>NW_011494943.1:13526728-13540985 GCF_000754665.1 Bison bison bison | reverse complement strand
TTTCTTTATTTCCCTCCTCTTCTGGTAGAGCTCCTTTTGGACATTTGGTCCAGTTCAGCAGAGCTAAAAGGGAAAGAGGGGTGAAGGCCCCCGTGCTTCTTCCCACGGTAGGATGCTGGCATGGGAACGTCCTTCTGCACTGCCCCCAGCCCTGGCCCACAGGACCACCGAGGACGCAGCTCAGGGAGCTGCAGAGGGGCCGTGGGGCCCCGGCTCTGACACTGCAGGGGTCTAGCTGGGACCACAACACACACACACACATACACACACACACGCAAGCCTTTTCTGGGTTCAGGTGTGAGGGCCATAACACAGAGACAGACAGACAGACAGATACACACACACACACACACACACACACACATACACACCTGCCTTTCTGGCCCTGAAGTCTTGTTTCTCTGCCTTCCCCTCTCCATCCCTCACACAAAACCCACAGAGGCTTTTTTTTTTTTAAGCATTTTTTTCTTCTTACCCCAATCAAATTGATGACCAGGAAAGTATGTGGCTTGGTAAGCAAAATTCTTGTGAAGACGAAATTCCAAAGCCCTTGGCAGCCGTGACCTCACCGCACGGATACGCGGCAGATCACGGCTGTTTTTATAAATCGCCGCCCGCCCGGGGGCAGCACACAATGGCCAGTGTTGACACCGGATTCCTCACGTTCCCCAGGCCCCCACTCTACGTGCTGCTGCTCGGGGTGCGTCCCCTGTGTGGCTCCGCGTCCGTCCCCAGCCCTGGAGCCCAATCTGTCCTTGGGTGGACGCTCACCTGTGACTGCATGAGGAAGGACAGGCTGGACCCTGGGGCAGGTGTAGCCCCAGGAGCGCTGGCCATGGCCCAGGAGGGATCAGCCCCACTGGGAACTGAGGTCCTGCCCTCCTCCCAGGGCTCAGAGCCTCCCTGGGAGACCCAGACCTGCATCCTGCATCACCGGCTGAGTTTGTCCTGGTGGGAAGGTCTGGGGAGGGGAGATGGGGGCGATGGGTGTTCAGAGTGCTCAGGGCTATGGCTGCATGCCCCTCGCCCAGAGGACTCTCAGGACCCCTCGAGGTGGCTTCCTTTGGCCTCTGCCCCAGCACAAGCCCCACAGACACCACCAACCCCCTACTACCATGTACTGATTTTTCACAGCACTTAGCCACCTGCCATCCGGAGTGGAATCGCCAAGCAGGCAGGGACTCTGGATCGTGCCGGCACAGAGCAGGCTCTGCTCAGAGTGAATGTCAGCTCACACCTCTGGGGGTCTCACCAGCTCTCTGGGGGCCCCCGCCAACTATGACCACACAAAACAGCCGCTCAGAAGGGCGGCCTTGGGGGAGGGGACGGCACCCAGGCCTGCATGACTGATCTCACGGATCCTCTGTCACATGACGCCCAGAACCACTGCTCAGGCAGAAAGCTGCCCCAAATCTTACTCCGCAGAAGGGAATGCTGACAGCCTGGCCAGGCCAGTTCCCACCACACAGGCCTGAATTAAACAGTTTAATCAATTAGTGAGATGGAAGCCTCTGTGTCAGCTGCAGCTCTAATGAGGGGCTCCCTGCCCCCACCCGTGGGACGCATCAGCCTTCTCCCTGGGCGCCTCGACAGGGCCGGATTCAGCCCAGGTCCTCCCCAGGCGGTCACAGCCCCAAGAGCTGGTCTGGGAGCCAGGCCCCAGGGCCTCAGCTGGATGCTCGGCCACACAGGGCCAGGCCCTCCCTGCAACCAACTTTCCCTCCACAGCCCAAGCATCAGAGCCAGGAAGGCCTGGGGTGGGGGCAGTGGGGGCGTGGGGGAGAACTACGGAACTGTCTCCGTTTGTGGATAAGGACACAAAACTCCTGGGGACCTGGATGTGGCCCAGTGGGACTGAGGTCACAGGGATGACAGGTGGACGAGCCAGCCCACCCCGCTCCCTTCCCATCGTTTCTTAGCCTCGAACACACACACGCACCACAGGTCCATGCACAGACACACGAGTAGACACACACGCATCTGCACGCACGGGCTCCCAGGCTGCAATCTCCCAGTAGTTTCAAAGTGTCGGCACAGGACCCAGGCACCCTGCAGAGACTCAGGCCTGGAACCTCCCCTTGATCTGTCCAGGTCAAGGCGTAGGGTCAGGGTCAATGCCAACGTACATGTGTGATCATGTGACATGGTGGGGGCATGTCTCTCTGTTTCTGCCTACCCCCACCCCCACCTCCCAGCATCCACAGTGTGAGGGACTCTGGGCACTGACTGCACCAGCCTGCGTGTGTCCTTCTGACAATCAGGTTGGACTTTTCTCAGTGAGTTAGAGATAAAGCTGCCAACCCGCTCATGATCACTACAAAGTTCCTCATATATTTGCAGCGAGGGGGCTGGACGTTTCAACGCTTGGCTTCAGTGAGCAGGAAAGGCCAGCCAGAAAGAAAGCAAACCTCAGCCCAGCCCAATGTCCTCCGACTTCCGTTCTAAAAAAGACTGGGGCTGTGGGTCGCTGACCTCGTACAGGGACTGGGCAATAATCTGGTGTAAATCTCTTTTCTTCTCTAGGCGCTGACATGTCCTGGGATGTAAGCCTGCCCTCAGGCGTGGGGTCAGGCTGCAAGCCTATCTGGCAGGGAGACCCTCACCCATACCACCAGGCCCTAGGGTAGCTAAGGAGACGGCTAGGGAAAAGGCCATTTAACATCCAGGACAATCTCCGCTCTCCACAGAGGGGACCCTGCAGAGGGACACAGGAGCCCAGGCTCACACATGCAGGCTGTGGACTCCATACCCCGACACCCCAGCACCGCTCACCTCCACACACTGTCCTTTGTCCACTGAGGTGTTGAGCGGTGGTCCCACCTGGGGGTCCCAAGTGGGGGTCCGGTACTGACATATCCACCACAAGGATACAAGCAGGACAGCTGTTGTGCTGCTGCTGCTGATAGCTGTTAAGTCGTGTCCAACTCTTTTGTGACCGCATGGACTGTAATCCAGCAGGCTCCTCTGTCCGTGGGATTTCCCAGGCAAGAATACTGGGGTGGGTTGCCATTTCCTTTTCCAGGGGATCTTCCCAACCCAGGGATCAAACACACGTCTCCTGCATCTCCTGCTTGGCAGGTGGATTCTTTACCACTGTGCCACCTGGGAAGCCCACATATCCGTGTCATGCTCAAAGTCACCGAGGGCCGTGCAGGCCAGGGTGCAGGCTTCCTCAGCTTCTGGGAGCTGGGGACAGATCCTGTAGTGAGAGCCCTCCACCAGCCTCCTGGGTGCTGAGCACAGTGGACACAGGGACCAGGGAGCCCTCTCAGGGCAGGGAGGTACCATCCCACTCTGCCCTTCTTCCCCTAAGGCTGTGGGGAGGGCAAAGGACAGAGGGGCCTCCGGGAGGGGCCTTGTCTTGGAAGTGCCTTGGCAACACTTTGGAGCACACTGAGGGTCATCTTGGAGGGTGAGAAAATGCCACCCATCCATTCAAGGTGGCAGGACGCAGTGTTTGATGGGGAAAACCCTGGGCTGGCCTTCCTACTTACTGTACTTACTCCCATCTCAAAGTGGGCCCACTCAGGGGCAAAGCCATCGGAGGCCATGACAGGACTCCCGTGGCCCAGCGAGGAACCAGTGAGTCCAGACCCGCCCCACCCCCAGCTGTGCCTGCAGCTGTCCCAGCGAGACTGTCCCCGCCCTTCTGAGCCCACCCTGTCATGCCACATCTGTGTCAGCTGTGCAGGTGAGTGGAGCCCAAACACAGGGCAGATGGGGCATCTTGCAGGGCGGGGCTGGGGGGACAGGTGAGGTCCCAAAATCCAGCCAGAGAAGAAGAGAAGCTGGGGAAGATGGGATGGGCAGGGGGCAGAGGGGGGCAGCGGTCCGCAGACAGGACAGGAGAGAGCAATGGGGAGGAGGCATGTGCAGGGCTTGAGAGGGGCCACCCACAAGGAAGAGAGGCCCAGGACGCTGGGCAGAGGGGGGCTGCAGGTGGGCCTGGTAGGCGGTCTCTGGACCACCGGGGCCCGTCATCACCCTTGGTACCTGGGGCAAGAAGGTGACTCAGGACAGGCAGTGCTGGAACCACACCTGGACTCTCCTGGCAGTGAGCTCAAAGGCAACCAGTTACAATGTAGCATCGGGTGGCGGAGACAAGAGGGAAGCACCTGGGATGGGGGGTGGAGGGCAGAGAGAGAAGGAGAGACAGACAGAGAGACGGACGGGATGGGGATGTCCCTTGCATCAAAAACCACACCTGCCCCGTGGCTTCCGCCTGCACGGCATCACTGAACTCTGAGAGTCAGATACAAGTTGGGGGCCAGTTTTCTAAAAACACAGACACAGGCACATACACGGCACGCTGCACACAATTTTAGGGGGAATTCACAAGCACTCAGGCTGCCTGGGGACCCCGCCAAGCCCCCTTCATCCCAGCTAAGGAGGTACCTGGGTGCGTTTGTCTCCTATAGATGTTGCAAAAAATTCCCACAAACTTGTTGTGGCTTAGAAAGCAGCACAAGGTTATGATCCCCTGGCTCTCGAGTGTCGGGGGTTGGTTCTGTCTGGAGAACCCTCCTCTACCTCCACAGCCAGCACACTATGTCTCTCTGGTTCTCACTCTTCTCACTCTCTTCCTTAGAAGGGTTCTTTTACGGACCCCTGTGATGATAATAGGCTTCCCCGGTTGCTCAGCGGTAAAGAATCTGCCTGCAATGCAAGAGCTGCAGGAGCCTCAGGTTTGATCCCTGGGTTGGGGAGATCCCCTGGAGGAGGGCATGGCAACCCACTCCAGTATTCTTGCCTGGAGAATACCATGGACAGAGGAGCCTGGAGAGCTACAGTCTGTAGGGTCGCAAAGAGTCAGATGCAACTGAAGCGAGGCCCACATGTACATAATGACAGTAGGCCCAGCAGAATAATCTCATCTGATTAGCAATCTAAGTTCCATGTGTGGCTTTAACTCCCCTTTGCCATGTCAGGTAACAGGGATTATGTGGATAATTATTCCAGGGATCCCAATGGGACACCTTTGGGAGCCACTAGTCTGCCATCCCCGCCACAGTAGGTGAAGACAACAGACAGGATATGGACCACATTCGTGGAAACATGGCCCAGCCAGCAGGCAGTTGAAACGAATTGTCTCCAGGAGACCCTGCTCCTCCTCCAAAACCGAGTGGTTTCCTCAGTGCCCAGGAGACAGACAGCAAAGGGAAAGGTCACGTGGTGTTCCATCACTGTCCCCGCCCACCGCCCCTCCCTCCCAGGCCTGTTTGCTCCTCCCACACACCAGCTCCCCGCTTCCTCAAGGCCTGGCTCAACCCCGACCTCAAACACCTTGGATAAAACGGCAGTTCATCCGCCTCTGCCCCTCCACACTGCATCCCAGACCCAGCTCTGCCCTTTGTTTCCCTCCGCACCAGCGGTCACCTCAGTGTGATTCAGCATCTGTCAGTTTACATATTGACAGTCCCTCAGCTCTGGGGCAGCCTCCTGGTGCTGGAGCTGGAAGGGAAGCCCCGCAGGTGCATCTGACTCTAGGCTCCACTCTCACCCAGCAAAGAGGCAGCTCAGAGCAACAGTGCATGTGTCAGGCCATCCAGTCTGGCCTGGGATGTCCACAGGGGCCCTCACCTGGGGGCCAGCTGGCCTCTGGAGGCCAGGACAGGTACTCCCACATGCAGCAGTCTGGAGGTTTCCCTGGGTCCCAGTGGACCACACAGGCAGGTGTGGGTCAAGGGTAAGCCCTGGTGAGCACACGGCCCCTACACCTGGGGTCCATCCCACCCTGGCTCCTCTGGGCAGGCACCGATGGTGCTGGAAATGAGGTCTGGGGCATATAATGAGCAGCCCCCAGCTGGAGGTTGCAGGGGCAGCCTGACTCCTCAGGTGGTCGGGACAGGGGAGAGGTGGGTGGTCCCCTTGCATTGGGGTGCAGGGGCCTGAGGCTTCAGGAAGCCCAGACCAGCAGCAGGAGAGGGCCAGGGACCCATATATGTCCTAGGAAAGCACAGACTGGAGAGGAGGAGAAAGCACCCTCAGCATACGGGCACCATCAGGAAGCAGGAGAGCTGATGCCCACAGACGCCATGGTGGCCGAGAGGCTCAGAAGGTGTTTCCTGACCTTGATGTTATTGGGAAGCCCAGGACCTGGGGCTCCCACCAGCATGCCCAGTGTCACAGGGGCCAAGAGAGTAGGGATCTCATTTAGGGTCTGCCAGGAGGAGGTGTTTCTTGGGTGGTTCCTGGGCTTTGGCCGACCAGTGCAGAGTGTGCAAGATGGGAGAGAGTGGACACGAGGGGTAGGGGTGGGGGCACCACTTGGCAGGAGGTAGGTGGGATCCAGGGGACCCCGGGCTAGGACTCAGGGCTCCTCCACGCCTCCCCTTCAACCTCTGGATGGAGGCACAGGGGGCTGCCGGCCTCTCCATCCACAGAGAGACGGGGGTTGCCCGGAGCCAAGACAGAGACACTGGGCCAAGGGCCACTGGTCAGTCATAAGGACCCTCCATAGAGCCTCCAGGTGCCTATTCCCCTCAGGGCTCCACAGTGTTGAGGGGGCAGGAGTTCTGTTGTTAAGAGAGTGGGCTGGTGCATGCGGGGGCCTCAGACCCCACAGTAGCCCCTGGGCAGCAGGAAGGCACAGGTTGGATGGAGGTGGGGGCTCTGCACCCCTTCAGAAATGGTGACCTTTCCAGCCTCTCCCCAAAACCCAGCGGCCCTGGACTACTGCCAGGGCTCTGCTTGGCCAAAGAGAGAAACCTCCCACGTGCCGGCACCAGGCACCCACCTGCGGGGCCGCACTCTCAGCGCCAAACCCCACCCTCTCCCCAGCCTGTCCAACACGCTCCCTCCAGCCTCTCGCCAAGAGGCCTCCACCCCCAGGCACTTCCTGCAAAGCTTCAGCCTCACGTGGAGGAAACGCTGCTGTCCACCAGACATCAGCACATGGGGTCAAGGCCCCGGATCCTCCTGGGGCAGATCCCAGCGTCCCTGTATTGACTGACGTGAGGGACGCCAGCCCAAAGCCCGACAATCTGGTTCTGCAGCATCCGCGTGCCCAGCCAGCCCAGAAAACCCAATGCGTGAACCCAGGAGCGGGTCAGCTCCTCCCCCGCCTTGGGCCAGGCACGTCTGCTGCTGTTACAGGCGTCCTCCTGGCGTAACACATCCCAGTGACTAGCCACAGTGGGCCCTGTGCCCGTCACCAGACCTGCTGCTTCAGGTCATCACCCTGCTTCTTGCTGGGCAGGTATTGAGCACCTGCTTCTTGTTGCGACCTGCAGGAGCCCACAGGCCTGAGCCAGGGCACACCTGAGCTGACCCACACAGGCCTGAGCCGGCAGACAGCCACTCCTCATGGTGTGCCTGAGTTTTCTGTGCAGCTGGCTGGGTGTTCGTTGATCGGTGTCAGCCTCTCCCAGGTCCCTGGCGTCTCGGCAGTTGCTTGGGAAGAATCACAGCCTGGGGTCTGATTACATGAAAAACCTGTTAAGGTGAAGCCCTTAACAGGATGAACAGAGTATCTCCTGAGATTCTTATCTTACCCAGCACCTGTGCATGTGAACTCATTTGGAAATGAAGTCTTTGCAGGTATGATCAAGATGAGGTCTTACTGGGTCAGGGTGGGCCTGGGTCCAGCAATTGTTGGGCGTATAAGTGGAGGGACACGTGGACAGAGATACTCAGAGGGAAGAAGGCCAAGGGACAGCAGAACAGAGACTGTGATGTGTCCACCAGATCAAGGACCAAGGACTGTTGGCAGCACCAGAAGCTGGAAGAGACAAGGAGGGGTCTCCCCCGGCGCTGTTGCAGGGAGTGCACCCCTGCCCACATCTTGATTTTGGATTTCCGGTCTCTCAAACCATGTGAGAATAAGTACCTGTTATTTAAGCTCCTGGGTTGTGGTCATCTGCTTCGGCAATTGTAGGACACTGACATCCTTGAGGATCTGGGGCTCAGAACAGCCCCTGGGTATCTAGACACTTGCCCTGGGATCAGGCATTTGGGGGAAGCTGAGGTCAAAGGGCAGCATCTGGGTTAACAGGAAGGGGGTGGGGTTGGTCCACCAGAAAGGCAGGGGTTGTAAGTATGGAGGTAACAGCCTCATTTAGAGTTGGGTCCAGTATGAAAGGTCCCTAACGCCAGGGCTGGCGGTGGGGGGCACTGACCCCAGGAGAAGATCTGACCTGGACCCCCAGCTAAGGGCCACACAGCCCTGACCAGGCCCGAAGACAGACGCACCATTGATCCGTCAGAGGCTGGTCTTTATTCCCTGGAATGGAAACAGCCTGCAGTCCCAAAATGATGGTGGCTGGCAAAGCACCCCCTTTAAAAATTCAAAAACAAAATGAAAAACCATTAGGTGTCTGGCTCCATAAATTTCCATCATAAGAAACAACTTTGAACAGTACCCAAGCCTGGTGTCGGGCGTCCGCAGTGGGCTATGGCCCCCACACTTCACCCAACACACCAGCCAAACACAGTGACTTCAGATGCTCAGAAAACAGTATGAAATGAACACAAAGGCATTTTACGACACGGGAGTTTGCTTCCTATGGACATTTCTTTTTTAAAAAAAATATAATAACTTAGTTGGCATGTTACAGCATCTCCGATCAATCTGTCAGGGAGTCCTTGGCTGGAACCTTGTGGGGCCACATGCAGCGTGTGCCTACCCAGCTGGAGCGCCAGGCACCCAGCACAGTGTGAGTGTCCACTGCTGCGGCCGCGGTCACCTGGCGCTCACTCCGTGCCCATCTCGCAGGGGTTCAGCCCCCTCTCCTCAGCGTCCCTGTACATCCTTTGGAAATCCTTGAAGCGTGGGGCGCAGCCAAGCCAGGCCTCCCCAAAGTGCATGTGGCCGGTGAAGAGAAACTCGCCGTGCCCAGGCCGGACGCCGCACTCCAGTAGCGTGGAGACGCGCCCCCGCCAGCCGCCACCCTCGCCCTCAGGGGCCGGCCGGAACACCCTGCTCTTCTGCCGGTAGAGCCGGCTCACGTTCAGGTGGATGGCCGACTCCTGCCGCTCCGGCTCGTGGGTGACTTTCTGGATGGAGCCTCGGACGACTGCAGAGGAAGGAGATGGGGGTCAGCAGGGTGCTCACCAAGCCAAGAGCACACCCCGCACCCCGCAGCAAAACTGGGAACTGATCCTGAATGCTGCCTTCCAGAAATTCTCATTAAAAAGTGCAATCCACACCCAAGAGGCTGCCTAGGGGCTGCCCAGCCACTCACACTGTCGGGGGGCAAAGATGTACTTCTCTCAAGGTCCAGTCACAGAAGTGGAGGAAAACAGAAGGTACAAACCTCACTGTGCACCAACTTTTCAAGTTGGAACAAGAAAAGTGACTGCAGTTAATACCCAAGATCTGCTGTGATCCTGCATCAAGATCGGACAGAAAGGGTGAAGCTTGGAGGAGAGGGAGGTGACAGGAAGAAGGACAGAGCAGGCACAGGCTTGGGGACCCTTAGCCCAGCCCCAGATCCCCTCTGTGCGGGGCCAGAAAGAAGAAGGGGGGTTGCACTTCCACTCCCCAACTGCCCTGGGGGCCTAGAGGGCAGAGTCAGGTCCCGCTGGGCCGGTTCCAGCAAACTCATACTGAGTGTTGCCACCCTTAACCCGAGAATGTTTGTGCCAATGTCATAAACAGGCGGAGGCTGAGTCCCTGACCTCAGCCCTGGCCCCGCCAGTGCCTCTAACTCCCTCTTCGGAGCCTGCAAGGGACCTGGGTGTGGGTGGGGCACCAGGACTTGGGCTCAAGCACAAAGCAGGAAAATGCTCAATATCCCCTCAAACAGGAATTCCCACCTTAAAGAGGAATTCCCAACTCTCGCCCGGCCCAGCACACAGGTCCCTTCCCTTGGGCTGGGGCTAGGGTCACTCTAAATGAGTGGAAAGGAAGGCATTTTCCCATGACCTGCAATTGGTGATGGAAGGGGGTGCCAAGCCCAGTCTTCAGGAGACTCTCTTCCCCCCAGGGGGTTTATTTCTCCCACATGGTGGGACCCTTCAGCATACTCACCAAAGTCGCTGGTGCAGACGGCCAAGAGAACCTCTGTGTGGCTGCAAGGGCGGCACGGGGCTGCAGGGAGAGGACAGAGCCAGGTGTGGGGTCAGATGGGGCCTGTGGAAGCTCGAGGAGCACCGACCCTCCCGCCGACAGCTCGCAGGCCATATAACATCCTATAAATCCTCTGCTATCAGCGGCAACTGTCTAGACCCAGGGGCCTCTGCCATCAAGGTGCCAAGAGAGCGAGCAGGCGGGACCGTGACCTCTGCCTCGTGGGTGGGGAGATGTCTCTAGGAGTTCCAGGCTCACCTAGGCCGCCTGCGATGGCATGAAAATGAAGGGCAAGTGGAGTTTTGTGCTGGACTGCACTCAGCTCATGTCTGCAGTCACACTTGGCAAGCAACCATTGGCCTCTAAGTCGCTTTTCGGTGCCGAAACCAACCCGAGCTCATCTGAAGCCGCATTCCTGACACCAGCCTGGCCAAGAGCCTTACATGGCCTCGGTGGTCAGGCCTGGAAATGCCAGGGCCTCCCACTCACACTGCCTGTCCCCACAGTCCCATCTGCCACCCGCATTCCACAGGAGGTCAAAGCACTGTCTAGAAGTGCCAGGAGGCTGTGGCCCTGCTTAGCGCATTGGTGGGAGTGAGAGACGTGTCCACCTGCTTCAGTGGTGGGGGCCTTGTCTAACCAATGGGACCGGGTGACCACCTCCAAACCCCTCCAGACACCTTTCACAGCAAGCTCAGTTCACAGGATCCCCTCTGAGATCCCTAGATGTTGGAGGAGGCTGATTCCTCCAGACAAACCAGTCCCTCTCGGTGGGCCTCTGCCCCGGCTCAGTCCTCACCCTGCCCTCCACCTACTGACTCAGATGGGCAGGAGCCCTCCAGAAAGGCTGGGGACGGGGGAAAGAGAAACCTCGAGACTCAGGGGACCCCCAGGGACCACGGCGCTCCTAACTCAAGAGTGGATGTGGGGAGACACGAGTTTATTATTTGGCTCTGATGTTGCACTTTCCTCACCTGTTTCTATGGGCCCAAACTCCCTAACAACAGAAACATTAGGTATGAACGCTCACCAGGACAAGCTTCCCTCGGCTCTTTCACATTCTAAAGGCCCCACAGGGTCTCCAGTCTTGACGCTCACTGGGCCTGGACAAAGCTACAGCTGTCTGCCTGCCTGGCTGTGAACTGGGCTGAGCCATCACCTGCCCAGGGGCTGCAGTCACTCGGGGCCCTGGAGGAGACAGGGAAACGCGGAGGAGAACAGGAGGGGCCTCTGGGACCCAGAGTGTGTGTGGGGGCAGCCAGAGATGACCCTGGAGTCTCCAGTGTCCTGGGACCCCCTGAGGATGGACATGACGTGTCCAGAGCGCTGGCCTTCCTGTCCTGCCCCCAGCGGGGGTGGGTGCACGCGTCCCAGTCCAGTCTGGCGAGTGCATGACTCACGGGCGTGTCTGTCAAGTTATCAGGAAAAAAGAGAAGCCACAGAACAAGAACAGCCTGTTGGAGCGTCGGAAGCATCTGAGAGGACTGAGCGCCTCCTGCCCTAGCTCCAAATCCCGTGCCTTCTGCCCACCTGTGGCTGTTTGTCACGAGTGTGGACCCCCAGCCTTGAGGGCCTCCCCTAAAAAAGAGGGTGGTCAACTGGGGGGTCCCCCACCTCTAGCCTTGCTGGGGGTCTGCTGCCCACAGTGGGCCTGACAGAGGTCACTATGGTGAGGAAAGTGGGTTGCACGGCCTCACGTGCACTGGGGGGACTTGCATCTTATGAGAGGCAGCTCATGGCAGTGGGGAGACTTCCCATCCTGGTGGTGTCCCCAAGGGACAGAGGCCCCCACCTGGGGCCCCGGGGCCAGGCCTTGCAAGCTCCAAGGGCAGGGGGATGAGAGGTGAGGTCTGCACAAACTCTCCAGAAGCTGAGATGGGCCCAGGCCACGCACCCTGGTTGGACTGCAGGCCTAGATATGTGTAATCGCCAAGCCCTGGAGCCTCACCGTCTGTGGGTCATAGGCTCCAGGACCTTGGCTGATTGCTGGGGAGAAAGGTGGCACGAGCTTGTCCCGGGCCCTGACTCAAGCCCAGTCCCATGGAGGATGTCCGAGGACCCGGTGGCCCCAGGGGCAGGTGGGCAGCAGCCTGCAGACCCTCCTGTCAAAGCCTCAATGAGCTGGCGCCACACGGACAGCTGGAGCTAACAAATCCCGCACCCCCTGCGACTCTCTATGACCCTGAGCTTTATGAAGTGTAGGCACCTTCGTGGAGAATCCAGGCTGCAGATGCTAACAGCAGCAGTCTGGAAACAATTATTAATCGGAGTCAGGCTTGTAAAGGCAGAGTGGAATGTGCTGGTTCCTGACACATCGAATCTCGTTTCCTTGCGGGGAAGGTGGGGAGGGGGTGACCCAGGGGCCGGGTGGAATTCTGGCCTGTGGTTCTCGGAAAAGGGGAGGGACAGGGGAGTGTGGATGTGGAGCAGATAACTCTGGAATGTGTATAAAATGAACTGAATGAAGTGGGGAAAAAAACAGGGTCGAGGAGACCAGCCTGGGGGTGGCAGGGACGCAGGTGAGAATGGCAGGTACAGATGGGAAGGGCAGCCCCCTACTGTCAGGCTCCGGGCAGCCCGACGCCCAAGGAGATGTTTGCAGATGGTGAGATGCTGGTTCAGCAGGTGGGACGGCCGAGGTAAGGATGACTGGGGTGGAGATCTTGTGTGAGACGCCCCTGGGGTCTCCAGCACAGCCTCGCCAGGTGGGGAAACGCAGCATTTTAACAGGGAGGAAAGTGCAGATGGCAATGTGGCCAGTGTTCCCTAAGCCGAGAGCCTCCTCTGATTGGCACGACAACCCCGCACTCACCCCAACTCCGGGCTGCAAGGTAACATTGCCCCACAGGACCCTGAGGGACCGAACTCAGGCTGGTCGCCCCCTGTAGAGGCCCCACAAGCACAGGGAACTCTCCCCTCACCGGCCGTCTCCTCCACACCTGCTCTCCTCCCTTCCTTTTCCTGGTGAGCAAGGAGTCACACCTTCCACCCCAAGAGCCCGGAGCTGGATAAGATGAAAAGTAATCTTAATAATGACTCGGGGAGCTGGAGAAGCACTGGTGCCAGAAACTAAATTTTCAAGGAAAAAATTAAGTTCTGTTTGCAGGAAATAACCAAGTTTCTTCTCATTTCTGCACGCTGTTGTTTACCTCCCATGGCCCCTCAAGGCCACTCCTATATTCTAAGGTGCCTGAGGCGGGGAATCTCAGAAGGGACCCCCGCAAAAGGGTCATTTGCCTCTGACTCACCAACAGAGCGGTTTCAAAGAGGAGGGGAGGTGAAGCCCATCAGAAACTCTGGTACCCAGGCCGCCTCACCCCACCTGACACCCACAAGCAGCGATGGGTGCCACTTCTGAGCCTTCCCGGCCGGCACAAGGGTGAGTCCTCCTGCCCCTCCCCACCCTCCAGCCGTGGGTCTGAAACACTACTGCCGTCCCCCTTCACCTGCACACAGGGGGCCAGCTCTGGGTGGGCATCACACACAGCCCTCCCCTGCTTCTCAGCTCCCTAAGCAGGAAAAGAACAGGCTGGAATCAAGGGTCCCAGAAGAACCCCAAAGATGGGGTCTGCCTCTGTCCCTTAGAACCAGACCGAGTAACACCCCTGCCCTCCCTTGCTGGCCACCCCAATGGGTCCCCCAGCCCACTGGGCCACGGGGGTACTGCCAGTGCCCGTTTACCCGAGTGTACTGGGACCCTGCAGAAGATGGTCGGCTGGGGCCACAGTGAGGCCTCGGCACACGGTCCAGGCGTGGCCTGGAGCTTCTTCCACTAGTGAGTTGCATCTGGCTGCTCGCCTGCCTTTTATATCCTGCCAGACTTTTCCAGCACCAGAGGAGAGAGTGCTGGCTTCCTCAGGTGCCTGGCGAGGCCCTCGTGGGAGGGGGAGGGGAGGGGCCAGGTCCCCCCGCTCTGGCCACTTGGCAGCCCAATCCTGAGTCCCCCGGGGCTGAAGGACCCCTGCCGCCCACCTACCCCTCTGTCTCCGCTGCCTCTCTGTTCTGGCCTCTTCTTTGGCTGTCGGCACGTCTCAGTTCATACGAGGCAGCCGATTGTGCAACATGATGAACACGAGGCTGACACGCTCGCCGTAAACACGCCCGGCGGAACCACCCAGAGCTGCGGCCGGCGAGGCTCATGCACACCTCCCCTCCTCCGGGATCCCAGCCCACAGGGCCTCTACTTTTCATGTCAGCACAAACTGGAACTCGTGACTCATCCGCGAGGGAGAAGGCTTGTCCCCCTCC
>NW_011494943.1:13522703-13526529 GCF_000754665.1 Bison bison bison | reverse complement strand
CCCTCTGAGAGCCCGCCCAGTCCCAGGGGAGGTCACTGCTGCCAGATGGCTGGGACCAGCATTCCACATTACGTTCCCATTCCTTTGGCATTAAAAGCTTAGGGATGCATCCCTGGGGAGAAGGGATGGACCAGCCTCCCCGGATCCCTGCTACCCTCGCCTCCTTCAGGACAGAGAGGTGCTGGGCCCACAGCTGCCAGACCCTGGGAGCATCTTGAGTCCCCATCTCAAGTTCTGACAGTTACTGCATATATACTGCCCCAGGCCAGCGCCCCAGCCACTGGGCAGATAGATGGACACTCACGCCCCATTACCCCCAGGGTCCCTGGGATCCCTTCAGGCCCCAGATTTAAAGTGACACTCCAGGGCCAGGCAAGCATATGGCTGAGAGTAACAAGGGCACCCCAGTAGCTCAATGTCCAGCCGCAGCCATGCAACCAGTGTGGGGCCCTGGCTAGTGACCAGATGACCCACCCCATCACATGGGGCCTCCTCTCTGGGACCCCACAGGGCTCTCCCAAATCCACTTACTGCCCTAGCCTGGAAACATGGACCTGGGGTCTGGGGAAGCTCAGATCCTGGCCCCAGATAAGGCGAGAGAAAGTCTTGGGTCCCCAGGGCTGAGTCACAGGCTGAGTCACTCCAGGTTGCGACCACATGGTGAATTTTCCACCAGAGACTCCAGTCTGTGCTGACCAGAGCACCCAGGTGGCATCACAGAAAGACCTTTATGCCATGGCCTCTGAGAATCTGGTGGGAGCCGCACGGCAAAGAAGAACAAAGTTCCAGCCGGAGAGAACAAGTGACCAGTAGCCCAATGGTCTCAACCCATCAACATTTTAATCAGTAAAAGGAATGCTGGCGAGTTCCTAACATCTGCCCCCTCAGCCAACCATCGCCATGGTCAGACACGTCAAATTTGGTGACTGGGTTTTTCCAGATTTTGTTTTTATGGCGAGTTTATCTCCAGTGGCTCCCCGCTCCATACGTATACACACCAGAGCGAGCCCCGGTGATCACTTGCTGGTGATCAAGATAAAGGCTGTTGTGGTTAAAGTTTTATTCAAGTCCTGGGGTTTTATAGCCACTTTCAGCATTCCTGACAGGGTCCTACCCAGTCAGGCCCTGGGGGGAGGGGTCCTACCTGGGCAGCCATACGCTGAAGCTCTATAACAGACCAGTTTAGGTTGAGAGAGAGTGAAGGTTTTGGAAAATCATGGGAGTCAAGAACAATAGGACAATATACTGGAGATTCACACTCAGGAGAAAAGTCTACATTTCAAATCCTAGGAGGTCTGAGTTTTCCCAGTGGAAGATTTTATTCCCTAAAATGTGGAGACTATACTATTCTTGGGGCTGATCCACCCCTCACACCAGGTGTTTCGACCTCAGCACTGCTGACGTGTGGGACCAGGTCATCCTCCATGGTGGAGGGACCATGCCAACACTTGGGGCCAGCTCATTCTCCGTGTTGGGGCTGCCCTATGCACTATGGGGTGTGAGCAGGACCCCTGTCTCACCTCCATTACTTGATGCCAAAGCACCCCCCAGGGCCCATCATCTCAGTCAGTCACTGAAGAACAGCTGCCTGGAACCTGCCCCCAAGATTATCCGAGCTCCCACCTTCCCCTTGGGAGGCATCTTGCTACCGACTAGTTTTGGAATTGAGGAAGATGGTGCAGATGGCGCACCAAGTGCTGCCAGCCCCCGCCCCACACACTTGGACCCTGCAGAGCCATCTGTGTCTCGGGCTAGAGCCCCCGGGCCTGGTTGTCCCTGATGAAACGACAAAGACCCTGAGTTTGCCCTGTGTGGGAGCTCTTGGGGCCACACACTCCTCTCTGTCCACAGAACTTTCCAGAGATCAACACTGCTCTCCCCACAGGGTGCAGCAGAGCTGTCTGCTGGCCTCAAAGAGAAGGAAGGAAAATCTGAAGCCAACACACCAGCCCTCAGCCACCCAGAGACTCCCTTGGGGACCTCGCCCAGAGTCCCCGGATTGTCACAGCCACTCAGCCGCCCCGCCTGGCACAGCGCTGGTGCCCTCTCTCCACACGGACGAGTCCTCACTGACACCCACACATGAATCGGCTGGGAAACCTGGGATCGGCTCATGATTCAGGACACCTCAGCTCGGGAACGGGAATCAGCCTCAACTCCCACCCAAAATGTTTCAGGGGCTGCAACCGACACCCAGAGCACCTGACCGACTTGTGTGTCAGGAGAAACTTTGGAGGAGTTTGGATGGTAAAAGCACCCATTTCAAATTGCAGTCACAGCTGGTCCAGGGGAGAAGAGTGTACTGGGGGCCAGGACCATGTCTCGGTTCTGTTCTGACCCATGGCCATCGTCCTGAGTCCAAACTGCCCACAGCACTCCGGGGGCAGCCTCGGCCGCCCTTGGGCAGACCCACCAGGTCTGAAGCCCAGACTCGGGTAGCGTGTTCTTGCCTGGAGATTCTTCCTCATGAGAGGAGATGGGGGCAGGAGATGATGGATGGGGGGCAGGCCCAGCAAACAGGTGAGGAACCCCCCGAGGCCACCCCCGCACCCTGCATGCCACACTCACCCAACAGGGCGTGCAGGTCCGGCCCCGTGCGCCTGCTGGTCAGCTCGTACTGGAAGCCCGTGGTCCTCCTGCTGATGTCTTGCTGTGGCGTCGCCTCCACAAACAGGCCCCCCTGCTCGAAGCCGAAGCACGGCGCCTGGCCGGGCCCGAGGTCCCCGTCCCTCACCAGCAGTTTCAGTTCTCCAGTCTTTTCCAAATAAATATTGGCCCCCGAGGAGCCCCTAAGGGGCTTGATGCACAGAGTCAGGTTCCGGGAGGGCGAGAAGGTGTTGGGCCGTAGGTTCACGATGAGCGCCCCAGTCGGGTACATCCACTCGACGGTGCCTGCTGAGCAGCGCAGGTAAACTTGCTCCACCTCCTTCCTGTGGGCCTCGTGTGTCAGCCCGCTGCGGAGGGGGAGAGACACGTCAGTCGGGAGATGCACCTGAGCACTGCGGTAAAGAATCTGCCTACAGTGCAGGAGCTGCAGTAGACATGGGTTCGATTCTCGGGTCAGAAAGATCCCCTGGAGGAGGGCACAGCAACCCACTTCAGTATTCTTGCCTGGAGAATCCCCATGGACCGAGGAGCCCGGCAGGCTACAGTCCATAGGGTTGCAAAGAGTTGGACAATGACTGAAGCAACTTGGCAGGGCACGGCAGCACCCCTCACCCACAGACAGGTGGGGGTGCTGTCGCCACCATGCAGCTGAGGGTCCATCTCCAGGGAGGGGGTGCGGCCACGTGCTCCCACCCGTCCACTCTGAGCACTTTGGTACATGTGGGAGCTCCTGGCTCCTCTCAATACCCCAACACTCCGCTAGCCTCTGAGCCCAAGTCCTTGGGGTCTCTCCCTGAGCTGGGATGGTGACAGGTGCAGCGGAGGTGGGAAACACGGAAGGGACGGATCTTCCAAAAAATAAACAGGGAAACACCAGCAAGACGTTGGCACCAACCCAGGTTCCAGATGACCAAATGAGGGTCAGGAAGCTCATTTGATGGGAGATTCCCATTGAGTGGAGTGGAGACCAGGGAGCAGATTCAAGTGACAGGAAGCAGGCTGGAATGCCATGCACAGACAATAAAGAATGCACTCCAGGGAGCAGCTTTTAAACCAAAGGGAACATTAGCAATTTGGTTGGTGGGGGGGAGGTTGTTGGTAAGTTTTGTCTTTAGGGTCCCCATTAGACACAATGTTCCTATTGTCTTGAAGGCAATGATGTGACCGCTTTGTCATTCATTTGTAAACCTGAAGACCCTGCATTGCCGATCTTTTTTTT
>NW_011494943.1:13520476-13522603 GCF_000754665.1 Bison bison bison | reverse complement strand
GATTTTTTTTTTTTTTTTTTTCCCAAAACAAACTCAAATATCATCAAAGCAAGATACACAAGTCAAGAAAAGGTCCTCCATGGGGAAACACAGGAGGGAACTGTGGAAAAAACCACAAAAGATCTGTGGATGCCTGTCTTCCTGATGGGGACTGCTGAGGAGTTCAGCGGGTTTCAGTCCTAATAAATGCCAAACAGGAAAAAATGAAGTGTGCTATGCTCTCGGGGTGGCAGGTCTTGAGTAAGTTGTAACGCTATGTTTTCGAGAAATTGAAACCATCAAAAACGTTCAAGTTTCCCCTACTCAAAACTTGTAATGTAAATGTCAGCTTGTGGTGACGGTTACGTCATGACCACCGAGCAGCCCTGGAACTCAACCCGGTGACTTCAACTAAATGTTTTATTACATGAAATTTGGTTCTGATCAGATCTCAGACAGGTTCACCCACATTCTTAGGATTTTTATGTGAAATAAACAATGCTATATTCAGAGCCCTGGCCTGAGTGAGTTACCAGAAACCTTTTCTGCAGAGGAGAAAACACATAACATATGGTTTGCATTTACTGTTGGTGACTCATGCTCTGGGCCCCGAAAAGCCTCGCTTTTCATACGACGGCCAGCTGCAGGCTGGGGCTGCACAGTCACCCTGCAGACCACATCAGAAGGAGGTGTCAAGGAGGTGAACTCCCTCCTAACCCCACTCCCCACCCCCAAGGCCTTGGGTCATAGGCAGCCTGGCCTCAGACGCCTACCGGGGCCGCACACGCAGAACAGACTTACAAATTACAGCCACATAAAACTCACACGAGCTCATCTGACACACAGGAGGGGATGGGTGTAATTACAGTGCTGGGCGACAAAATTAGACTAAATGGTGTGTGGTTGCCACAGATGACTATAATCAGCCCTGCTCTTATGCAGCCAAACAAACTTTATCACAGTGTCCCTCCTCTCCTGGCTCCAGCCTCGAGGGGCAGCTGGACACTTGCCCCATGCCCAGGAACCAATCCTCAACTCTCTCTCCCACAAAAACCATCCCGTTAAAGGCTTTGCTTCCCTCTCAGTGGGAAGAGGGGACCCTAGGGGTCGAGGGAGTGGAGAACCCACGGCAGAGGCTGTGGGTACCTCTCACTAAGTTGCCTTAACCTCAACAGTGGAGGGGGAAAAAGGGGTGAGCTTACCCTCCACCCACGTCTTGGCAGGGGTGAAGGGGGCCCTCATGGGGACCGATAGCCAGCCCACGCTGCCCAGGGGGAGGTGGACCCGAGGCCCCGGGGGCTGCCACCACCAGCCTGTGCCCATGACCACATGCATCCATTTACTCGCAAGTCACTCGCCACCTAAAAGAGGACTAGGAACAAAAAGACAGTGGACAGACAAGAAATCACTTGGCGCCCATCACTTTACCCTCTAGCAGATCCACCCCATCCCCAGAACCTGCACAGGCTCTGCTCTGCCTCTTCTCTCTTTTTAAAAAGTTATTTATTTTTATTTACTTATTTGGCTGTGCCAGGTCCTACTTGCGGCACACGGGGTCTGCCATCTTCGTTGTGGCACACAGGACCTTTAGCTACACCATGTGAACTCTTAGTTATGGCATGCAGGACCTAGTCCCCTGACCAGGGATCAAACCCGGGCCCCCTACATTCTGAGCACAGAGTCTTAGCCACTGAACCACCAGGGAAGTCAGCACCTCTGCTGCTTCTCTCTTGTTTTACTAAAACATCAGGACCAACAAGACTCCCACTAGGCACCCAACACAGGAGTGTCCACGGTCACTTCACAGCAAGAGCTCCATTCAGACAGACATCTGCTCCGTTCAGCCTGGGGCCAGCTGAAGTAGAAGACTCGCGGTCTACCTAGTACCTACCGGAAAATCTAGTCACCACTGAAAGACTGAAAAAAACTTCTGTTAATGCAAAAGTGCTGGAGATGCAAACACACAACACATGGGTAATGGTCACTGGTGATGGTATTTAACGATTTTCATATGACATGCAAATGACATCCTAACCAAACAAAAATGAAATAACTATGCCCTGATGTGATGAAGCTAAAGGATGCAGGAAAAAAAAATATGGTTCTATTCAGCCGTAGGAAACTGAGAAAACTGATTTGATCTTGGAT
>NW_011494943.1:13519192-13520376 GCF_000754665.1 Bison bison bison | reverse complement strand
GTTGGGAAGTGTCACTCCCCAGGAGGACACACACCCGTGGAGCACCTTTATGGGAAAGATGGCGAATTCCAAGTTGCTACAGCGACTCTCTGACAGGGTCAGTGCGGTGGCAGCAGAGCCCACACCACTCATATCCACAGCTCGGTCCAAACCTTGAGTCACCAGAAGGAAGTGATGGTCTCTGGTTGACTAAAGTCAGGAAGAGCTTCAGATCAAGGGCGAAACCAAAAGGCTCTGCTTCCTGGAGTTACCTTTCATTTCCCCACCTCGCAGGAGAGACAGCCCAGGTGTGACATACTGGCAGTGCCCAGCCCATCTCAGTGGGAAAGTTCATGGTCCACCTTTATGAGCAGGGCCTAATAAAGATAGGACGCATCCTGCCCTGGCCGAGGGAGAGGGATTTCAAAACCTACTTAATTGTTTGGATACACCCAGAAACACATCCAGCCTGTCAAATGTGAGTGGCCAGTGTCATAAAAAAGCAACTCCCTTCGTATCAGGGGATCAGAAACCGCCCGGCGCATTGGGGCTTGCACCACCCTGTGCTGTCTTTAGAACAGCTCATAAAAAGTCATAAACACTATAGAATCAGCAGGCAAAGCAGTGCACCAGGGTAAGAATCTGTCAGCTGATCTGTGAAAAAAAGGTAACTGGAGGGGCAGCGATTACAACGCTGGCGTGGGGGGAGAGGGGTCTTATGCTCCTGGAATGTGACTTGGACCTATCTCTGCTCCGATCCTGCCCATAACTTCTACAACCACTGCAGCCACCCTTGACAAGTTTCTACCTTTAGGGTGAGTGGAGGACATTGGAGGGTGTCCAAGACCAGGGGTTCATTAGCAATGATGGAGGGAAAGGGGGTACAGGCAAGTGGCTCTGTTTCTCCAGGTAGATAAGAGGATGCACAGGAAGAAGAAGGGATTCCTCTACTCCCTACAAACACCTATATGGTTCCCAGCTCCCTCGGGTCTCCAGGGGAGGCATCCTCTGCACACTTGTCCTCTAAGAATGTGAAAAGGGTGTCAGCTCCTCCTCTGGAAATTCAAGCTCACAGGGGTGGGACTGGGTTTCTGTTTTTGATCTGCTGAAGCAGGACACCCCAAGGCCTCATTTTGGGGATGCACTGATTCATCTAGCAGAGGCTGCAAAGCAGGGAGTTTAATTACCAGCGAGGGGGGAAAGGG
>NW_011494943.1:13518425-13519092 GCF_000754665.1 Bison bison bison | reverse complement strand
AGTGTGTCAGAGTCAGAGGCTCCCAGCCAGCTCTGTGCTGGCGCCAGCATTCTCCAGGCCAACCCTCCCCCAGAGCTCGGATCTGCTGCACAGGGCCCAGTCTCAGCTCCACCAACCCCTGCTGCCGGGAGACCTTCTGTAGCCCGGAGGGCGGGTGACACCAGCCCAACCTCAGGAGCCCGGGACCTTCACTCTGGGATGGGTGGGAAGTAGAGAGAAAGGAGCAACGTAATTGCCAATTTCCACAAAGAACTGCGGGCTTCCCGGGTGGCTCAGCAGTAAAGAATCCGCCTGCAATGCAAGAGACCCGGGTTTGATCCCTGGGTGGGGAAGATCCCCTGGAGGAGGAAACAGCAACCCACTCCAGTATTCTTGCCGGGAAAATCCCACGGAGGAGCACGCACACTGGGTCTGGACATATCCAAGATGACCAGCAGCTGCCTTGCTGACGCACAACCCAGCACCCTGGCACAACCATGCCCTTCTCGGAAAAACCGTATTCACTCAAAATAACCCCATGACACCCCCACAGCATGAGGTGTCTGCCACGGGAGTCTTCCAACCAGAAGGCAGGGTTTTAGGGGCCCTGCAAGGTGGGACGCCCGGACACCCAGCCCCCAAGGGAGTCCCGGCCCACTGTTTTCGGAGAAGACGCCGCTAGCATCTC
>NW_011494943.1:13517584-13518325 GCF_000754665.1 Bison bison bison | reverse complement strand
AAAAAAAAAAAAAAAGTCCTCGGCTGCCTGCCTTGGCGGAGGGCGTGAAGGGGGGTCGCCGAGCCCAGCGCGCGCTGCCAAGGGCGTCCTGACCTTCACCGGGCGGGGCGGGGGGCTCGACCAGGCCCAGAACTCGCCCGGCGCAAGGTGCCCGCCCGCGCGTCTCCGCCCGCACCGACGTGGTCAGCGCGCGGTCAGCGCCAGGGCCCCCTCTCCGACCACCGGAGCCGCCGCTCCCTCCTACCGACCCGTCAGTCCCTTCCCGCTCGGCCCTGAGCGCAGGCCCGGCTCCTCCCGGCCCGGGGCGCGCAACTCCTCGCCGAGGGCAGAGCCCGGGAAGGGACAGAGGGCTGACCCCCGATCGCCTCCAGTGAAGGGTCGCGGGGTCCGGGCTGCGGCTCTCTGGGAACCGAGTGGCGACCCGCGCGATCTTGCGCCGGGAGAACGGGCTGCCAGACGGAACCGACCCCACCGCGCTGCAGGCGCGCCTTCCCCTGGGCGTCCTCTGGGCCGGGGGACCGGGACGCCGCGGGCTCTTTTGTTCTAGAACCGGGGGCGGGGGAGGGCGGGGACCGCACTCGGCCTGGAGAGCTGGCCCCCCGGGCCCCGAGCCCCCGCGCGCTCGGCCCGCGCGGGAGGGGAGTGGACGCGAGGGCCGGGCTCGCGCCGCGCGGACTCACCTCCCCTTCCAGCTGCACAGGTCGCTCGAGTACTGCGCGCCCGCGCCGCCCAGTAGCACGG
>NW_011494943.1:13517277-13517484 GCF_000754665.1 Bison bison bison | reverse complement strand
ACGCCGCTAGCATCTCCCTCCCTCTGCAAACTCTTGAACCCGCAACTTCCGAAGCACATGCCGTCTTCTCCGACAGCGAGGTGCCGGGCTCTGGCCGGCGCCCTGGTAGACGACTGTTCTCGTCCTGAGTATCTGCGCTCTCACCAACCACCCCCCCTCCCCGCCCACGCTTGTGACTTGCCTGTCACACTGCAGTTAAAAAAAAAA
>NW_011494943.1:13510180-13516910 GCF_000754665.1 Bison bison bison | reverse complement strand
GCCGGAGTCGGGGCCACCCGAGCCGCTGGACCCGTGCGCACAGATCCGCGCCCGCCGCCGCCGATAGAGCCTCTGAAGTCTGCAAGTCCGCGGTCCCGGTCCCGGCTCAGCTGGGGGGCGGTGCCCGTCCCGCCGCTCCGCCCCCGCTCCGGGTCCGCCCCCGCGCGCCGGAACTCCGCCCCTTGCGCCCGCGCCCCGCGCCCAGTACGCCCGGCTGGACGCGGCGGATACCCGAGTCTGCGGCGTGGCTGGGGCGCGCAGCGCCGGGGGCGTGTGGCCCAGGGGTGGGACAGGCTAGGCCGCCGCGGAGAGGAGAGGGCTGCGCGAGGGACGGGGAGGAGGGCCCGGGAGGGAAGAGCCAGGTTGGAAAGTGGAATTTCGAGCGGGAGGGGGAAGGGCAGCAGCGCGTCCCAGGCTTGTAAGGTGCGGGGGCGGGGTAGAAACCCGAGACCCGGTGTCTGTGCAGACCCTAGCCGAGCGCCTGGTCGGCAGGTCCTTCCCGCGGGCAGACTGAGTCCGGAATGGCCTCTGGGATGTAGCAGGGGCGCCTGGCCGTGTCACTGCTGTGTGACCAGCCTGAGGCCCTCAGGGATGTTCCTGGCACCCACCCTCCACGGGATTTGAGTGTGCTTTGCGGAAGTTCAGACTGCCACTGGGGAGCGAAGGCCCGGCTGTGGCCGGTGATGTGGCTGACTCAGAGTTGAGTGTGCGGTGGACCCTGGGACACCCATTCCACAGAAAGGCTCTGGATTTGCCGGCCAAGGTCACCGCTCTTGTGCATCCCTCCCCCTGGTCACCCGCCGCCCCATCCCTGCTCCAAAGTTAGTCTCCTGCCCAAGCTTCACGCTTGATTTTCGTGGTGGGGACCTTCTTGTGTACTGTAGGATTTTAGCAGCATTCCGGAGTAGCAGTCCCCGCACTGCCAGGCTTGGCAACAAGACCTGTCTGTTTCCAGATACTGCCAAATGCTCCCTGGGTGCAAGGTTTCCTTCTGAGCTCCCTGTTTTCCCAGCACCAGCCTCCTGAGCACAGCATGAGGAGAGCCGCTGCCTTCCCCAGCTGGTCACTGGGGCCAGCAAGTGCCTGACATCCAAACAGGAGGACAAAGGCAACTCAGAGGACCCTAGCCTCTGGAAGGATAAGGATCTACCAGGTGGAGGGAGGGAGCCCTGGCACGCCAGCCAGCCACCCCAGGAATCAGAAGCAGGTTTTTCTGCTTCCTCAGACTCGGGTGTTGATTTGAGTTCCAGAGTCTGAAACTCCATCAAACAGTAGAGAAATCTGACCTGGTTTTAGCATTTCTTTTCTGGCCAATATACATTTCGGTAGGAATTGCGAATGACTTGTGAGGGAGGGGAGTTACTTCCTATTATTTTTGCATTGCACCCTTTCATTTGGTTAGAGTTTGGAACTCTAAGTCGCTTGTAGAGATGGAATTATTACCCTGGAGAAGCCAGAGGCTGCAGGGTCCACAACAGATGAGTCTGGGAGACAGCCTCTGGAATGCTGGGGCAAGGCTGGGGGCGTGGTTCACCCTTGAAGGGGGTTACAGTTGAAGAATCTGCTTAAGGCAGCCCCACAATAGCAGGTCAACCCACCCAGCCTAAGCCTGGAGCAAGGACCTTGCCTGGTCATAAATGGTGATGTCATCCCAAGACCCAAAGTCAGCTTTGAGGCTGGAGGACTCTACAGCCTGCTGCACCCCTCACCACACCCCCTTGGAGTGTATGTCCACTCCCCCCCTTGCTGCAGGTACCAGGGTGCAGAACTGCGCTGAGAAGTGAGTGAGCCAGGTGAAACTGCTAACCAGGCGCAGGGGAGAGGGTTCTGCTGCTTGCAGGTCTGGAAACTGCAACCACTTCTGTGCACGCCGAGCATGTCTTCACAGCAGCACCTCTCACCCAGGGCACTTTGGGTGGTAAGGAAAGGCTATATAAGCAGCCTGGCCCAGCTCATCGACCCCTGAAGGGCCTTGGGGCTGGTCAGGGTCCAGGTCTTCATACAAAGGAAGGTGTGGGTTGGTTTGAGGGCCCCTTCTTGTTACAGATGCAGAGACTGAGTGCTGTGAGCCTGAGTGATCTGCTCAGGGTTTCAGAATTCCATAGTGACCGCTGGACCAAAGAGGAGAGCCGTTTTGGGGGGGGCAAAGTGGAGCTGATTCCTGTCCCAGGCTCAGGACTGTGACCTGGAAAGCTGCCAAACCACCTCTGCCCAGGTCCACTTCCCTAAAACAAGCTCTGCACAATGATGCTTGCCGGACCAGTGGAGCAGCAACCAGGAGCCAACTCTACAGCATTCAGTTAATAATATATCCACATTGGCTCAGCGATTATAGCACCAGTGCACATTAATGCAAGATGTCAGTAAGAGGAATCGGGCAGGGCAGGGAGTATATCGGAACTCTCTAGTATCCGCTTAGCTTTCTGTAAGCCTAAGAAATTTAAGACAATTGATTAAAGACAAAATTTCTAGCAGCGTTCTTGGGAGAATCTGATAGGCTCTTGGGACTGTCCAACCTAAGTCTCTGTGACAGGCCTTCACTTCTGGGGACACAGGTACCTCTGGATTCCTGGAGGGTCCCTGAAGCAGGAATTTCCAGATTTCCCTCCTCATGGCAAGCGCCAGCCTTGGGGTGGGGCCACAGCAGCAGAACTGGTTCCTCACTCACCTCCGGGCCTCCTGGGCACCTCTTTGTCCTTCAAGATGGGGCTGACGGCCCCTCCTGGCCATGCAGAGCCACCTCCTGGTGCTCATGGTGTCAGCTCTTGGGGGGCATGTGATGGTGGGGGTCAGGACAGCACAATGCAGTGGGTCATGGCTGGTTGAGGCTCCCCAGCAAAGACGACCTGCCCCGCTTCATCACCCCCTGCCCCACCAAGCGGGGAACAGGGAAACCCTGCAGGAGTCCAGTCAGAGAAACTTGGGGTGTGTAAGTCCACGGATGGCTGGGGTCGGGGAGCACTTCCCAGTGAGACTTTCTCCCAGTTAAACCCAGGAAGGTGGTGTGCCCACCCCACCCATAGTGAGAAAGAAGATGAGTGTTGTGGCATCTGAGAAAAGCTGGGTGCTGCATTCATGGTCCTCCCAACACCAGCATGCCCACTGGAAGGCAGAATGGAGGATCAGACCCACTGTAGTCAGAGAGCAAAGCTGCCCATCCATACACCCGGGTGACAGCCCCACCGTCCTGCCTGAGTTCCTTCCACGGCCCCATGAGGCCAGAGGAATAGGGCTCAGCAATGACAGAGACCACAGAGCACAGCTCAGCGTGCCCTTGAGGTGCACACCTCTGCTGGGCCTCGCCTCTGCAGTGACGCAGGGCACTTAACCACAGAGCCGCCTGTCCCACCTACTGGTCCACGCAGAGCACGTAATGACGGAGTCCACGGCCCAAACTCAGGTCAGTATCAACCTTCACTCCTGATCTGTCCCTTCACTTAAAGAGATGTTTCCCAGGCGCCTGCCTGGCACATCTCTGGGGTGAGTTCCAGGGCTGCAGCCCCGGACCTGGGCCAGGCTGAGAGGCAGCAGCGATGGCCTCCAGTGAGACCATGACGATGGTTATGGCCGGATAATTGCAGCTCTGAAGTGTCCACCTGACCTGCAAGCTCCCGTGTGCTCCAGCCTCTCCAGTTGTTCCTTTTAAGTGCGGCAGGGACCCACCACCTGAGGAAGGAAGCTCGCTGGGGTGGGATCTGTGGGGCCAGACATGCTTTACCAGCCTCTGAATGTCAGGGTGCAGCAGGCCCTGCGGGTGGTGGATGGACCACAGACATGGGCTCCGATGTGGCCCCCCCTCCATGGGTCACACAGGTGGTGGAGTCAGGTCTGTTTCTGAATCTTGTTACCTGCAAAGTAGGTGGAATCTTGATTCTCAGGGGGATATAGAGTGTGTCACATCATCACACAAAGCCTTATATAAGGTGGGCATGATAAACCTCAGCTCCACACAGATGCTGATGCGGGGGTCAAGGTGCCACCCGACTCTCAGCAGGGCTCAGGACCTCGTGGGGAAACCCTCTCCCCAAGCACCACCCCACTGCTTTCATTGCATCGTGAGTTCTTTGAGCCAGTAATGCTCAGTCCCTGTAAATGCTTTCATTTTCTGCCCAGTCTTGAGGTTTTCAAATGTGTACTGATGATCATTCTATCATGCATAATGTCCAGTCACTTGAGTCTGCTCATTGAAGAATCAGCTTCCTCCCCTAGAAACTGGACACTTCCAGAAAAATGTTAAAAGTTTTCCCAAATGTGTCCAGGGAATTCATTCTTTGGCATTCGAAAAACACACGTTGTTGTTGAAGTTGGTAAGTCATGTTCGATTCTTTGCAACCCCATGGACTGCAGCACGCCAGGCTTCCCTGCCCTTCACTATCTCCTGGAGTTTGCTCAGACTCATGTCCATTGAGTCGGTGATGCCATCCAGCCATTTCATTCTCTGTTGCCGGCTTCTCCTCCTGCCCTCAATCTTTTCAAGCATCAGGGTCTTTTCCAGTGAGTCAGCTCTTTGCATCAGGTGGCCAAAGGATTGGAGCTTCAGTTTCAGCATCAGTCCTTCCAGTGAATATTCAGCGTTGCTTTCCTTTAGGATTGACTGGTTTGGTTCACATGAAAATACCCAGACCCCCATCTGCCAAGGGAGGTTTACACGTGGACCCAGCCCTGTCCCTCCTCAGCCCCTGGATCGCTGTCATTTCTGCCACGCCGCTTTCCCCTTCCAAGTCATTTTTGCTGACATAATTATTGTAATCGTGGTGAAATGATGGATCACGAGCAAACGCTTGTAATTTAACATTTAGCAACTGTAGCCAGCAGTGTGTAATTACAATGTGAAACAGCCAGGAGAGTGCTGGCTGGCCCCAACCCAAACACCTTCACCCAATCACCTCTTTAACCTAATTTACTGGCATGTTTGCCATCTGTGAGGTTGAGAAAAGTGGGAGGGAGAAAGTGAGGGGCTCCTGCCAGTCAGCCAGGTGTGTGCATGGGTCAGCAGCGAAGGTGGTGTGATTATTCCTGTGCCCTCATTGCCGTTGTTTGCAGCGGCCACCTTGGTTCAGCCTGGGCTTGGTAGCATCTCACTCTGCCTGGCTGTCAACAGACCACACAGTGGTGATGTCTGGTGACCCCACGGCCGTCACACTGGCAGGAACGTCTCTGTTCTCTGAGTGCCTTGAGGCAGCACCCCACAGGGGAGAAGGACCCCCACCCTGGCACCACATATTCAGTGAGTACGTGCTGCCGGTGGTCTTACAACCCTCCTCCTCACCCAGCTCAGACGTCACTTCTCCTGGGGAGCCGGCTGAACTCCATCTCAACGACTCTGTCCCAGGCAGCTACGGGCCAGGCCTGGCAGTGCCCCCAAGCAGGTACACATTTCTACAATCCAGCGGCTGCACCCGATTGGTCATCAAGGCTCCTAAGCTGGGCTGGGATCATCCTAAAGGCCTGGCGACCCCAGGGTGGTAACACTGAGAGGGCGGTGTCCTGGGTGCTGAGGGTGGCGTGCCAGGGAGCCAGGTCCAGAGATCCTGCTTCTGTGCATGGACGCTAGCCTCACTGTTTGCATCCTCACCCTCGCCAGGCTCACCGCCCCCTGGAGCTCCCAGGTGTTCCCAGGAGATGCTCCTGTATCCTCCGGTTGCTGCTCGCGTGTGTCTCCTGATAGGTGTGCCACGTGGGCTGCTCCCCACTCAGCCACCCCGCTGGACGGCTTCTGAGGAAGGACTCAGAACCACGCTGTCTCCCTGAGGAGCAGAAGTTTCTGATACAGCAGTTACCAATGTATATCCCAGTTGGGCATTTTCAAACGTCTGAAGCTGCCCAAGTCAGGTGCCACGCGCCCAGCACCACACGCCCTTTGATTCACCCCCTTTCAGCTCGGGCGCATCTTTGTGTGTCTCATGTATGCACATTTGTTCATTTTTTGCTGGGCCCTTTATGAGTGGCAGAGGTCATGAGTTTCACCTTTAAATTCTGGAAGAAGAGTCGCTTACTCCCTGGATGGTGCCGACACCACTGTGGTTCCGATAGCAGGTGAGGAGCTCACAGGGAGATGAGATCCCTTTGAGGAGAGGTCCGAGTCCCCGTTTTCTCCTTTGTCCCCAAAACATCCAGTATGAGGGACAGAGTCTTTCTCTGCCCCTCCCCCAGCCAGCAGCCCTGTGCTGGGATGCACCAGTGGGGCAGGTAGCCCTGGGGTGTGGCACATATGAATTCCCAGCCACACCTGTTGATAGCTGGACACTCTTGCTGGTGGTGGCCTGTCTTACGTCTCTAGGCCCAGGAATCCAGGCATGTGGCATAGAGACAGTGACTAGGGGCACTCTGGCCTTCAAGTAACCAGGTGTGGCATCCCCTTCCTGCCCAAGAAAGGAGAAAAGGACAAGGCAGATCCTGCAGAAACTCCATGTGCACTCAGCGCTGCCCCCCCCCACCCCAACAAGTTCTCCTCCCCCAGGTCCCACGGGTGCCAGCACACTCAGGGACCCCTTTGTGGTCTCAGCCGGGAGCCCCAGCGACAGGCTCCTGAGTCAGTTCTGGGTCACCTGCACCTCTGTGACTCAGCCCGGGCAAGCAGGCGGGGGTGGCTGTAAAACACGCTTGTCTGGAGCCTGGGGGGGTGGGGCCTCATCCCTTAGCTTCTCTCTCACTTGCCCCGCCCTGGGGAGAGGCCACAGCGGGCTGGACAACTCAGAGCTGCCCCTGCTGGAGGGGCTGAGGGCAAGCC
>NW_011494943.1:13494399-13510080 GCF_000754665.1 Bison bison bison | reverse complement strand
GGGGGTGGGGGGACGCCCCAGTTACTGGAGAAGGCCAGAGGTTGTCACTGCAGCCGTGGGCCATCATCCACTTGCCCAGAGGGTTCCATCTGGATGGACAGTCCCACCCAGAACCAGGAGAAGCAAGGAAGCTAGCCTGGGAGGACAAGTGAGGGTCACTTGCTGAGTTAGTGGTCTGTGCCATGCAGATGTGCTGGGACGTCCCGTGTGCCAAGGGGGCCTCACCTTCCCTGGGCCCCAGAGCCCCGCAAAGGTTGGGTGTGGAGTGTGGGTCCTGGGGCCTTGGGGGAGTCCGGGGGGTGATCACATGGGTTAGGCAGACCAGGAGACAGGCAGACAGTGTGAGGAGGATGATGCAGGAAGGGGTGGGGGAGGGGAGGGACAGGTGCTGGGACCTGGGGCAGAAGGAATGTGGGGGCAAGGCTGGTGGCGTGAGGAGTGTCAGGTCGGGTCACTGGTGTGCTCCCCCCAAAATTGGACCTAGATGAGCTCACCAGGCAGTGAGCTGTTTTCATTACAGACTCGTTCTTCTGGCCTCTGAAGTCATAGTGGATGTGTCCAGTCCTTAGAGAAGGCAGAGGAAATCTATTCAAGAAAACACAGGACAGGAGCTGGGAGGCAGGCCAGGGTGATAGTTTGTCCCAAGTTAATGAGAAGATGTGGGTGGGGCCCTCAGCACCCAGCCCCGCAGGTGGGCCTCTTTCTCCCAGAGCAGCACCCCCGATGTCAGCCTCTCCCCCCACTTCTGAAGAGGTCAACCCCACACTGCCTGGGTGACCAGTGTCGGCCTCCCCTGAGGCTACCGAAGGTGAGTAAGAGGGAGGTATGACCCACGAGGAGGAGGAGGGCTATGCTCCCAGAGAGGGGCTTGAGTCTTCTGATTTATGGGAGCAGCAGCCCTGGACAGAGGAGAGTATGGGATACAGTGGGGGGGAAGATCAAGTTGTTGGACACGGGCCCCACTGAGTGGAGACCGCAGCGGAGGTCGTGGTGCCGGGGCAGGAAGGGCTCTAGTGGGCTGTTTGGCTGTGAATGAATTGGAAATGCAGGACTTGCCTGTTTCCTGCAGGAGGGGTTCAGAGGCTGGGAGATGGCCCGTCATTTGAGACCTGCTCACCCACGTGGGAGGATCCAGAGACACAGCTCTTCCCACAGCGGTGAGGAATAAACCTGAGAGGGGAGCCCTGGCACCCCTGAAGGGCTCCAATCACTCCTCTGTGGGCCAGAACTTATAGTGGGAGCCACGGCCACTCAGTCTGGAAAACGGAGTGCCATGGGAGTGACTGGCTCCTGGGGTGGTTGGCCCCAGGGTGAGAGGGGTATGGTCACCACGGTGGACAGCAAGGAAGCAGGCCGCCTGGCTCAGACCGTGGCCTTGGTCTTCCTGGGAGTGAGACGGATAGGAAGCCTGTTGGATTCTTACTTCATCTGTGTAAGCAGAGAAGTTCTAGGTCAAGTAAACAAAAGTCTAACCCGATTCATAAAAGCAGCCTCATGGCTTTCCATCACTTCCCAGACAAGAGCCAGTTTACAGACTTCAGAAGCCCCCAAATGAAGGGGAGGCCAGGTCCCCTTAAGGAAGAAGCCCAGTAGAGTGCCAGCAATTCATATTATTACTCTTTCTCCTCATATTCTCTGAGGGACTTGTGACCTTTCACCAGGGTAACTGTGCCTTTAGAAAATGTAACTTTTTTGGGGAATGACTGCATGCTGCTGACTCTGGACTGACCCTGATTCCAAGACCTGAAACATCACAGTCAGAGTGGGGCTGGTGGAGGTCACGTGGTCAGTGGAGTCTTCACTCAGGTCCACCTCACAGTGAGTCCAGTAGGTCCTGGAAACCATCCTGTGTTTATTTCCCCAGTTCCAGGCTTGACTGGAATAGGCATTCTCAGCAACCAGCAGAATCCCATGTTCCTTCCCCAACCTGTGGAGTAAAGGCTTTTCTGGTGGGAAAGGCCAGGTGAAGCCACTATAATAGCCTCCACCTAGTAAACCAAAAACATCTGCTTTATTGACTATGCTAAAGCCTTTGACTGTGTGGATCATAACAAACTGTGGAAAATTCTTAAAGAAATGGGAATACCACACTACCTTACCTGCCTCCTGCGAAAACTGTATGTAGGTCAAGAATCAACAGAACCGGAGATGGAACAACAGGTTCCAAATTGGGAAAGGAGTACGTCAAGGCTGTATATTGTCACCCTGCTTATTTAACTTATATGCAGAGTGCATCATGCGAAATGCTGGGCTGAATGAAGCACAAGCTGGAATCAAGATTGCTGGGAGAAATATCAATAACCTCAGATATGCAGATAATACCACCCTTATGGCAGAAAGCAAAGAGGAACTAAAGAGCCTCTTGATGAAGGTGAAAGAGGAGAGTGAAAAAGCTGGCTTAAAACTCAACATTCAAAAAACGAAGATCATCGCATCCAGTCCCTGCTTCATGGCAAATAGATGGGGAAACAATGGAAACAGTGATAGACTTTATTTTCTTGGGCTCCAAAATCACTGCAGATGGTGACTGTAGCCACGAAATTAAAAAACACTTGCTCCTTGGAAGAAAAGCTATGACAAACCTAAACAGCATATTAAAAAGCAGAGACATCACTTTGCTGACAAAGGTCCATATAGTCAAAGCTGTGGTTCTTCTAGTAGTCATGTATGGATGTGAGAGTTGGACCATTCCGAAGGCTGGACACCATGGAATTGATGTTTTTGAATTGTGGCCTTGGAGAAAACTTTTGAAAGTCCCTTGGACTGCAAGGAGATCAAACCAGTCAATCCTAAAGGAAATCAACCCTGAATTTGAAGGACTGATGCTGAAGTTCCAATACTTTGGCTACCTGATGCAAAGAGCCAACTCATTAGAAAAGGCCTTGATGCTGGGAAAGATTGAAGGCAGAAGGAGAAGAGGACGGCAGAGGATGAGAGGGTTGGATGGCATCACTGACTCAATGGACATGAGTTTGAGCAAACTCTGGGAGATGGTGATAGACAGGGAAGCCTGGTGTGCTGCAGTCCATGGGGTTGCAAAAAGTCAGACATGTTAGCGACTGAACTACAACTTGGTGGAAGACAATGGGTCTTGGAAAGTGACAGTGGAGTGTCATAAACTTAACCAGGTGGTGATTCCAATTGCAGCTGCTGTTACAGCTACGGTTCCACTGATTGAGCAAATTAACGCATCCCTGGGTACCTGGTATGCAGCCAGCGATCTGGAAAATGCCTTTTTATCCATCCCATTCCATAAGGCCCACCAGAATCAGTTTGCCTTCAGCTGGCAAGGCCCATGACACACCTTCACTGTCCTAATCCAGGGGTACACCCCTTCTTTAGGCCCACATCACAGTTCAGTTCTCAGGGAATTTGAGCCATTCCCTTCCACCAGATAGCACATTGGCCCCCTGCCTCAATGACATCATGCTGATTGGAAGTAGTGAGCAGTAAGGAGCAATTAGACTTACTGGTCAGACACTTGCATGTCAGAGTGGGGGAGTTAAATTGGACTAAAATTCAGGGCCTTCTCCCTCTGTGCGTGGGACATGCTGAGACATCCCTCCTAAAGTGAAGGATGTGCTGCTGCATCAGCCCGTCCCAGAACCACAACAGAGGCACAAGCCTCGTGGGCCCCTTGGGATGTTGAGGCAACCTGTCCCTCATTTATGTGTGTTACTCTGCACCTTTTTCTGAGTGACCTGAAAAGTTGCTGGTGTGAGTGGGGCCCTGGGCAGGAGAAGGCCCTGTAGCAGGTCGTTCTGCCCTGCAGATACACTGACACATTCTCTCCGTGTTATTGGGGGAAAACCATCTTTGCTTCGATTTACCATTCCCCATCTGTAAACGGATGGGCTTCCCAGTGCAGTGGTAAAGAATCCGCCTGCTGGTCAGGAAGATCTCCTGGAGTCGGATATGGCAACCCCACTCCAATATTCTTGCCTGGGAAATTCCATGGACAGAGGAGCCTGGTGGGCTACAGTCCATAGGGTCACAAAGAGTGGGACACCAGTGAGCACACGCACATCTGTCAATGGACCTGATGAATTCACGGTGTGTATTCTGCAGGGGCTGTGGGGGCCCAGTTGGTCTGTGCCTAGGTTCCAGGGTGGGTGAGGGTCCCATTTTCCTTTGTGATTCAGGAGCACTGACCCTCCCCTTTCTCATCCTCCCTGCTGTCCAGTCCTGACCCCCTCTTCCTAGGGTGGCAGCGTGACCGCTGGGAACTGCTGATGTCAGTTTCAGCCTGGAGGCTGGAGGGGCTGATTCTGGGTACCCTGGGCCTCTTGCTCGCTCGTGGCTGGTGGGGAGGTGCCTTCCCACCACCCTTCGACTCTGCCGAGTAGCCGCACGTGTGATGGAGAAAACAAGGTGAAAGATCATGATTGAGTCTAGAAATCTCATTGAAATGTTTACAGTCATTCTTCTTCATTTTGAAAGTAAATACACTTACTGAAAGAAAGGTGAATTCTTCTGGAAGTACGGAGAGAAAAGGAGGGGTTTCCCCTTGGTCCTCCCGACTATGCGGCACGGTTGGTGTGTTTGCCAGTGTCCTCCGTGTGCTGCAGGTGTGTGTCTGCACACACACACGTGTGTGTGTGTGTGTGTGTGTGTGTGTACAGGGATTCGGCAAAGTAAGGAGCATCCACAGTGGGCCCATTGCAGCTTCAGTCCTGGCAGGAAATCTGCAGGGCACTGTAGGGGCCACCCGTCTGGTTCCTATGTCTGTGGGGCAGGGTCTGGATTCCCAGCCCAATTTTAAAGAACAAATCACCGCGCCAAGCTGTGGCTGACGGCGTGACTTTCCTTCTTGTCTTCTCGTGGTCGTGTTGTCGCCTGGGGGACGCAGTGCCAGCCGGGGTGCCGGCGTTGGGGTGCGAGGAGAAAAGACTTAAGCCTGTTGGTGTCAACAGGAAGCCCTTTTGTTGGCGTCTTTGAATTCTGCCTGTTCTCACTTCTTTCAAGTCCGGCCGAGGGCGGGCAGAGCGGCTGCCATCTCCCTGGGTGACCAGCCTCTGAATGTCCACAGTCTCCTTTGCTGGCGACCGCCCAACCTGCCCACCCCACAGTCCCCCCTGACCCTTTCTAGGGTCTCAGACCCCCCCGCCCCCGCCTCAAGGCCACAGCCAAAGGCAGGGATGTGACATGGCCCTTGGGGTGTGGGCCTGCTGAGCCCGGTCCCTCCTGCCCACCCCCAGCCCCCACCACCTCTACCCAGTGAAGGTCCCAGGCGGGCCCTCCCTGGGAGGACGTCAGACTGCCATCCTCAGGGTGGTGGTCAGGGCACTGCTACCAGCTAGGGAGGTGGGAGCCCCCAGGCCCGGCTCCCTGAGGTACCATGTCTTACCCAATCACATACACAGTAGGTGTTCAACAGGACTTTAAACCAGTGAAGTGTTCTGACCTCAGCAAAAGTGTACTTGAAAGGCCTGGGGCAACATCAGTCTCCAAGACATCCTTGGGGGAAAGTGTCCTGCATAGGAGCCTGTGGCTGTTGGGTGTCTGCTCCTCGTGACGCATTGCTCAGGCCACGTGGGGCCATGACCCAGACATCCCCCATCTCCCTTGTCCTCGGCGCTGTCACCCAGAGGGTGTGAACCCCAGCCCAGACCCTTCATGTGGCCCAACTTGGGAGGCTGACTCCAGCCTCCGACACCTCCTTCCCTGACTTGAAAGAGAGGCGAGAAGTCCCTGGACTAACTGGCATGGCTTGTGTGCCGGTGAACGAGGGCCATGAAGTGGAAGGAGGAGCGGGCCCTGATCTCAGCCTCAGGTCATGATCGATCCTCCAGGGCTCATGCCACACCCACATTAGCTGTAGGGGAGGGAAAGGCATCACCTTCCAGAAGGGCCTTCGCTGGCTGGCTGAGGGTCCCAGGGCCAGACCCCATCACCAGCATTCACTGCCAAGGGCTTGTTGCCGAGAGCATGGTGGGCAGGCGTGGCTCATGGCCTGGTTCCCTGTTCTCAGCTCCACTGTGGGGGCCGTGACTCTGTGTCCCTGCGCGTGTCATGCGGCTGACGATGGCGGCCCCTTGGGGTGACCCCAAGAGCCCCCCCCCACCCTGGGATCAAGCTGGTGTGCAAAGCTATTCTCAGTGACACACTTCCGTGCTCTCTCGTTTTGTTTCGTTCTCTGCATTCCTGTGCTTACAGGGGTGGTTTCTATGGATCATCAGTGGCTTTGCCCATTTCCTAATACATCGTCATTTTGGTAAACTGCGAGGATTTTTCCTTCAGAGGAAGCCGAAGTTAGAAGGGATCCTCGAACTTCCTAGCAAAGCAGTGGTGCCCCGTCCAAGTCCGATTTGGGCTTTTGTTCTCCGTCACCTACGTGTGAAGGGCCTCAGCCCCACTGGGCACGCTCCCTGTGGAAGATGAAGGTTTCGGAGGCCCTTTCCCTAAGTCAAACCCCATGTGTTTCCTGTACTTCCAAAAATGTCCAAGCAGGAAGGACTAAACCTCAAAAGGCAAAAATAACTGTGTCTCCCCCGCCCGAGATGGCCCTCACGGCCACAGAGCACCATCTGGGCTGCTCGCACTCTTAGGTCCTGGGTAACGTTTCTTCTCATTTTAAATCTGAGCCGAGCCGACCTAACCTAACCCCACCCCATTCCCCCAAAGACTAAAGTTTGCTTTTCTTAGCCAGCTCAGAGGCCTTTATCTATGGCCTGTCTCACTGAGACAGGCTTCCCTCATGGCTCAGATGGTAGAGAACCCACCTGCAATGCAGGGAGACCTGGGTTCGATCCCTGGGTTGGGATGATCTCCTGGAAAAGGAAATAGCAACCCACTCCAGTATTCTTGCCTGGAGAATCCCATGGACTAGAGGAGCCTGTAGGCGGGCTACCGTCCATGGGGTTGAAAGGAGTTGGACATGACTAAACGATTAACACTTGCAACTTGTCTCAGTGGGGTCCCCAGGAATCCCTGCAGGGCAGCCACAGAAAACACAACTGCAGATACCCGAGCAGAGGGAAGGGAGTGCGGGGCTCAGGCCTAGTCAGTGCGGGCTGTCCATGCCTCCCAGGCCTGGGACCAGGAGCAGCCAGTGTGGTCAGCTGGATGTAATGGCTGGGCTCAGAGTGTCTATGGGGTGAAACAGCTGTCCCGGGGATATTAGGGGGATCTGAGAGAGGCCTGGCCTGGGGCCTCATGGTGACCCTCACCCCAGCCAACATGGCATTCTTGTGCTTCTTGTAACGTTTTTCCACTTGAGGGCTGACGAGAAGCCAAGGTGTGAATCAATGAGGATGACAGGTGACTCAGTGTCACCCTTCTCAGAGGCAGCCCACAGGTTTGTGCCCTCACTGGGCCCTCCTTTTTCAGTCAGGAAGCAGGCTCTGCGTCCCACAGGCTGGCTATGGGGAAGCCGGTTCCCCCCTGCAGCTCCGAGGGGTCCTCCTGACCCAACCACCAGCCTCCCCTTGGGTCACATGAGGCCTGGACTCTGACAGTCAGGACACACACATACTGTCGTTGGGGCAGGACCTGGGCCAGGCAGTGACTGGATAGAGGGGAGGGCAGAGCTGAATCTGGGCAATGACCCACCACTGCTGTTGAAATTGTTCTTGTATTAATACTTTCCTGATAGAAACGGATAAAATGGAGAGGAGGAATTCCCACAGGAAAGGGCAGCCTGGTGACATTTCAGGGTGTCCTCACCAGGGTGGGGATGGAGGGACCGTGGGAGAATCCCTGGCTGTGAACTCAGGAGCTCCTCACACTGGACATGGCCCAAGATGCCCAAGACTGTGGTCCCTCAGGAGAGCATGGCATCTGTCCCCGGTGGTGTGGTTAGTAAGGCAGATAATTTGGGGTGTCTACAGGCAGGGCTGGTGCTGCAGGGGTGCTGACAGCCACAGATGGTCAGGAGTCCTAGCCTTGTTACCTCCCAGAGTCATCCTGAAACATTCTGTACCAGGAAACTCTCCCAAGGTGAGCCGACCAGGAAGGGGTGACTGGGTTCCCGACACCCTGGGGTGTGAGAGCATCCTTGTCCCCATCTACTGGGGGTTGGGCAGGCCTGCCTGGGACGAGGTACCCCTCCCTCTCATGGGCCCCCGTGTGTGCCCCCAAGCGTGTGCTGTGCCCAGGTCCTGTCGGCCAGACACTGGTTCTTGTTGGAGATTGATGACCAACAGTCCTGATTTTCTGGGACTAAGGGGGTCCTGGGACATGGGACTCTCGGAGTTAAAACCAGAACAGTTTTAGGTAAACTGGGATGAATTGCTCAAGGCTGATTCTGCCGAAGCTGGAGGGAGGAGGGCTCTGACCTGGGTGCCCACACTGGAAGCTCTGCTACTCCTGGTCACGCAAGCCTCTAGAGGACAGGGGGGCCCATGAGCCAACAGGGGCCACATCCACTGACAATACTGGCAGGGCACGGACTCAGCTTCCCTGACACCAACCTTACCGGGACACTGACAACCAGCCAATCCTATGATTTTTTGTTTTTTAAATTAATTTATTTTTTCCTGAAGGATAATTGCTTTACAGAATTTTGTTGTTTTCTGTCAAACCTCAACATGAATCAGCCATAGGTATCCCCAACCCTGTGTTTTTTAAAGTCAGGAGTTCTGATTCACACATACTCCAAACTCATGCGTTGGGTGATGCCACAGAGTAAGGTCAGCAGGAAATCTGAAAACCAGATTTGGGCTCCGTGAGAATGTTCCTTGAGGCTTCGTGGACCACACCCCATCTGGACATTTCCCCTTGTCCCCTTGCATGTCCCCGTGACAGCTCCAGCAAGGGCCCCATGTGGACACTTTTCTCTCCAGCTACCCCTGCAGCTCCTCCATGGTCTCCCTGCCCCAACCCCTCCCTTGGGTCCTTCGCATCACTCAGGGATACAGACATTATTCGTCTGCTTTGAAGGCAAGGACGTGAAGCTGAAGGGAGGCTGTGACGAGCTGAGATCTGCATTGCACCTTGGTGTCCGCCCAGCACTCTGTGTGGGCTAGGACCTGGCTGGAAATGCTACTGCCCTGGGGTGAGATGATTCAGGGGTGCCAAGCAGTCAGAGCGTGCCTTTCTCCACGGCCAGGCCACTCCAGGGTGGCAGGGCTGAGGCAGGACCTGAAAGGCCATGCAGAAGCTGGGCAGCTCCCAGCTCAGCTAGGGGTAACCGGGGGCATCTCAGAGGCACTGCTGTGGCCCCTGGTGCAGCCCTCAACTCCAGGGGGAGTGAACGACCCACCAGTTGAGCATGCATGCTGTCGCTTCTGTTGTGTCCAACTCTTGGCGACCCCACGGACTGTAACCTGCTGGGTCCCTCTGTCCACGAGGTTTTCCAGGCAAGAATACTGGAGTGGGTTGTCATTTCCTCCTCCAGGGGATCTTCCCAACCCAGGGCTCAAACCGGGGTCTCCTGCATTAGCAGGCTGGTTGTTTACCGTCGCATAGAGTCGGACACGACTGAAGCGACTTAGCAGCAGCAGCAGCAGCCCCACCTGGGGAAGCCCCACTGGCTGAGAGTTGAGGCCAAAAACTCTTCACCTGTTTATGGCTTTGTGGTTTGGGCTCTGCATAGTTCTTTGTAAAGACCCCTTGCGCTTCCTCTTTCTTGGCCTCCTGCAAGTCACCAAGACTTACCAGTCCAGTCAGTATCCAGATCCTCGTGCCAGGAAACCTGCAATTCACAAGCATCAGCACACAGTTTATGAGCAGTGCCTCTCATTCCAGTTACTAGATCTCCGTATATTTTGTAGATCTTCTCAGGAGAAAACCCTGACTTATCTTTCAGCCGGTCGGCTGTGGGCCGGCGGAGGACTGATGTAGATCTCTCGGCAGGCTGGTTGCAAACTTGGGATTTGTTGAATCGCTGGTTGGAACACCAATCATTAGACTGGGACAGACTGGCAAGAGTCAGTGTTCTGGGGCCAATGCTCCTTCCTTCCGAAGTTTGGCAATGCTCGGTGTTGCTGGTTATTATTTCTTGTTTTTCCGTATCATTAGTTCAGGAAGCTCAATAGTCATGCTGACAGGCACAATGGGCAGTGCAGAAATGCCAGACATGGCCTCAAGGGACAAGTTTTGCTTTAAAATACTCTTACATTTGAGTGTTTTTTGTTTTGTTTTGTTTTGTTTTTTTTAATTAAATGCTCCTATTTGATTAGGGCTCTATCCATTTTAATAGAATTTTAGAACTTTACAGTATGTACAGAAGTGATGCCAAGCGCCCTTACAGAGAGATCTTCCTGCTCGGGAAAGGCAAATAAGTCACGGACATCGGTGACCAGTGAGGGGGCTCGACTCGGGGAGGGGTCCTCAAAAACTGCAGCTGTGATGACGGTCCACTCACTTGTCCTGGGCAGTAGGGCCTGGGCAGGACATTTGAGAGAAGAACCCCCACCCAGTTCCCAATGTGGATTCCAGCAGGGGACGGCATGAGCCCAGGGTTGTCAAACAGTCCAGTTCTAAGAGAAGCCAGGACCCAAACACTATGGGACTGCTAAGAGGCTGGATGTGGCTACGGGAGTGGGAGGCTTGTAGCCCCACCCACAGCCTTGGAACTGGACCATGTGAATTCCAGGAGAGCCTGAGTTATCAACTGACTTTACTGACCACACCAATCAAAATAACCAGCTGTTTATCCAGACAGAATATACCTTGTTCAGTCGCTAAGTTGTGTCTGACTCTTTGTGATCCCATGGACTGCAGCACTCCAGGCTTCCCTGTCCTTCACCATCTCCTGGAGCTTGCTCAAACTCAAGTCCATTGAGTCAGTGATGCCATCCAGCCATCGCATCCTCTGTCATCCCCTTCTCCTCCTGCCTTCAGTCTCTCCCAGCATGAGGGTCTTTTCCAATGAGTCAGCTCTTTGCATCAGGTGGCCAAAGAATATAGCTGGGGTTGGGCAATTTATACACTGACCACATGAAATTTTGAGTTATTTGATAACATTATTAAGGACTCTACCTGGGCTCCCCCAGTGGCACTAGTGGTAAACAACCCACCTGCCAACATAGGAGACATAAGAGGCTTGGGTTCGATCCCTGTTTCAGGAAGATCCCCTGGAGAAGGGCATGGAAACCCAGTTCAATATTCTTGCCTGGAGAATTCCATGGACAGAGGACTCTGAGGGGCAATAGCCCATAGGGTCACAGAGAGTCAGACATGACTGAAGCGACTTAGCACAGAACTCTAACTAGATCCAGTGTAGGCACATCTCATTTTCTAGATTTTGTTATAGGTAGACTGTCCTGCATGTATTCACTTATTCTTTCCTTCCTTTTTTTGTTCCTGGTCAGGTACCCTATGCCGTTCTGTTCTGAGTCAGAGGCTCCAGTGAACAGCTGAGCAGTGTTTTCATGGACCTGGCCTCCCAGAGCGAGTAAATCAACTTGGGGATTTCAGGGACAAGGGTGAGTGGGGAGCAGGGCCGTGCGCTCTGCCTGGGGAAGCCCCCCCACCTCTGCTTCACCGGGCTGCGGGCTGAGGTGCCCTGGATGCAGGTGTGCAGAGCCAGACAGGGGCTCGCTCTTGGGAACCAGCTCCCCCATTTCCCAGCCTCCCATCCTGGCCCGGCATCGGCAGCCGGCTCACGTGGCTGCTGGCCTGTGCCAGCCGCAGAGAGCTGGCAGTGGACAAAAAGACGGTCCCTGCCCCCACCAAGGCGGCAGCTTAGAGGGAGACAGTGCAGTGAGCACTTAGCGTAAGGACCCACGCAGATGGGCCAGGGGGGTGCTGGGGTCTCTGAGGAAGTGAGCCACGGGGGAGGCCCGAAATTGAGAAAAGATAAAAGTGCGTCAGTGTTGGTACTTGCCCCGTCATGCTGGGGTTTTGTGCACTGATTTTCCTCCCTGCCTTTCATCGGCCGGGACTCCTCAAGCTGGTGGGTCCAGGGCAGGTCCCTGGAAGGGAGGAGGGGGTTGTGAGGGTGGGACGCTGCCCAGAACCGTGAAGGAGTCAGAGCTTTCCCTCGACTTCAAGCTAACGGGATGGCCAGCTGGTCACATTCTTCAGGTGCTGACTGAAATACAGGCTCCTGTGCATATTGTGTGTGTGTGCGTATGTGCTCAGTCATATCCAACTCTTTGTGACCCCATGGACTACAGCCTGCCACGCTCCTCTGTCCATGGAATTCTCCAGGCAAAAATACTGGAGTGGATTGCCATTTCCTCCTCCAGGGGATCTTCCCGATCCAGGGATTGAACTGGCATCTCCTGCATTGGCAGGTGAATTCTTTACCACTGAGCCACCTGGGAAGGCCCCAAAGGAGATTATTACTTGCAGGAAAAGCAGTGGTCAGAGGGTCAAGATTAGCACGTGTGTTCCTGGAGCCTCCGTTCTCCCAGGGGTGACACAGTGGAGCCCTGATGGACACTGACGTGCAGGAGGAACAGGATAGAGGCAGCAGGCAAGCCCGCTCTTCCTCCTGTAGGGCACCATCACCTCATTCCTCAAGGCTGCTCAGGAAACAGCCCAGGTAACCAGGGCACCCAGCTGAGGGGGCAGGAGCTTGGGAGACCCATGCAGGAGTATCTCCCAACAAAGGCCAGTTAAGGAAGCTTTGAGATCCAACCTCAGGTCTCGGGGTTCCGGGAGGCAGTGCTGAGGGCCAGACGATGCGTCCTCAGTTCACATACAGGCCACCGATTCCTTGGTGGCTGCTGGATGCTGTTCCCTCATCAGGGTCACGGTCCTGCCTACCTCTTAGGCCTGATGATCTGTGTGCAGGCAGCACCCCGGTGTGGAGCCAGCCCTAGGAAGCAGGAGGCCTGGCTGTGGGCTGAGGGGACAGACAGCTCCTCATGGGGAGGGCTGGCTAACGTTTCCCTCTTTGCATCCTGCAAACTCTCACTCTGCCCCATAAAAGGGGAAACTCACTGCTGGACCTGGGCTTCCCAGGTGGCTCAATGGTAAAGGATCCACCTGACAATGCAGGAGATGACGGAGATGTGGGTTCGATCCCTGGGTTGAGAAGATCGCCTGGAGGAGGAAATCGCAACCCACTACAGTATGCTTGCCTGGAGAATCCCATGGGAGGAGGAGACATAGGGTTGCACAGAGTTGGACATGACTGAGTGACTGAGCACACACACAGGCACTGCTGAATCCAGCCCCACGGTGCACCCCACTTCTGGGGTGGTCTCCTCACTAACAGCCTGGCCCTGGCCTTGACGGTGACGTCAGCAGCACTGGCAGGTGGCCCCTAAAGCCTCTGGTGTGCCTACTCTTCCGCCAAGTTCTATCAGATGTGCATTTATCCAAGCCTCTGCTCCCACACATGACATTTTCCTGTTAATATTTAGGAGGAAGATGTCTGGTTGGCCTCTCCTGGCCTTTCACTGAATACCCAAGGGCCTCAGGCACTAGCACCCTGTGCTGTGCACGTAGCTCCCGCAGGCACCTGGCACCCACCCGTGCATCATCCCAGATTTGAAGAGCAGTTGCTAAAATCACTCCAGAAGGATCCACATGTGCTAACTGTACAACAGGGCGGTTGGAGGGGATGCTATTTTGAGTTTCCATCTGCCTTCCTGATCGCACATCAGGCTCCTCTGGCCCCTTGTTCCACCCTTCCTACATTCCTCGTCCTGACTCAAGTCCAGCCACTGCACACAGTTCTGGGCAGGTCTCACCTGGCCTACAGCGTGCTATGCACACCAGTGCTGAGGGCCACCTGTGGGATCCTGAAGTCACCCCCCAGAAGAGTAGGAGAGGTAAGGTTTCCTTCCTTCTCGCTCAGGTGGTCAGCTCTCCAGGTCTCAGGAAAGGTCTAGGGGCTCAGCTCCCGTGTCCATGATGGGGGCTGCCTCAAACACAGCATGCTGGTCCTGGACTCTCTCCTCCCCTGTCTTACTCCCCTGCTGCAACTTCCTGGGGACAAAAGCCCAACTCAGGCTCCGCGTTCTGGGCTAAGGGGGTTGGCATCCAGGACGCACAAACATTCTATGTGATACTTGAACGCTCCTGTCAAATCCATACCAAACATTTGCTCAACTATTAGTTGAATGCTTCCTGTGATGGGAACCTCATTACTTCCCACAGCTGGTAAAAAGTCCAGCTTCAGTTTCTTAACTCAACACAGTGAGTCTCAACTAGTCATTAAAAAAAAAAAAAAATGAGAGAGGAGAAGACAGGACACTGGTGCGCATGACAGTCACACTCTGGCTGCTCTGCTGTGAATGGATTCATTATCAGGGCACTTTGGCCACCACAGGCAGCCTGTCTTCACCCATTCAAGTGCACTGTCCTCCATGGTGCTGGGCAGTTCCTGACCTCCCAGCAGTATTACTGCCCAGTAGAGGTCCAGCTGGAGCACTGTTGGGGTCTGTCCCCTCAGGAAACTTGGACAGGATGCTTGCTTGGTGGCCTTGCAGTGTGGGTTGTAACGAAACATCCAGCGGCTGGCTTTAAAGCTTGACTTCACTCTTCATGGGCACGCCCAGGGCAGACACATTCTGACTCTGGGTCCGGTGTGGTCAAGCCTAGACCTCTTTACTGCCTACACCCACCTCATAAAAGGGCTTTTAAATTTTGGAGGCCCTGGCAGTTGGCACTGGGTTTTCTGAATATAACCAGGATTTGCCAAGAGTCTGCAGAAACAACATTTAAAAATAAAGAAAACTGTCACTCATGGGGTGAGCCAAGAGTGACAAGAGCTTTGGGAGACCTGCATCACTTCCTCTCCAGAGGCCCATGACTTTGTCACCTCCTCATCCTCCCCCTCCCCTATGTTCATGTCCCTCGTGGTGGGGGGGGATGGGGGTGGGTTGGTGTCAGGCCTCATAGCCTGGCCCCTCTGTTGAGAATCTTCCTACCATGAAGAGAAGAATCTAAACGTCACCCCACCCCCATCCCCAGCCAAATCCTGCACTTTTGAAGTGCCTCTTGGCACTCTGAATGTTTGCAAAAAGCAGACTCTAGCCAAATTTTTATTAGGGGGAAGGCAGTGAAAAGCAAACTTCTGGCAGCAGGAGATGTACAGGAAGCAAGACAGGAGCAGCCAAGCCCAACTCTGATAGCATGTGCTGTGGAGTGGAGGTGCCAGACGCCGTGGGGACCGCTTATCTCTTCCTCCCACTGATTACTGAGACAGTCGAGCTCCAAAGCCCACAGTACGATCTGGAAGTTACAAAGTGACTTTTTACCGAGTCCCTTAAAATGGAACTATTCCTAACATACCAACCCTTGGAGCACACCAGGTCCTTGGAAACAAATCCTCAGCTTGCTTTTTTCCCATTGTAGATAAGGATGCATTTTTCACTCATCTGGCCTAAGCGTTCCAATTTTTACAACAGGCTTTGAAAACACTGATGCAATTTAAGGAACAATGACATTTGAAGCAGTGATTGCAAGACATGAAACAGCAGTTCGGCTTTGTCATAATTGCTGGTTTGTCGAATGATTTGCATTCAACGTTAGTTTGGGTGGTGAAGGTTATGAAGTTGTGCTCACTGACCCAGATGGGTCGGGACGCCCGCGTGACAGCCGGTGCACTCGGGCGCCGCTGAGGCGCCCCGTCCCCCGAGCAGAGAAGCAGTCACCTGCTCTTCATATAGAACCTTTCTATGTCAGATGGCGCAGAGTCTTCCCACCAACCCCACCTCCTGCACAACCCAGGCACTCCAGTAACACAAGTGTCCCTGAGGACAGAGGAGCCGATTAGCTCTCTCGGGAGCCCTCCAGCCCGACTAGACCGCTCCTCTCCACCGCCCGCGGGTCCCCGCT
>NW_011494943.1:13488138-13494137 GCF_000754665.1 Bison bison bison | reverse complement strand
CTCCCGCTTCCCCTCATCCGCTCCTCACGTCACACCTCGGTCCCCCTCACCTCCATCCTTCGACTCTCCGCCCTTCTCTCTTTTCACCTCCATCCCTCTTCCCTCCATCCTCTTCTTCTCCGCCCTGCTCCATCCCTCCATCCGTCTCCCCTCCGTCTTCCCGGGTCTCCGTTTCACACACTACCACCACCTCTTCTCTTGGGCAGCCTGTGAAGATTTCCGCCCAAATAAACGTTTAAGCACCAACAAGCGTGCGGACAGAGTAATCCAGGCTCATCTTTGGCAGAAATTCACATTATCTTTTGTATTGTAGATCTTGAGAACAGTAAAAATATTCTCTCCTTTTTTCCTTTAAAAAATAATTCCAAAGTAAATATGTAAGTAAGTTAGGGAGCTACTTTTGTGGATAACATAAATCTAGGAAGGGAATAGCACTGTTGAATTAGATCTTCAGAGTAAAGAACTTGCCTTGACAGAACTGTATTTTCAGTACTTTTATCAGTGAGCTTTTCATAACCATATAAAGATTTAGCATTTAAAAATCCTATCTATGTTTTGTATAGATGTATTTGCACATGTGTATGCATATATGCATACGTACACACTCACTTGAATGACCTGTGTTTCTGTTTTCTTGTTTAGAAATATGTCCACTCTTCTTTAAGGTATAAACTCAAGAGTGGGGACTGACTGTAACTTCTATTTTCGTACCCAAAGTCTGTATTGCTTAATGTGGCAGTATACAGAAGATAAATCCTGTAATCAGTTGTTTTGTTGGCACTCAGGTTTCACTGTTTTTACTTTACACACTTCAGAAATGTTTGCTTTATGTGGGCCCTGTGAGAAGAGGATAGTGCCAAAGTGTCCTAAACTGAACAGAGCAAAGGAAGAGAGTGCTGGAGGCAGGTTACCTCCCTCTTCCCCAATGTGTGTATTAGTTGCTCAGTAGTGTCTGACTCTTTGGGACCCCAGGGACTGTAGCCCTCCAGGCTCCTTGGTCTATGGAATTCTCCAGGCAAGAATACTGAAGTGTAGGGGGGGTACTTAAAAGGATTTCTTTGTTGCAGTTCCTCCAACATCATGGTTTACTGAAAATGCTTATTTCATGAGTGGGTTCAAAGATACACAGATGCTTGTTTCAACCAAAATGATGATGCTTCTGACCACTGATTGGGAACCACATGAATTTGCCATTGAATTGGGAACATTTTTGATGCCTTTCAGATTTTGTTTCCTTTTTAAAAGCAACCAGAAAGACCAATTCAGGGAAATCTAAGACAACAAATCTTGAGAGGAGGCGTAGGCACCTTTTGTTTGTCAGGTGGTACTCTCCCTGGAATCCTTATTCTGGGTTGTTCTGTAAGTCATGTCTCGAGCTTGGAAAATCAGCATTGTGCAGATGGTAATGGGGAAGTAAATTAGAGTCTTGGAAAGAGAATTCAGTTTCCACACTTGTTTCTCAATTCATTTGTTTTGAATTCCAGTCTGTTATCCTCCCGGTCCATGACGCTGAACCGTGGTTGGACGAATGCTTGGGGTCGGTTTTGCAGCAGGACTTTGAAGGCTCCATGGAGCTCTCCATTTTTAATGATGCCAGTAAGGTATTTACACACTTCCTGTTGGTCATTTAGCCTTAGTGTAAGTCACCTCTGACTGTTTGGAGGAAAGTTTCCTGACCTGCCGACCTCGTACTTTCAGGACAAGTCCATGACTATCATCAAAAAATGGAAAAAGAAGCTGGAAGGTTCCGGCATCCTCGTGGTCATTGGAGGGCATGATTCTCCTTCTCCCCGAGGAGGTCAGTAACCGTGTTTAGTTTATTATTCTTATCAACTTATGTACTTAAATAGTTTCCTGTTGTTTAAATCTTGGTGAAAAGTACGCTAAGTAACATTGGAGTGTACCACTTATTAAGGACCCGGTAGGCCTGGCTTTCTTGTGCTTCAGTAAGGATTTGTGTACGACCTCTGCTCATTCTTGTTTTTACTTTTTACTTTGTATTGGGGTATAGCCGATTAACAATGTTGAGATACTTTCAGGTGAAGAGTGAAGGGACTCAGCCATACACATACGTGTATCCGTTTTCCCCCATACTCCCTTCCCATCCATGCTGCCACATAACGTTGAAACCCTGCTCATTCCTTACTTATTTAGCCTAACAGAAAGCCCTTAAGTGTTTTTATTCCTGGTGTGATTGGTCATTATTGATCATTTCTAATTCTTTTTTTTTTTTTGGCTCTACTGGGTCTTTGTTGCTGTGCGTGGACTTTCTCTATTTGTGACCATCAGGGGCTGCTCTTTGCGGTGTACCGGCTTCTCACTGCAGAGGCTTCACTTGTGGAGTATAGGCTCTAGAGCACACGGGCTTTAGTAACTGTGGTCTGTGGGCCCTAGAGCATGGGCTCAGGAGTTGTGGCCCGTGGGCTTAGTTGCCCCTCGCCATTTGGGATCTTCCCAGACCAGGGATCAAACCAGTGTCCCCTGCATTTCTAGGCGGATTCTTAACCACTGAACCATCAGGGGAAAAAAAGTGAAAGTTGCTCAGTTGCCTCCAGCTCTTTTCGACCTCATGGACTGTAGCCCACCAGGTTCCTCTGTCCATGGAGTTCTCCAGGCAAGAACACTGGAGTGGGTAGCCATTCCCTTCTCCAGGGGATCTTCATAAACCCAGGGGTTGAACCCAGGTCTCCCGCGTTGCGGGTGGACTCTTTACCATCTGAGCCACTAGGAAGCCCTGGACCACCAGGGAAGGCCCCTCTAATTCTTAAAATTCTTTTCTTGTGACATTAGATTTGTTTTTGTCCATTTAAAAAACAATATTCTTGAAGAATCAGCTTTTGGTTTCATTGATTGTTTATATTGTTTTTCTTTTTCCTATTTTGTCTGTTTTCTATTTCCACTCTGAATTGCATGATTTTCTTTTTTTCTGCTTACTTTGGGTTTAATTTATTCTTTTTTGGAATTCTTAAGGTGAAAGCTGAGGTCACTGGTTTGAGACCTTTCTCATTTTCCAAAACAGACATTTAGTGATATAAACTGCCCCCTAAGTATTGCATTAACATCCCACAAATTCTGATATATTGTGTTTTAATTTCATTCAGCTGCAAAATATCTTCTAATTGCTTCCTTTGATTTTTTATTTGATTTATGGATTATTTGAAGTAGAGTATTTAGTTTCCAAATATTTGAGGGATTTTCCAGATATCTTTATGTTATTTATTTCTTATTCTAATTCCTCTGACGTAAGAGAACATACTTTTTTGATGTGAATCTTTTAAGTTTAGTAAGATTTACTTTACAGTCCAGGATAAAGCCTATCTCGGCAAATGTTCTGCGTGCACTTGAGAAGGTTGTGTATTTGCTGGTGTTGGGTGGAGTTCTCTGTAGACACAAATCCAGTTGAACACAGTCTTGTTTAAATCTTCTGTATCCTTGCTGATGCAAGGTCTGCTTGTTTTATCAGTTACTGAGAGGGGGTATTGAAATCTCCAACTCTAATTGTAGATTTATTATTCTTTCTTGCTGTTCTATCATTTTTGGCTTTATGCATTTTAAATTTTACTCTGTTAAAATTTGAGACTGTTGTGAAGAATTGACCCCTTCATCATTATGAATAACCCTCCTAATCTCTGGTAATGTTCTTTGCTCTGAAATGTACTTTGTTTGCTATTAATTTAACTGCTCTGGCTTTATTTTGACTAGTGTTAGCATAGTGTATCTTTTCCATCATTATTCCCCTTAACCCATTCCTGTCTTTATATTTAAAGGATGCCCCCTTCGTTATAGATTCTTGTAGGGGCTTTCCGGGTGGCGCTAGTGGTAAAGAACCTGCCTGCTAATGTAGGAGATTGAAGAGCCATGAGTTAGATCCCTGGGTCAGGAAGATCCCCTAGAGGAGGGCATGGCAATGCACTCCAGTATTCTTGCCTGGAGAATCCCATGGCCAGAGGAGCCTGGCGGGCTACAGTCCATAGGGTCACAAAGAGTCAGGCATGACTGAAGCGACTTAGCATACACACACACGTAGACAGCATATGATCATGCTTTTTAAATCCAGTCTGACAATCTCTGCCTTTTAACTGGGATGTTTACATTAGATACATGTACTGTGATTATTGATGTGGTTAGATCTGAGTCTCTCTTCTTGCTATTATTTTGTTAGTCACATCTATTCTTCACTCCATTTTCCTCTTTTTCTGCCCTTGTTTGGATTAATCAAATATCTTTTATAACAATGTTATTGAAATATAATTTATACACCACGTAAGTCACCCATCAAAATGTATAATCAAGTTGTTTCTAAGTAGGTTCCCAGATGTGTGCAACCACCACCGCAGTCAATTTCAGAACATTTTCATCACCTCAAAAAGGAGCCCTGCGTCCTTTAGTTGTCACCCTCCATGCCCTATCCCTCCCAGTTCCGTGCAACCATGGACTTACTTTCTGTCTATAGATTTGCCTATTTTGGACATTTCAGATAAACTGAATCATACAATACTTGTGATTTTTGTGACAGGTTTCTTTCATTTTTCAGTGTTTTTAAGGTTTATGTTGAGGCATGTATTAGTACTTCATTCCTTTTTATGAGAGAATAATATTTAATGGTATAGGTGTACCACATTTTGTTTATCCATTCACCAGTTAAGGCACATTTGGGTTGGTCTACTTTTAGGCTGTTGTAAAGCATGCTAGTGTAAACATTTGTGTATAAATTTTTGTTTGAACACAGGTTTTCGGTTTCTTTGGGTATATACCTTGTAGTTGTATTGCTGGGTCATACTGTAATTCTTTAACACGCTGAGGAACTGCTGAACTATTCTCCACGTCAGCAGCACCATTTTACAATGCCACCAGCCATGTATGAAGGTTCCAGTTTCTCCACATCCTCACAAACACTTCTTATTTTCTGGGTTTATTTTTGTTATGGCCATACCCATTCTAGTAGGTATGAAATGGTTTCTCATCTCACTGTAGTTTTTATTTGCTTTTCCCTTCTGACTAATGATATGGAACCTCTTTTTGTGTTTGTGTTGGCCATTTGTGTATCGTCTTTCAAGAAATGTCTATTCAAGTCATTTTAAAATTTGATTTTTTTTTCTTGTTGAGCTACAAGTTCTTTACATATTCTGGATACTAGACTCTTATCAGATATATGATTTTCAGATATTTTCTTTGGGTTGGGCTGTCTTTGGGTTGTCTTCTCATTCTCCTGAGAATATCCTTTGATGCACAAAAATTATAATTTTGATGAAATCCAATTTATTTTTGGATTTCACCATGTACTTTTGGTGTCATATCTAAAAACTCATTGCCAAATCAAAGTCATGAAGATTTACTCCTTTGTTTTTTTCAAAGAATTTTATAATTTGAGCTTTTCTATGTAGGTCTTTGTTCCATTTTGAGTTCATTTTTTATATAGTGTAAAGTAAGTATAACTTCATTCCTTTGCATGTAGATGTTGAGTGGTTCTGACAGTATTGGTTTCAGACTATTCTGTCTTCATCAAAAGTCTTGGTACCCTTTGGAAAATCAGTTCAGTTCAGTTGCTCAGTCATGTCCAACTTTTTGCGACCCCATGGACTACAGCATGCCAGGCTTCCCTGTCCTTCGCCAACTCCTGGAGCTTACCCAAACTCATGTCCATGATGAGTTAGTGATGTCATCCAACCATCTCATCCTCTGTCATTCCCTTCTCCTCTTGTCTTCAATCTTTCCCAGCATCAGGGTCTTTTCAAATGAGTCAGTTCTTTGCGTCAGGTGGTCAAAGTATTGGAGTTTCTACTTCAGCATCAGTCCTTCCAATGAATATTCAGGACTGATTTCCTTTACAGTTGACTGGTTGGATCTCCTTGCAGTCCAAGGGACTCTCAAGAGTCTTCTCCAACACCACAGTTCAAAAGCATCCATTCTTCAGCAGTCAGCTTTCTTTATAGTCCAACTCTCACATCCATGCATGACTATTGGGAAAAATGTAGCTTTTACTAGACGGACCTTTGTTG
>NW_011494943.1:13461376-13488038 GCF_000754665.1 Bison bison bison | reverse complement strand
TGAAGTCATGGGACCAGATGCCATGATCTTAGTTTTCTGAATGTTGAGTTTTAAGCCAACTTTTTACTCTCCTCTTTCACTTTCATCAAGAGGCTCTTTAGTTCTTTGAAAATTAGTTGCTGGAAATGAATGCAGTTTCTGGACTCTAAAGCCAGTAAGTATCACACTGCTTTGATTACTATAGCTTTGTGATAGGTTTTGATATTGGGAGGTATGAGTCTTTCAACTTTGTTTTCCTTTCTCAAAATTGTTTTACAATTTCATACTTCTCAGGTGGCACTAGTCATGAAGAACTCACCTGCCAATGCAGGAGACACGAGTTCGATCTCTGGGTCAGGAAGATTCCCTGGAGGAGGGCATGACAACCCACTCCAGTGTTCTTGCCTGGAGAATCCCATGGACAGAGGAGCCTGGCGGGTTACAGTCCATAGGGTCACAAAGAACTGGACACAACTGGAGTGAGTTAGCATGCACACATCCATGACCCTTAGGATCAGTTTTTCCATGTTTTTAAGAAGGACCATTAGAATTTTGATGGGGGATGGCTTTGAATCTGTAGATCTATTTGGTTTGTAGTATCACTTTGGAGCAGGAAATGGCAACCCACTCCAGTACTCCTGCTTGGAAAATTCCATGGATGGAGGAGCCTAGTTGGCTACAGTCCATGGGGTTGCAAAGAGTCAGACATGACTGAGCGACTTCACTTTCTTTCTTTTTGTAGTTCCTTTTGGAGAAGGAAATGGCAACCCACTCCAGTGTTCTTGCCTGGAGAATCCCATGGACAGAGGGGCCTGGTGGGCTACAGTCTATGGGGTTGCAAAGAGTTGGACACGACTAAGCAACTAACACACATCACTTTAACAGTAGTAAGACTTCCAGTTCGTGAACACAAGAGTGTCTTTCCTTAGTTCTTCTTTGATTTCTTTTATCAATGCTTTGTAACTTTCAAGGTACAAGTATTTCACCTCTTTCTTCAGCATTTGTTTTTTCATTGATCTTGTGAATGGAATTGTCTTTTTAATTTCCTTCTCAGATTGTTCATTGTTAGTGTAAAGGGAAACTGATTGTCCTGCGTGTTGATCTTGTATCCTGAAATTTTGCTGTACTTATTTATTAGCTCTAGAAGTTATTTTGTGTGTGAATTTTTAGGATTTTCTATATTTAAGAACATGTCATCTGCAACTGAAATAGTTTTACTTCTTCCTTTCTAATTGGATGGCTTATTTCTTTTTCTTGCCTAATTGCTCCAGCTAGAACTTGCAGTGTTTAGTAAGAATGGGGAGAGGAGACATCCTTGTCTTGACCCTGATCTTAGGAGGAAAGTTTGTGGTGTTTCACCTTCGAGTATAATGTTAGCTGTGGATTTTTATAAATACGGATTTATAATCATGCTAAAGAAGTTACCTTCAATTGCTAGTTTGTTGACTGTGTTTTTCTTAATCATGAAAGATTTTGTCCATCCTTTTTTCTATATCAGTTGAGATGATCATATAGGTTTTTTTCCTTCAATTCTATGAACGTGATATATTAACATCAATTGATTTCATATGATGAACTACCCTTGCATTACTGGAATAAATCCCACTGGGTCATAGTGTATAATCTTTCTAATATGCTGCTAGATTTAGTTTGCTAGTATTTTGTTGAAGAGTTCTATAAAGATTCATAAGGGATATTGGTACGTAGTTTTCTTTTCTTTGGATGTATCTGTCTGGCTATAGTATCAAAGTAAGCTGGCTTCATAGAATGAGTTAAGAAGTGTTTTCTTTTCTTCTTCTTTTTTATTTTTGGACGAGTTTGAGAAGGATTGTTGTTAATTCTCTAAATGTTTTGTAGAATTCATTAGTGAAACCATCTGATCCTAGCCTTTTTGTTGGGGGATTTTGATTACTGATTCAGCCTCTGTTTTTGTTATAGGTTTGTTCAGATATTTTATTTCTTCTTGAATTAGTTTCGGTAGTGTGTTTATAGAAATTTGTCCTTTTCATCTAAGTTTCTAATTTGTTGGCATGTAGTTGTTCATAGTATTCAATTATAATCTTTTTAGGCTTCTGTTAAGTTTAGTAGTAATGTGCACACTTTTTTTGGGGCTGTGCTTCACAGCTTGTGGGATCAAACCCACACCCCCTGCAGTGGAAGTGCAGAGTCAACCGCTGGGCCACCAGGGAAGTCCCCCCCCGCTTTCATTTTTAACTTTAGTGATTTGAAGCATCTTTGTTCTTAGTGTCGCTAAAGATTTGTCAATGTTGTTGATCTTTTCAAAGAACCAACTTTTGGTTTCATTGAGTCTCACTTTTTTTTTTTTAAGTCTCTATTTCGTTTTGTCTCTGCTCTGAACCTTTTATTATTTCTTTCCTTCTGCTAACTGTTTGTTTAGTTTGTTCTTCTTTTTCTAGTTCTGTAAGGTGTAAAGTTAGGTTGTTGATTTGAGATCTCTTATGTAGACACTTATAGCTATAAGTTTCCCTCTGAGCACTGATTTTGCAGCCTCCTATAAGTTTTGGTGTGCTGTATTTTTATTCTGGGCTTCTCTGGCAGCTCAGCTGGTAAAGAATCCACCTGCAGTGCAGGAGACCTTGGTTTGATTCCTGGGTTGAGAAGATCTCCTGGAGAAGGGATAGGATACCCACTCTAGTATTCTTGGGCTTTCCTGGTGGCTCAGACAGTAAAGAGTCCATCTGCAATGCGGGAGACCTGGGTTCGATCCCTGGGTGGGGAAGATGCCCTGGAGGAGGGCGTGGCACCCCACTCCAGTATTCTTGCCTGGAGAATCCTCATAGACAGAGGAGCCTGGTGGCCTACAGTCCATGGGGTCACAAAGAGTCGGACACGACTGAAGCTACCAAGTACAGCGCGTTAGGTCTTTGAGCATGTGTATAATGGTTGCTTTGAGGTCTTCATTAAATCAAACACATGATGCTCTCACTGGAAGTTCCTGTGCCTTCTTTTTCTTTGGTGTCTGGGTCTTGCTTTCCTGTTTCTTCACTTGTCTCCTAATTTTGTTAGAAACTGGACATAGTAGATAACATGTCCCAGGTTCTGGTTTCCCCTCCGTCTAGGGTTGTTACTCTTACTGACTTGTTTGCTTGTAAAGTGACTGCTTGGATAGTTTTAGTAAAGTCCGCTCCCCTGTGGCTGCAGTGTGAAACCTGTAATGCTCTGTCTCAGGAGTGCCATGCCGGGCGTGCCCATAGTCATCCTGAGGGGGCAGCGGTGTGGGCTGGCCTCTCTTTCCCTGACCACACCCAGCTGTCAAGCTCCACTGATTGCTGACTGCTTTACTGTTTTCAGCGATACCTAGGGGCATAAGAATAATTCAAGTGAATTCAAGCTCCTTCAAAGGAATAGTTCTTGAGGTCAGTGTTTAAAGTTTGTTCTGACACCGGGAGGGCTCTTCCCAGCTGTCTCTTACCAGTTTATGTTTGACAAACTAGTCGTCCCACAGCTTAACCTGTATTGTTGATGAATCTATCCGTCGCTCTTTGGAAGAAAAGCTGTGATTTCCTCTTCCAGCTGCCTTTACTTCTGTTTTGAGTGTACCCTAGGGCTTAAACTTCGCACCCTATTGCAAGTGAAGTAGGGGAAGGGCAGCAACCCTTTATCTCTCTTCATGTGAACCCCCTACCCCACAAGCCAGGGCAAGGGCATTTGGGTCCCCAGTTTTCTTGGTGATACCACACCCAAGGTAGACAGAGCATACAGTGCAGCATGGGGGCTGGTGGGAAAAGGGGGTCCCACTTTTCGACTGCTCTTGCCTGGGCCTCACCCTCAGCAGCAGGTACCTGGGGTCAAGACGAGAAATGTCGATGCCCGATCTCTTCCAGGAAAACAGCTTTTGACAGGCCAAGCAGAAGAGGGAAGCTTGTATTTTTGGCTATATCTGTCTAGGGTGGGTTTCCGCCTTAGGGGGAGGGAAGGAGCAGATCTCAGCTCAAACATCTTGTTGTTGTTGTTCAGTCGCTCAGTTGTGTCCAACTCTTTGAGACCCGATGGACTGTAGCGTGGACTGCAGCCAGACTTCTCTGTCCTTCACCATCTTTTGGAGTTTGTTCAGACCCATGCCCATTGTCTTCAGTGATGGCATCCAGTCATCTCATCCTCTAATGCCCTCTTTTCCTGCCTTCGATCTTTGCCAGGATTCAGGCTCCTTTCCAGTAAGTCGGCTCTTTGCATCATGTGGCCACAGTATTGGAGCTTCAGCTTCAGCATCAGTACTTCCAGTGAATATTCAGGGTTGATTTCCTTTAGGATTGACTGTTTTGATCTCCTTGCAGTCCTAGAGACTCTCAAGAGTCTTCTCTAGCACCACAGTTCAAAAACATCAATTCTTTGGCAGTCAGCTTTCTTTATAGTCCAACTCTCACATCCATGCATGACTACTGGAAAAACCATAGTTTTGACTAGATGGACTTTTGTTGGCAAAGTTATGTCTCTGCTTTTTAACATGCTGTCTAGGTTGGTCATAGCTTTTCTTCCAAAGAGCAAGCGTCTTTTAGTTTCATGGTTGAAGTCACCATCCACAGAGATTTTGGAGCCCCAGAAAATAAAGCCTGTCACTGTTTCCCCATCTATTTGCCATGAAGTGGTGGGACTGGATGCCACCATCTTCGTTTTTTGAATGTTGAGTTTTAAGCCAGCTTTTTCACTCTCCTCTTTTACCTTTATCAACAGGCTGTTTAGTTCCTGTTCCCTTTCTGCCATAAGGGTAGTGTCGTCTGCATATCTGAAGTTTTTGATATTACTATTATTGAGTTTTAGTAGATTTTCTTGAATAATTTTTTTTTTCATTTGCTTGGTGCCCTTAGGGCCATTTCCAGAGACTGTAAATGGTTGGGTTTTTAAAAATAAGTTTCACCAGTTTTGCTGGCAAGCAGCTGTGGAGCTCTGCTTACTATCATACCAGCTCCAATAAAAATTCCTTATGATTCTTCTTCATCTTCTTTGTTGGCTTATTAGTTACAGTTCCCTTTTTTGCTGTTTTAATGGTTGATTTGAGTTTATAGTATATACAACTTAGCAAGTTCAATCCCTCAAATGTGTGTAGAACTTCATGTATAGTGTGAGAACTGGACAGTGCACGTCCATTTCTCCTTTCCTACCTTTTTTGAGGCTGTTGTCATGCATTCTACTTTTACATGTGCTGTAGACCCCACAAATGCTGGTATTAACTTAGTTTAAACAGTCAATCATTTTTTTAAGGGATTGAAATAATAAGAAAGAAAATTACTCATTTACTCATTAATTATGGTTTTCAGTGCTCTTCATTTCTTTGAATTGAACCAGATGCCCATCTGCTTTTCCTTCTGCCTGAAGGACTTTTCAAAACATTTCTTGCAGTGATGGTCTGTTGGCAATGAATTCTTACACCTTTCATATGTCTTTATCTGGTGCATTTGAGTGTTGGCTGGTGAATCCTGTGATGAAGAAATTTCATCACAAGCTTTATTATCCTTCCTTTAGTCCATGAGAAGGAAATGGCAGCCCACTCCAGTACTCTTGCCTGGAAAATCCCATGGATGGAGGAGTGTGGTAGGCTGTAGTCCGTGGGGTTGCAAAGAGTCGGGCTCGACTGAGCGGCTTCACTTCTGCCCCCAGAGCCCTTCCCCATTCAGGTGAGCCTGTCTCTTAGGTAACCTGCCTGTACTGCTTTTGCCTTCCTCCCTTTTCTTCCCTTCTGTTCGTCCTTCTATCTTACTCTGTTCCTTTTCAGAGTGGACGGGGAGAAGAGAAGGGGAGGCCTTAGGTGGCTGGTCTTGTGTATTTGTGGGAGCAGCTTCTCCCACCCTGTGCTGCCTCCTGAACCTGCAGTTCTTGTGCTTCGAAGAGATGGAGGGACGGGTGGGCAGTCAGCTCACCAAACAGCAGTGGGTGGAGGAAAGACCACAGTGCAGAAGTTCTTGCCAAGCAAGGCCCCAAATTGTGGTGCTGGGTTTCCTTCCACACTGGCGTCCGACCTCTTTCTGTCTCCTCTTGAGGCTCCTACAGTTTTTCAGTTGGGTGTTCAGAGCCTTGTGATCTCTTGATCCAGGTGTTGACTTGGGTAGAGAGGGAAGACTCCCAGTTTCTTTGGTTCCCTGTCATATCCAATGCCAACAGTTTATCACATTATCTTGGATTTTCTAGTTAGGCAATCTAATCCTGAATAAATATTTTAATTTTGTTTCTTTATTTCTAATTTATTCTTTATTTTCATAAGTAGTATTGGGGTAGGAAGTCTAGAAGAACAATGTGGGATCACATTAACTAGTCCTTTTATTGTGCTGGCTTAGTGGAAATGTTTGTAGTGTTTCTGTGCTACAAGCATGATATTTACTATTGCTTTCTGATAGATACTTTTATCAGGTACCTTGAGATGTAAGCCTTCAGAAAATGAGGTGTGAGTATAGAATTTACTTAAATGTCTTTTAGATATCTGTTAAGGTGATTGTTTTTTTCTTTCCTCCTAACGTTTTTATTGTGGTAAATTACATTAATATTTTTCTTAATAATGAATCACTCTTACAGTGCCAAAATTAATCAACAGTGACAGTATAGTGTTTTTATGCAATGAAATTGATCAGCTTTCTTAAGGATTTTTACATCTGTGTACATAGAGAACATTAGTTTGTAGTTTTCTTGTGTGAGTTACATGTCTGGCTCCATCTGGGGCTTGATAATGTAGCTTCGTAAGAGCAATGACTGCATAGAACATTTCAGCCCCCCTTTGTTTCAACCTCCCCAGTAAACTAGCTTCCAGCCTGCATTTAGATGGCAGGAAAACCATTTACTTATTTTCATGAATAAATGTCTGCTTTGACGAATTGCAGATATTTTTAAAATAAGGAAAATGTGGTTAAAAAAAAAGTAGACGTATAGGAAAGTCTGCAATGAAATGTAAAAGCCCCACGCCCAGGGAGCAGCCAGTGTGTTTTAGTTCCTACTGGATTTATTTAACTCACAGAATCAGTTGATACTTGCTATGAAAGAGGAAACATTTAACCCACTGAAGGGACTTCACACTTCCCTTTCTCTTTTTTCCTCCCTCAGAGTTTTAGTTTGTTATATTTATATTGTCAGTGTTTATAATCTTCACATTCTGCTCTATAACTCTTGTTGTTTTATATACTTGATTAATAAGTTGATTCCAACAGCTTAAACCTTGTGAAAACAGCAGTAGTGGTTTTTAAAATAAGTGACTGTTCTTCACTGCAGACCACCTTGCGGATTAGACTTGGAAGAGGAACTGAAATGAATCTGCTGCTAACCCCGTGCTGCACACTGAGGGGATTCCCAGGTGCCAAGATCTATGGAGCCTTTAAAAAACCTTCTGCTTTATTCCCTTCTATTTATATGCACATGCCACCGTTTGTTTTTTTCCCTTCGCTTTTTATTTAGTTTTCTTTTTAATATGTTCCTTTTTCATTTCTCTGGAATACTTCTTCAAGTAGTTTTTCCATATCTGGTATGTGGATGGTAAAATATTCAGGGTATTTACATGTCTGAAAATGTCTTTATTTTGTACTATGGTTATTTGACAGTTTAGCTGTGTATAAAATTCTAGGTGGAAAGTATTTTTCCTTAGAATTTTGGAGTAATTGCCTCATTATCTTCTGGTGTCTGCTGATTCTAGTAAGAAATCTTATGTCAGTCTGATTCTTATTATTTTAAAGATATCTTTTCTGAAAGTGTGTAAGGTTTTTCTCTTTATGTTTTGAGTTTTGAAATTTCATGAAGCTGGGTCAAGATGTGGTAGTTTCTTCATTTACCCTTGTTTCTATACAGAATGATTAGCTTTGCATTCTTAGCCTTAATTGTAATCTATTGTGCTTCCAGTAGTTTGACTTTACAATTTTCATGTAAAACTTGAGAATAAGTTTATATGCCTGCACAGACTGCTAGAACTGGAGGTGGAGGCAGGACAGATGATAAGACTGGCTGGCGGACAGGTTCCTATAAGTTTTAGGAGTCGTGTCTTTCTTTAATTTTGGCTGCATGTTAGAATAGTCTAGCGGGCTTTAGGAAACCTGATGCCCAAGTCCTACCCTAAGATTTTCTTGTGTAATTTGTCTGGGGTACAGACATAGCAGGGGATTTGTAAAGAATCTTCCCAAGAGATACTGAGGTGCTAAGCTAAGTCGCTTCAGTCGTGTCCGACTCTATGTGACCGCATAGACAGCAGCCCACCAGGCTCCCCCGTCCCTGGGATTCTCCAGGCAAGAACACTGGAGTGGGTTGCCATTACCTTCTCCAATGCAGGAAAGTGAAAAAGTGAAGGTGAAGTCGCTCAGTCGTGTCCGACTCTTCGCGACCCCATGGACTGCAGCCTACCAGGCTCCTCCATCCATGGGAGTTTCCAGGCAAGAGTACTGGAGTGGGGTGCCATTGCCTTCTCTGGCTGAGGTGCATCCACTCCTTTAAAATCCTCAGGAATGTGCAGCTTCACTCTATGGTGGGTTTGGTCCTGAGGGAGTCTTGTTAGGTCCTGATACAGCTGAAGGTTTGGGGTCCTCCTGGAATAGTCCTCAGATGAGATCCAAGGGGGTGTTCGCTTTGAGATCCCATTCGGACCCAGTGGGTGACTTGCCAACACACAGGCTCGCTGCTGCTCAGATCCTTTCCTGGTGAGGGGGTCAGTAGGGTTTAGGTCAGGACTGGAGCATTCAGGATAGCTCTCAGGGGAAAGGTGTGAGTGGGAGAGATAGTCCTGCTCTCTCTACACCTCTTGTCCTGTAAGCCCCCTTCTCATCTTCCTGCTTTCTCTCTGGTCCTTTCTTCCAGCGCTGGGTGGTCAGGGGACTATGTCACTTTCACTTGATGATTCTTGCTTGTGCCCCTTGCAAGTTCACGTGGTTCTCACCTGAGTTCCGGGAGGACTGTGTTGCTACCCCTGGGGGACTTGCTGATTTACCTGGAGTTCATCCCCGACCCCCGAGTTGAGCTCTCTGAGGCCTGCCCTCTAACGGGTTTAAACATCCCTGAACACTAGCTCTTAAGGAATATGGTGCACTGTTCTGTGAAGTGCGCTTATCCTCCCACCGAGGGCAACCAGGACCAGTGCCCTTTGCTTTGCCTTTTGTAGCTTCCAGCCAGTATTTTTATTTTTGTTTCTTGGGTGAATTCACCCTTCACAAGTAAAGGGTGAATGTTGGTGAAGGTGAGTTAAGAAACAGTTGGACTTTTGCGAATGAAACAAACTTCTCTCCCAAAATATGCTCCCCTGCCCTGCCTTGCGTTCCTCACAAATAGCAGCCAGTGCCCTCTACCTAGGAAAGCAGAAAACTGTAGAAAATATTTTAGAAAAAAATTAAAAATCAGAAATAATTTTAAAATCTTGGTCCTTTAAAAGAAGAAAGCTCTCTTTTTTTTTTTTCCCTCCTTTTAGAAGGTTCCTATGGAAAGACTGTGTTGTTTGACATTGCACAGTGACCGCATGCAGAGGTGCCTTTTGGTGGGTGAGGGCACCACGGTTGGGTCCACTGCACCCAACCTATGCCTTGACTTCCTTCTTTGTGAACCAGCCGTATCAGTAGTGCCCATGTGGGTGTTGGCAGGCACAGGACAAGCTGATGGGAGCAGGGATCCAGAAGAGGCCACATGTGGTGGGCCCTCAAGGAGTCTAGCAGCTGTTCAGTTATTGTCTTCTTCCTCCTCCTCCTCTTCATCATCTCGTGCACATTTTTAATATATCCCCCCAAATATTTCTTGTTTTCATTATCTTTAGTCTGTTAGAAATTGTTTATAAATCAGTTATTGTGGAACATCTGTTTCAACTTCCTTCTGAAACCTGCCGAAGAATTGATACTTTTGAACTGCGGTGTTGGAGAAGACTCTTGAGAGTCTCTTGGACTACAAGGAGATCCAGCCAGTCAATCCTAAAGGAAATCAGTCCTGAATCTTCATTGATTCTGAAGCTGAAGCTCCAGTGCTTTGGCCACCTGATGGATAGAGCTGACTCACTGGAAAAGACCCTGCTGCTGGGAAGGATAGAAGGGAGGAGGAGAAGGGGATGACAGAGAATGAGATGGTTGGATGGCATCACCGATTCAACGGATGTGAGTTTGAGCAAGCTCTGGGAGATGGTGAAGGACAGGGAAGCCTGGCGTGCTGCAGTCCATGGGATGGCAGAGTCAGACACGACTGAGCGACTGAACAGCAACAACTATGAACAACCTTTGAAGATTTTTTAAAATCAGGATGTTTTGCATCTTCCATAGTGGAATGAGAGTAAATTAAGGGCATTTTGATGACCCCTGTGATTGGTTGTATAATCTCTACTTTAAAAGCAAGTTTTGTTTTTTTTTAAAAAGCAAGTTTTATCTTTCATAATATGCTTTTTATAGAGTAGATATAACTTGAGCCACATCACCTTTGTATATATTCTATCAATAACAAAAAAGTAAATTGTAATATTGTGAAGAAATGATTCTGCTGTCTCTTTAAGGTTGGATAAGGCGAATTCGTGGGAATCCTGTGTTACACATTAATAAAATGGAGTTAATTTGATTATGTCTGAAAGGACACATTTTCCTATAATAATATTTTCTTAAATAGGCAATGTTATATCGACTATTGGATACTGTAGATCCAAAGTATCTATTTTGAGAAGTGTTGGGTATTTAAATTGGGTTAAGATTCATTTACTATTATTTCATATCATAATAGAGCAAAACATTTCTTAATAATGTGATCACTTGCTAAAATTGAAGTAAAACACAATCCCACCCTCTTCTCTCCAAGAGTAAGGAATGTTAATATCTCACCGAGGCGGGAGTTTTTCCTGCTGTGACCATGACAACCGACTCCCCTCACAAAGGGACAGGCCTCCCCAAACATCAGGCCCTGGCACAAACATTTGACTTTTCAAGGCAATAATATTAAAGCAAATTCCTTATCTTTGCCAAACACAAGACTCATCGTGAGAAACTTTCAGCTTCCTTGGTAGATGTGTTTTCCTTCATTACCCAAATTCTTGGGGTCAGTTTTTCCCCTTCTAAAACCCAATGCCAATAAAACCTCTTTCTTGCTGATTTCCAAGTGATTATGAAAAGTCTCTTCCCGTTTTTTTTCGTTTTGATTCCATGTGCTCTCTCTCTGGGCCTGCCTTGCTTTGCAGTGACGATGGAGATTCAGCTCTAGCTACTAATCCATCCCCAGGGGTCAGGAGGCAGGCCCCTGCCTCCCCTTCTGTGCTTTTCCTTTGCTTGCTTGTTTTACCTGTGGTTCTTTGAAATCTGTGACAGTCCCACTAACTGGTTTGGGTTGGCCAAGCTTTAGGATTAACACTGGAAATTAAGGTGCTACCTCACGTGATAATAGCCAGACACTGCTCTGGGTCATACCCTTTGACGCCCTGCGCGAGGGCCGCGGTCCATCCTTGTGGCTGCAGTGCGATTTGCTCCAGAGCGCGGCCGAGTAACGGGAGGGACCTGCTTTCTCCTCCTGCTCCCCTTACTGCAGAAAATTGGGGAGCACCTGGGGTGAGGCCTGGGGCAGACCTTTGCTGGTGTCCCCTGGGATGGCCACAGTCTTCAGGTCATCTCAGCTTTGAGTCAAAGGGATTTATTGTTTTAATTCTGCACACACCTGTTGTGCTTTGTGTGACTTTCCAGGGTGGCACCAAATCTAAGTGTCTCTGTAATGCAATTAGGGTACCGGAACCTCTTTTCTAGGGAGGTGGGAATTGTGCCCCTCAAAGGCCCCTTGGCTCCTTCTTTGGGACTCAGTGCCTCCTCTAACCTGCCCTGCCCTCGGCTTGCAGACCGGGCCTGCGGTGTATTGATTTCTGCGCTCTGTTCCTGTTCTGAAGCCTTTCCTAGCTGCCCTCCCTGCGAGTGCTGTCTGTGCTCCCCATGCGGCTCACTGCCCAGTCCATCACTCGGAACCTCATTCTCTGAATTTAAACTCATGTTGCCTCTCTGACTCCCTCTGCCATGGTCTCATCTCCTCTCCATAAGCCTCCCTAGTGCTTCCCACCGTTCATTTGGCACCTTACATAGGTTTTCGGTTACCTCTCTTTCCACCTCAGTTGTAATCTCTTTGAAGATGAGGATTTTAAACCATTCATTAAAATGTAATATCCATGTAGGAAAGTACACCTATCATCAAAGTACAGCTCAGTTATTTTTCCACAAACTGAACACACCCTGCAGCCAGCTCCCTGAGGCAGAGCTGACCTCACCGGCCCTGGAAGCCCCCCCATCCCCGGGCACCGCTTCCTTGATTTCCAGGCACAGGTGAATCTGCAGCCTTTGTGCTCCACGTGCTGTCCTGGTGCTCAGCAGTGCAAGTGGCGCCGGCTCTGTGTGCGGCCAGGATGTTCATACACGTGGTCTAGTTTCTATTCCGTGAGGGGTTCTTGTGCCAGTCACGTCTTGGTGAAGTTGGGTCTGCACCTCCTGGGGGAGCTGGGGGGTCCCAGGACGTGTAGGAAGAGTGGACACTGACAGGGCCTGTAACTCATCCCCGGAACAGGTGTTCAGTGCAATCTGTGCCCATGAAGCGTCTAGTCCAATGAGCTGCTTCTACCAGCCGATCTCTCTTGTGTTTGTGGCCCCATCTGTCAGGTAACTGTATCGTGACTTTTATCAGCAGAGGCTTTAGAAAAAGTGTTTCTGCCAGTTCTATTCAAGTCCTTCCATTCAGGGACATTGTAATTTTGTGTTTTAAAAATACTCCCCAGGGTTACCTTAGTGCTGTGCTGGATAGATGTTTGCCGGCTTTATTTTCCTTCTGTGAGCACGTTCTGCCTTAACACCAGTACTGGGTGGACTGTTGTCTGTCGTCATTATATTTACTGCGTCAGTTTCATCTAAATTGGTCTGAGTTTTTACTTGGCAGTGAGGAGTGTTCCTAGCTTTCCTACCGTGTACATCGCAGTAAGTTTTATGCAAGAGAATCCACTAAAACTGAGTTCTAAAAGAGCTTTTCCTTTTCTCTTTTAAACAGTCGGATATTCTAAAAATCAAGCAGTAGCACAGAGCTCAGGGTCTTACCTTTGCTTCTTGGATGCGGTAAGTAACTGTTTTATTTAAAATGTCTGACTATATGTTGGTTCAGTAATTAAGAGATACTACATTTTAGTGTAGTTCTTTAAAATCATTGTTCTAATATGTTGCAATCAGTCTCTAAGGTTGGCAAGTTGTTTCAATGTAACTGCTGTAGCACCTGTTGAGGGGATTGATTTTTGATAAATGGGGTTACATAAAAGCAGAAAATTGCACAACAGAGAAACATATAAACAAAGTGAAGATAAACTAAGGAGATGTTGACAGATAACAATACTTAGAAGATTAATAGCCTTTAATAGAACTAATTCATGCAAGTTGGTGAGAAAACACAGAGTAATGAGTAGTAGATAAACAGAAAAGGACAGGAGTAGAGACTTTCAGAGGCAGATATGCAAGCAATGATTTTTAAAGATGTTACATCATTTGTGATCAAACACAAATTGAATTAGTTTGGTGCTATGTTTAAAAATGAAATTTAAACATGTAGTGTTTGGAAATGCCATGTGAACTGGTAGCGTTGACAGCATAATTTTGCATTTTGTATTAAGAACTTTAAAAAAGGCTTATGCTCTGAACCCTGAATTTCACTCTAGGTATCCTTGAAGTTCTGAAAAAGATATATGTACAAAGAAGCTCTAGTGTTATTAATTATAATGGAAAATTAGTTAATGGAAACAAGTTAATACTGGACAGGAGAGTAATGGTGAAGTGAACTGTGGTCAATCTGTATGAGAAAATTACTGTAATGTTCATAAAGAATTTTTAATAACATGACAAATGATGATTGTGAGTGAAAAAAGAACCCATGATTGTATGTGTTGTGTATACTCATGTGTAGATTTTCTCTTTAGTGGCACTCTGAGAACATTTATCCGTAGGCAGTCTTCCTTGGGCCCCTCCAGGCCTGGGGGTGCAGGGTGGGCTGCACTCCTTTTGTCTGACCTCTGCCCCTGGGGCTCCTTTTCCTCTATCTCTGTTTGTTTCGTTTCTTTGAGTTTTGATCTTTGTGGTTTTACATCTGGATTCATCCTGGTGCTCCACCTCTGACACCTGAAATTGGAACCTGGGCTCCATACTTGCAACCCTTCACTTCTCTGAAGTGCAACGTAAGACAGTTGTTTTCTTCTCGTGACAGCTGTGTGGTGTCCCGTAGGTTCTGAGCAGAAATCTTAGCTTATTTTCCAGTGTCCATGGTAATTCCTTTCCCTCTTTGTGAACGTAGGTCCCCAGGTCATAGGGGCACAGAACTGGATGAACCCGACCCTGGGTTCAGGACGCATCCTGGTTGCTGGGCTGGGCCTCCGTCTCCTCGTTTGCTTCTGCGCCCATGTCTCTTTTGCTAACGCTCAGCACCCATAATCTTGCCGTCCAAGACTAGCGCTAACTCCTGCTCCAACCTTGTTTACACTGCCTCCCACTCCTGGCGACCAGCACACAACGCCCTGTCCCTACCCGCTGCTGAACTTTTTGGTGTCTAAGCAAATCTGAAAAAAAAAAAAAAGCCAAGTAAAAAATTTTAGTTGTATTTAACTTTATAAAAAGGGCACCAGGCTGTATAAAATATTTTGGAACTTTGTAAGGTTATATTGTTAAGGTCCATGCATATTGTTGCACATCATTGTAGTTCATTCTGTTTTGTTTTTGTGTTTTAATTGAGGGAGAATTTACATACAGTGAAATGCAAGATTTTCATTTTGCATCAAATGTGAAAATGGTGTACAAAATGAGCCACGTGAGGGTTCTGACACCCGTACACACCCCTGTCACTCACAGCCGAATCGGAGCAGAAGACGATTCCGTCAACCAGAGCTGCTCCCAGACAGGCCACGCGGTGTGAGCGCCTGCATTTAGCATCCACACCACGTCGCGGGCACCTGTGACTGCGAGTGCTGGCGAGCTGTTCTCTGTTTTACTCAGTGGTGTGAAGGTGCCATGCTGATGGTGCTACCACTGGTCAACATTCAAGCAGTTACTAGTTTGGGTTATTTTAATAAAAGTGCCATCAACATCACGATGAAAGTGTTCCTGTGGGTGTGTGTTCCGTTTCTCTTGGGAAGATAAAAGCTGCGGGGTTGAAGAACCACAGGTAAAGGGACCTGCCAGGGCAGTGTGGCCCATCTGTCTGCGCCACGTTCTCCCAGCACTGATGAGTCAGCCTCGGCTTCAACCCCTCTAGCAGAATCGAAGTAGATCTCATTTGTTTTCATTTACATTCCCTGATGGCTAGTGATGTTGAGCACCTCCTCATCGCTTTACGGGCCATTCATAAGTCCTTTTTGGTGAGATATCGAAATCTTTGCCCATTTTTTAAAAAAATTGGATTGTCTTATTGGTTGTCAGTGTTTGGTGTGTATTCTGGATACAAGTCCTTTGTCAGATACCTGCTTCCTGAGTATTTTCTCCCCATGTGACTTGCCTTTTCATATTTTAATGGTGTCTTTTGGTAAGTAGAAGTTTTAAATCTTGATGGAGTTCAAATCATTGATTTTTCTTTTTTTATAGTTAATTTTTTTTTTCTGAGAATTCTCTGCTTACCCCAAAGAAGTTATTCTCTTGTTTTCTTTCATATTTAGAGCCATCATCCACCTTGTGTTCATTTCTGTGTCTCCTGTGGTAGGAAGCAGGGGTTAATTTTTTCATATGGATATTAAGCGGCACCAGTGCTGAAGAGACTTTGTTTTCGTGGTTGTATTGCCCCGGTGCTTTGTTGAGAATCAATTGGCCGTGTCAGTGTAGGTTTATTTCCAGACTTTCTGTTCCGTTCTGTTTCTCTATTGTCTGCAGCTCATTCATTCGTCTGCTGTACAACATTCCACTGGGCAAGCACACTGCGCGTATTCACCCGTGCTCCCACTGACGGGCACCCAGGCCGTTTCCACGCTCTTGCCCTTGTGCATAGCTGCTGGGGACGTTCTTGCACGCACCCCCTGTTGTACACACATGAGAGTTCCTCTGGGGTTCACACCCAGAAGTGAGTGCCCAGGCCTCAGGGGACGAGCAGTTTATCTACAGGAGAGGAGCTGTGCTGCTGCCACGCGGCTGGAGACGTTGTCTCTCCTGGCAGGTCACTGTGGGTCCTGAGCCTCCCCAGCACTGGGTGCCCTCAGGCTCTTAGATCTCGACCAGCAGGCGGGAGCAGACTGGAGCCTCACTGTGCTTTGATGTGTGCGCCCTGATCTCGAGCCGTGGTTGGCATCAGCCCACGGTGATTGGCCCTGTGGGTTTCCTTTCTTCATGACGTGTGTTTGCATCTTTTTGCCCACTTCCCTTTCCAACTGCGAGGAAAGTTGTAGGGATAGTACAGAAAACTCTGTTTTCAAGGCCAGCATCGCTGACCTGTTCCTCATCATCCCTGAGCCCGTCTGTGTGTATTTCCTGCAAACAAGGACATCTCCTCTGACCCAGAGCAAGGACGTCCTGCCAACAGGTGGCTGACCCTAGTGCCCACCTCCCTCACAGTCTCCGAAGGGCCCCAGAATCCATGTTGCCTTTACCTGGGAGTCTCTCGTCTCCTCATCTGGAACATTCTGCAGGCCCTCCCTGACTTTCTTCATCTTGATGCTTTCAGAGATTCCCAGGCACTTTTGTAGAATACCCTTTAAACTGAGTGATGGTGTTGGGCCAAGTGTCTGTCCAGAAATCTCAGAAGGGGCAGTGCCCTCTTCTCATTGCCTCCTTGGGTACCTGTGATTTGTGCCCCAACCCTGATGAAGCCCACTGGTCACTTAATGAAGAAGGCATCTCCTATGTGGGATGGCCCACAGGGCCTCCTGCAGAGACCTCTCCTTTGGCCTGGCCTTCCTTGGGCAGGGGGTGTGGGAAATGGGCCTTGGCCCCCTGAGCACGTGCCTTCCGGGAGAAGATGATTGTGGTCTCCAGCGAACACCCAGCTTGAGCGTGACCAGTGTGTTCTGTCTCAGTGCAGGAGTGATGCCAGCGCAGCACAACCACAGCCTGTGTCAAAATGGACCGTTTCTGCAGGAAGATTGGGTTCACGAGGCCCCTTTGCTGGGGCATCGAGGCTGTATTTGGACTTGTTAGCTTCCTGGGATGCAGTCTGGTGACTGTGCCTGGATTCAGAACATATTTCATTAGGAGCAATAGCATAGCCGGAGGCCAGCTCCCACGCTGCTCCTGTACCAGAGCTCCATCATTCATCAGGTCGGTACCTGGATGTGCCAGGTACATCAGCAGGTGCAGGGCACACAGCAGCAGAAAGACAGATGGAGACAGCGAAGGCCAAAGCTCAGGCAACTTCAGGCCCTGAAGTCGCTGCCTCCCCAGCTTCCCCTGACAGCAGCTACTGTGCCTCCGGCTCCCACACCCCCCACCCACCACCACCCCAGGCCCTGTCCTTTGTCTCTTTCTCAAGTACTTGCGTTGCCCACCGTCCCCTCTGGCTTCTCAGTGATACTCTCACCCCTCCGCATGTGGTGGGACCTGCCTGCATCGGGGATGTCCCTGCCCCTGCACTTCAGTTCTGCATGCAACATTCATCACCTTCAGTGCTGCATCCTTCATTATCGTCTTTGTTTGCCTTCCCTCGTAGAATATCAGCTCCACACCGGAGGAGTAGGGCTTGTTTTTTCCCTGATGTTTCTGAAGCACCTGGAACTTGGCAAATAGTAGATATTAATAGATGGTTGTGAAATGAATTAGTGGGGTTTGGGTTTGTGTGTTCAATATAAATGGTTACATCAGATTGAATTAGTTACTTCTGTATACTTATCTTGGAACCCAGCCATCCTGTTGGCTGTCATTTCCATGGAGAGCGGTCTTGAGTGTGTTTACAGATGGATTTTCGGCACCCATCGCTGTAGTGCAGCCCTTCAGAGAACGTGCTCTTAGTAGCCGTTACAGACTGCTGCCTGGGGCCAGTAGTGCCTTTCTAGTAGGTTGGAAGGGCCACCCGGGGCAACCTCAGTGTCACTCCCAGTCCCCGATGTGTCCAAGGATATTCATCTTGGAGAGAAAGTGAGTCACACAAAGATCCCAATTGTCTCAGAGGGTGTCCATCAGCAGTGTTTCTGGTGAGTGGGAAGTTGATGCCCATCCCCTCATGGGAAGGTGACGTCCTCAGGCACAGTCCCTCCAAACCTGAGAGGCAGAGCACAAAGCTCAGGGACACAGGGACTCACCCCAGAGGGAACCCATGCAAAACAGGCCTGGCGTCTCTCACGAGGGCTTGAGGGCTCTGTCTACAGCCTTCAGAGGACCCACACTTTGTGATCTGGGCACTGCCGTCAGGAATAAATTCCTACTTAGAAGGGGGTGTCTGTGTCCTTTCCTAAACATGTGTTTTGCATTTGCTTACATCATCTTTGATTTCTTTCATCAACATCTTGTGGTTTTTCACAACACAGATCATGTACATATTTTGTTAAATTTGCACCAAAATATTTCATTTCCTTTGGAGCACCTGTTCATGAACATAGCATCTCTAATTTCTGTGTTTATTGTTAGCATCTAGAAATGTGATTATTTTATCTGTTGATCTTGCAGAACTCACTGGTTCTAGGTTTTTAGAGTAGATTCCTGAGGATTTTCTAGATGGATAGTCACATCATCTGCAGACGGTGGGCAGTTTGATTTCTTCTCCTCTGATCTCGAGGCCCTTTTATTTGCCTTCTTGCCTCATTGCTCCAGCTGGAACGTCTGTCCTCTCCTGAACTGGGAGGAAGCACCAGCCTTTCACGTTGCGTGTTGTCTTCCATTCCTAACTTGCTCAGAATTTTTATCTTGTGGGCAGGTGTTGGGTTTTGTCACATGCTTTTTCTGTATCAGTTGGAATTTGTTGGTTTTTAAAATACGGTTGTTACCGAAGATTTATAAGATTTTTTTCCATCTTCTTGGAATTTGGGAATTTTTCTCTGTGTGTCAGGAATCATTTCTGGAATGTAGTGAGCTCTTTTAAAATGCAGACTCAAGGTTTTTTCCAGATGAAATGAAATTTTCTGTATTGGCTGTTAATTCCTTCCTTGTGCCTTGTTTCTTCCTTTGGCTTCTGGTGTTTGAATGCTGGGTCTTATCATTTGCTCATTGCCCTCTTGATTTCTGTTTCTCTATAACTTTGCATTTTATAGTTTGACCCTCCAGTTCATTTACTCAGTTGTGAGCTGTGACCACCTGTTTTGTCTTCGCCTTTGCTGTCAGAAGTTAGATGTATACTTTCCATTCCTCCACGTCCTAGGGCACCTTTGAGAGCTCTTCTTTTTTGTATCTTCCTCCAGCAACTCTAGAGGACTGCCGCTTTGTTTTGTGTCCTGGGTCCTCTCAGGTTCATTAATGGTTGTTTGTGGCTCTCTGCTCCGTTGGAGGCCGGACCACATGGTCCAGGGACCATGGCAGCAGGCGAGCCAGGAGGTGTGGGGCCTCCTGTCCTGGGACTGAGCCCTTCTGTCCACGGGTGGGTAGTCTCTGCTGGGTCTGGGAGAGACCTGTTTCCAGGTGTCCTATGTTTTTGGCCAATTCAAAACCCAGCTCTCTCCCAGCCTCAGGGGTGAAGAGAAGCTTAATCATTTGGCATCCCTTTTCCCTAATCCTCCCTGCAGACCTTCCTGGTGTGCCTGGGCACAACGGCCCTCCCCAGGGCATCTGCGGCTCTGCAGGCTTCTGGAGCTTGTGGTCGGTCCTGGGGCTGCTAGCCACTCTACCCGGGAGTTCCTGTGCCGTTGTGGCCTTTTGCTGCACTCTGGGCTGGCCATTTGTTCCAGGAGAGACTGTCCTCATGTTCTTGGCTCTGTGCCACCCTGCCCCCACCCCGTTCACCTTTGGGTCTAAAAGGAGATGTGGGACAGGGGGGCCCTGGGCCAAGCTGAGTCCTCCCTGTGCCATGCCCACCGCAGTCTGGCTTTTTTAATTTATAGGATCAGAGAAGGAACTGGGTTACAGAATCTGGTTGGGGGAAGAGGGGTCTTTTAAATAACTGATTTACAGGTGACTGGAAAAGTAATTTCAGCCTCTTTTGCCGTTAAACATTTTTTCCAAACTTCTGGTAAGTGGCAACATTGACTGGTGTAGATATTAGTGGTTTGTATTTCTATTTCCCCTCCAGTTCTTCCCTGCGCTTGTGGGGAGGGGGAGGAATGTGGACACAGAAGGGAGAGAACTGAGTGCCTCCCGCCACGTACCTCCTGGGAGTGGAACACGAGGCCACGCACTTTACTTTGAGGTTTCTTGAGAGCACAGCTTTTGACCACAGGGCATGGTGGTTACCACAGGGCTACTGAATAATGTTATTTTCACTATATTTGGAATGGCATCCTTGCCAGTAACTTATTAAATGCAGATGTTGCCAACAGAGTGAGGAAGTTTGTTTTTCCTGTCTCTACAACATATGCCGCCTTACTTTTTAAAAAAATTTACTGAAGTATAGTTGATTTACAATGTCGTATTAATTTCTACTATACAGCAAAGTAACTGTATATTTATATATATATATTCTTTTCCATTATGGTTTATCACAGAATATTGAATATAGTTCCCTGTGACCACCTGATTTTTCTGTTTGACTTGACAGTTTTAGTATGGGATCATTCAGAAAAGAATATTATTATCAGCTAGAGAGAATCTGCTACAGCTTGAGAAAACAGTTGAGAAATGTGCTTTCAGGTCTGGAACAGGTGGAGGCTGCTGCTTTCCCAAGTGTGCCACCTGGGAATTTCAGCTCCACAGGTAAGGGTTACTGCCCCTCAACCCCAAGCGAAAGACACGTTGCTGGGAAGCCCCAGGAGAGGGGCAGCCAGGCCGAGAAGAGCCAGAGCATGAGGCGCTGGGGACCCTCCAGCTCCCGTCTCTTGGCATCTCGCTGTCCCTGAGTCCTCTCCCCTGCCTTATAGCTGCTGGTGCAGAGGAGGTTGTGTGTTTTCATGTGAATATGTTTATAATTGAGCTGAACGTCAGTGGTTTTCACATCAAAGATACTTCTGCCATGTTTTAAAGTTATACTTTGATTTGAAAACCACTGAAGTTCAGCTCAATTATAAACATCTAAACACACCACTCACTTTCCTTTCTGCTCCCCCTTGCCTCTTCTTTCCTTAGAGAAAAATTGTGGACTTGGTTGGACCCAAGACCTGAAGGGTATTAGTTAGCTGAGGAGCAGGGCCGTGTGCTTTAGTGATGGCTGTTTCCCAGGAAGCTCAAGCAGCACCCCTGGGAAGTAGATTAGGCCCTTGGTGTATTAAGGAGGGGAGAAAGGGGTGACCCCTTATTTGATGGCAGCTGCAAATTGGTAAAGATCCATGTGTGTAGAGTCTTCTACTTCTGTTCTTTGAAAGAAGAGATAGTCCTTATTCTTAACACTTCTGTTCAGAAGGGTTTTTCTTGAACAGAGGAAAGACATAAACGAATTGAAGAAAGACCTGAGAAATCTTGGCACCTTGCTACTTACACTTCCTCAACGTCAGCCACTCGGTGCCCTACATATTTTTGTTTTGTCGCCACCATAACCTGTTGTGCTTGGAAAGCTATAGTTCTTGCCAGGTGCCACTGAACTTGGTGTTTTAAAAGAGAAGATGCTTCAGACACTGAGCTTTTGAGATACTTTTTATTTGTGCAGAGTGTTTTCATTTTAAGGCTTGGGGAAGGGAAGTGACCCAGGTATTTGTTGGGCTGCTGCTCCCCAGCACTGGTTCCAAAACCTGCTGGCCAGGGAGAGAGCCTGTTAGAAATGCAGATTTGGGGCCCGTTGCTGCAGGGGCTCAGACTCCAGGTCTTCTCAGCAGACCTGGCTTTAAGGAGCTCCACAGTGGTTCTTCTGTATCCAGCCCAGATGGCATGCATGTTTCTACTATCAAGTAGGTCAGTGCTGGACTGTGTTGTTCCAGGCGCTTCATCCATGGGGCTCCCGAGGTCTGAGTGGTCATCTTGTCCACTGCTGTGTCTGGCCCTTACTGCCAGTTTCACTGTCCCTCTCTATCTTACCAAACTGCGGGCACTGTGAAAGCAGAGGCCTCTCTGCCTCTTGCAGTAGTGTCCTGGGCCCGGTGGGCACTAAATTCCAAGCTCCCGCCCTGCAGAGCCTACCACCAGGGTGGACTTGCGGAGAAGTGGCAGAGTTGTAAGGAAAGATGGTGTGGATTCCACCCCAGAGAGGGCGCGGTCTGCTCTGCATGCGTGTGCTCTGGGCGGACCAGGACCACGGACAGTGCCAGGCGTGTCCTCCCCCTCCAGACTCCCTCTGCCCGCCTTCCTGCCAATCTCCTGCTGGTCGGAGGGGATTCTTGTCTTTTCTCCCAATTAAAGGGAATTCCTTCCTCCACCCACCCAGGACAGAGCAAGAAGCAGGGGCACGGGCATTGGCAGCACTTAGGTTTTGGGTTCTGTTGGGAACGCTGTCAGCAGAGGGAAATGCACAACTTGAATTTTTGTGTATATAGTAAAATTGCATGTTTGATTCTAAGTTATTTTTGTGCTTTTCTTATGCTGTAATTATAGCTGTTGAAAAATTATATATGCATATCGATGGAGACTAGAAGGGAACTTAGGATGGTGAAAATAGTATGTTCAGAGGATGATGATATTGTGTAATATATAATACTGAGCATTTCTGGTATTCCTGCTGTGGAGCTTGTGCAATAAACCCAGAATTATAATATTTTCGAAAAGTGCCATGGAATGAACTCAGATTCATTTTTTTCTAAACACTGAGTGTACTTTTTGGTGGGTCCCAGCAGCCTCCGTCGATGGTTGTGCATCAGATAGTTGCAGCTTCTGTGCTATCGCAGGAGATGAGCGCACATCCTTCTGCTCCACCATCTTGACCCGGAAGCCCAACGCTGAGTGTACTTTGTTAGAGACATTATACTTTAAAAGGGCTTCCCTTGTGGCTCAGCTGGTAAAGAATTGGCCTGCGATGCGGGAGACCTAGGTTCAGATCCCTGGGTTGAGAACATCTCCTGGAGAAAGGAAAGGCTACCCACTCTAATATTCTGGCCTAGAGAATTCCATGGACTCTATAGTCCATGGGGTCACAAAGAGTTGGACATGACTGAGTGACTTTTACTCACTTACCTTAAGAATCAGTATTACTGGAATAGTACTTACATATAATAAAGTACACTCATTTAAGTGTACATTCCATGGGTTTGACAAATGTATACACACATATAAAAGCCAACTTAGTCAAGTTTAGAATGTTTCTGTTGCCATAAAAAGTTTCCTCATGCCTCTTTGCAGTCATTCTCCCATGCCTTGAAGCAACCACAAATGTGATTTCTTTAGGTTAGTAATCTAATTATATTATCTGTTCTTTCAGTACGTTAGGTTTTTTCTCCCGTTCTAGAACTTCATGTCGGAGAAGGCAATGGCAACCCACTCCAGTACTCTTGCCTGGAAAATCCCATGGACGGGGGAGCCTGGTGGGCTGCCGTCTATGGGGTCGAGCAGAGTTGGACACGACTGAAGTGACTTAGCAGCAGCAGCAGAACTTCATGTAAATGGAATCATACAATATGTACTCTTGTGGTTGGCCTTTGTTGGCTCAGCATATGTTTTTGAGATTTATCAATATTGTTTCTTATACCAATAATTCAGTCTTTTTATTGCTGACTAGTGTATCCTAATGCATGGATAAACCACAAATTGTTTATCTGTATAGTCATCCATTGATGGACGTTTAGGTGGCTTCCTGTATTTGGCTATGATGAGTGCAGATGCTATGAAAACTTGTGTACAGGCCTTATCATGAGCATATGTGCTCATTTCTCATGGGTAAATATCTAGAGATAGATTGCTAAATGATACAATACATGTATATTTAACTTTGTGAGAGACTACAAAACTGTCTTACAAAGAGACTGAATCATTTTACACTCTCCCACCAGCAGTTTGAGAGACTTCCAGTGGTTTTGTGTTCTTCCAACACTTGGAATTGTCTATATTTTAAATTTGAGCCCTTGTAGTGCACATGTGTTTCTGTCTCATTGTTTTGGCTTGCATTTCCCTGATAACTAAATATGTTGAACATTTATTTGGGCGCTTAGTGATCATGCTGGAGAATCCCAAGGACAGCAGAATCTAGGTTGCTTCCATGTCCTAGCAATTGTAAAAAGTGCTGCCATGAATATTGGGGTACATGCATCTCTTTCAACCCCATAGCAGCTATAGTGATAAAGCTACAGTGTCATTTTATCGGAAAAAAAAAAAATCAGGTATTGTCAATCCTCCAACTTTGTTCTTCCTTTTCAAAGTTGTTTCAAATCTCTTTAGCTCTTTCAGGATTTCTGCAAAATTTTAGAATCAGCTTGTCAAGTCTGCTTGGATTTGTTATTGAAATTGCATTGAATTTATAGTTCTGTTTGGGAATCTTAATATTGAATCTTCTAATCTATAAACATGGTATATCTGTCAATTGATTTGGGCCTTCTTAAGTTTCTCTCAGAAATATTTTGTAGTTTTTGATATACAGGTCTTACATAAATTTAACAAAATACTTCCCAAGTATTTTATGTGTTTTGGTGCTAACAAAAATGGTTCATCTCCCAGTTTCATTGCTATAAATATACTATTAATAGATTACCTTATTCGTTTTAGTTGGTTTTGTCTTGCCTTCTGTTTTTTCGATTAAGAACTGTGTTTAGTGACCATGGTATCTGTGAGTAAAGACTCTACCTCTTTCTCTCTGGTCCACATGTTTTTCTTCTTTGTTCTTGGCCCACTGTCTGGGCTGGGACACCCCCATGCAATGTCAAATAGGAATGGTTCTGGTGACAGTCCTTGTCGTGTTCAGATTTTTATTTGTTTCATCATTTACATCATGGGGAAAAAAGCACACTTAGAGAGGAGCATAAAACACAAAAGTACAGCTCAGTAAATCATCACACGGTGAATGTTTCTGAACTAGCATAGAAAATAGCCACCTCAGCAGCCCCTTTCTTGCCCTTTCGCAGTTACCTCCTTCGTCCTCCCCAAAGCTAAATATTGCCCTGCCTGTTTTGGAAGATTTTATAAGTGGAATCATGTATAATCTTCCACGTCTGGCTTCTCCCACTCTGTGGCTTGTCTTTTCACTCTCTGAAAGCTGTCTATTGATGAATAGAATTCTTTAAGGAGTTTGATTTAGTAATCTTTTCCTTTATGGTCAGTGCTTTTTGTCTTCTTCATGAGTTATTTTCTCTTACCTGAAGGCCCTGAAGTTATTCTTTAATGTTCCAGATGCTTTTTTTTTTTAAACCTTTTCTATTTTGATGTAAACCCCACTTGAAATTGATTTTGCTTATTTCTGTTTAACGTATAAACACAGCACATAAGTGCACAGTCTGTTGAGTTTTGAGGAAGTGAACGCTCCAGTGCAGCCAGTGGCCCAGCCCAGGAATGGAACATGGCCGGTGTCACACATGCCCCCTGTTCCTTGTCAGTAATTCCCCTCCTCTTCTCCACAAGACAGCTGGGATACTAACACCGTAAGTTAGTCATTTTGACCTTTATGTGATTCATCATGTGTTCTGTGCCTGCCTTATCTCACACAACATTACATTTTGGAGACTAGTTCACATTATTTTGTGGAATGGAAGTCACTCCTTTTCATTGCTATGTAATATTCCATGATACGAATGTGCCCAGTTTATCCATTCTGCTGTTTGGACACTGGGGTGTCTGAGTCATGTGCCAAGAAACCCCTGTGCTTATCTCTTGTCACACGTACAGAGGCACGTGTAGGGATGGGACTGGGGTGTCCTCAGGTGCCTGTGCTGTGTTTTGCTGGTTGCTGCCAGGTTCCCATGGAGGCTGGTCAGTTTGCACTCCCTCTAATGAACAGATATCCTGGCCGATTTGTATCCTTCCTTGCAGCTCTGTGAGCTGACTTTAGCCCAGCGTGAATGTGAGTGTGGCCTGTTTCTGGCCTCTGTGTTCTGTCTAGTGGGGTTGTCAGTCTGTCCTTTTGTCTGCTGATACAACAGTGTAGCTTTATAGAACGTCTGATCTCATGCTGTATGTTCTCTTGTTCATCTATGTAGTAGTTGGGACTAGTTTAAAAAAATCTTTTTGCCAGTACCATACTGTCTTGATAACTGTGGCTTTGTAGTAGAGCCTGAAGTCAGGTAGGTTGATTCCTCCAGTTCCATTCTTCTTTCTCAAGATCGCTTTGGCTATTCGAGGTTTTTTGTATTTCCATACAAATTGTGAAATTATTTGTTCTAGCTCTGTGAAGAATACTGTTGGTAGCTTGATAGGGATTGCGTTGAATCTATAAATTGCTTTGGGTAGTATACTCATTTTCACTATATTGATTCTTCCAATCCATGAACATGGTATATTTCTCCATCTATTAGTGTCCTCTTTGATTTCTTTCACCAGTGTTTTATAGTTTTCTATATATAGGTCTTTAGTTTCTTTAGGTAGATATATTCCTAAGTATTTTATTCTTTCCGTTGCAATGGTGAATGGAATTGTTTCCTTAATTTCTCTTTCTGTTTTCTCATTATTAGTGTATAGGAATGCAAGGGATTTCTGTGTGTTGATTTTATATCCTGCAACTTTACTGTAGTCATTGATTATTTCTAGTAATTTTCTGGTGGAGTCTTTAGGGTTTTCTATGTAGAGGATCATGTCATCTGCAAATAGTGAGAGTTTTACTTCTTCTTTTCCAATTTGGATTCCTTTTATTTCTTTTTCTGCTCTGATTGCTGTGGCCAAAACTTCCAAAACTATGTTGAATAGTAATGGTGAAAGTG
>NW_011494943.1:13435282-13461056 GCF_000754665.1 Bison bison bison | reverse complement strand
CATTGAGGATAATGTTTGCTGTGGGTTTGTCATATATAGCTTTTATTATGTTGAGGTATGTTCCTTCTATTCCTGCTTTCTGGAGAGTTTTTATCATAAATGGATGTTGAATTTTGTCAAAGGCTTTCTCTGCATCTATTGAGATAATCATATGGTTTTTATTTTTCAATTTGTTAATGTGGTGTATTACATTGATTGATTTGCGGATATTGAAGAATCCTTGCATCCCTGGGATAAAGCCCACTTGATCATGAAATATTGATCAATGGAATAAAATAGAAAGCCCAGAGATAAATCCACGCACATATGGACACCTTATCTTCGACAAAGGAGGCAAGAATATACAATGGATTAAAGACAATCTCTTTAACAAGTGGTGCTGGGAAATCTGGTCAACCACTTGTAAAAGAATGAAACTGGACCACTTTCTAACACCATACACAAAAATAAACTCAAAATGGATTAAAGATCTAAACGTAAGACCAGAAACTATAAAACTCCTAGAGGAGAACATAGGCAAAACACTCTCCGACATACATCACAGCAGGATCCTCTATGACCCACCTCCCAGAATATTGGAAATAAAAGCAAAAATAAACAAATGGGACCTAATTAACCTTAAAAGCTTCTGCACATCAAAGGAAACTATTAGCAAGGTGAAAAGACAGCCTTCAGAATGGGAGAAAATAATAGCAAATGAAGCAACCGACAAACAACTAATCTCAAAAATATACAAGCAACTCCTACAGCTCAACTCCAGAAAAATAAACGACCCAATCAAAAAATGGGCCAAAGAACTAAATAGACATTTCTCCAAAAAAGACATACAGATGGCTAACAAACACATGAAAAGATGCTCAACATCACTCATTATCAGAGAAATGCAAATCAAAACCACTATGAGGTACCATTTCACACCAGTCAGAATGGCTGCGATCCAAAAGTCTACAAATAATAAATGCTGGAGAGGGTGTGGAGAAAAGGGAACCCTTTTACACTGTTGGTGGGAATGCAAACTAGTACAGCCACTATGGAGAACAGTGTGGAGATTCCTTAAAAAACTGGAAATAGAACTGCCTTATGATCCAGCAATCCCACTGCTGGGCATACACACTGAGGAAACCAGAAGGGAAAGAGACACGTGTACCCCAATGTTCATCGCAGCACTGTTTATAATAGCCAAGACATGGAAGCAACCTAGATGTCCATCAGCAGATGAATGGATAAGAAAGCTGTGGTACATATACACAATGGAGTATTACTCAGCCATTAAAAAGAATACATTTGAATCAGTTCTGATGAGGTGGATAAAACTGGAGCCTATTATACAGAGTGAAGTAAGCCAGAAGGAAAAACATAAATACAGTATACTAACGCATATATATGGAATTTAGAAAGATGGTAACAATAACCCGGTGTACGAGACAGCAAAAGAGACACTGATGTATTGAACAGTCTTATGGACTCTGTGGGAGAGGGAGAGGGTGGGAAGATTTGGGAGAATGGCAATGAAACATGTAAAATATCATGTAGGAAACGAGTTGCCAGTCCAGGTTCGATGCATGACGCTGGATGCTTGGGGCTGGTGTACTGGGACGGCCCAGAGGGATGGTATGGGGAGGGAGGAGGGAGGAGGGTTTGGGATGGGGAACACATGTATACCTGTGGCGGATTCACTTTGATATTTGGCAAAACTAATACAATTATGTAAAGTTTAAAAATAAAATAAAATTAGAGAAAAAAAAAAAAAATCTTTTTGCATTGGATAAATGTTAGCGTAATTTTGTTCATTTTCACAAAATCTGCTTTGAGTATTTCGATTGGATTATATTGAAGCAATAGATTAATTAGGTGAGAATAGCTTCTTTACAATATTTAGTCTTCCTAACAATGACTATATGTTTGTTGATTTATTTAGATCTTCTTTAATTTATCTCAATAGCCATGAGTAGTTTTCATACAGAGGGCTTACAGTCCTTTGTTAAATTAATTCCTTGATATTTGATTTAAAAAAACACATTTTTATCAGCTCTCTTGAGATGCAATTCACATAAAATCCACCCATTTAAAGTGTACAATCCAACGGTTTTTGGTATATTCACAATGTTGTGCAACTGTCACCACAGTCTAATTTTAGACTTTTTCCATCACCACAAAATTAAACCCCGTACCTATTAGTAATTACCCCTCATCCCCCCAGCTCCCATCTGTGGGCAGCCACTAGCCTCCTTTCTGTCCCTGTGGATTTGCCTGTTCTGGACATTTCATATAAATGGAATCTACATCATGTGGTCTCTGTGAATGGCGTCTTTCACTTGGCGTGATGTTTTCAAGGTTCGTCATGTTATAGTATGTGTCAGGACTACATTTCTCTTTATTGGTGGGTAGCAGTCCTTTGTATGAATATACACTTTATCTGTTTGCTAGTTGATGAACATTTGGGTTGTTTCCACTTTTTGACTGTTATAAATAGTGCTGCTATAAACATTCCTGTACAAGTTTTTGTGTGGCTAGGTGTTTTCAGTTCTTCCTGGAGTGGAATTGTTGGGTCATATGGTAACTCTATGTTTAACATTTTGAGGAACTACCATAATGTTTTCCAAAGTGACTATACCACTTTACATTCTCACCAACAATATATGAGAGTTATTTGACCTTTCTTGATACTACTGTAAGAGACATCATTGTACCTATAAAGAAATTATTTATTGATCTTGTATCCAGAAACCTTATTAAATTCATTTTTAATTCTAATATTTCTCTGTTGATTATTTTGGGTTGTTTATGTAAGCAGTCACTTTCCCTCTTTCTACTAAGCCTTGTAACTTTTATTTTAAATACTTCTTTATTTGGCTGTGCCCGGTCTTAGTTGCGGTGCACAGGATCTTTAGTTGTAGCACGCGAACTCTTAGTTGTGGCATGTGGGGTCTAATTCCCTGATCAGGGATCAAACCTGGGCCCCCTGCATTGGGAGCTCAGAATCTTACTCACTGGACCACCAGGGAAATCCCAAGCCTTGTATCTTTTATTTCTTTTTTTTGACTCAAGTCTCCAGTGAATTGTTAAATAGAAATCATGATAATAGGCATTCTTGTCTCCCTTCACAATCTCAGAGAGCTGAAATCTTTCACTGTTAAGCATAATATGTTGTTTACCATAGGTTTTTTTTTCATATATAGCCTTAATAAATTCTCTTCCAAAAGCCAAAGAAATACAGGATACCCTGAGACAGAAAAAGTGTACTGGGATTGGTGGAAATGCTTCAGAAAAGTGTCATTTCTATTTCCCTCCATTTTAACTGCTCTCCTGGCACTGTGAGCTCCATCCCACTGTGGTCATCGTCCCTCTGTGGTCATCACTCACAGGACTTCCATTCAGGATCTCTCCTTCAACTAAATGCAGTAACACTCACCTCAGCAGTAGACTGCTGCTGCTACTGCTGCTAAGTCGCTTCGGTCGTGTCCGACTCTGTGCGACCCCACTGACGGCAGCCCACCAGGCTCCGCTGACTCTGGGATTCTCCAGGCAAGAACACTGGAGTGGGTTGCCATTTCCTTCTCCAATGCAAGAAAGTGAAAAGTGAAAGTGAAGACGCTCAGTCATGTCCGACTCTTCAAGACCCCATGGACTGCAGCCTACCAGCCTCCTCCATCCATGGCATTTTCCAGGCAAGAGTACTGGAGTGGGGTGCCATTGCCTTCTCCCTGCAGTAGACTAAAAGATCTTAAATGTCAGGAAGGAGGTCATGTCTTTAGGGTGATACTGGTTAGTGCTGGATATAGAATTTGCAAATGTTTCCCCAGTCTATGGTCTTTTTACTTTCTTGATAAATTTATACCTAAATTCAGTTCAGTTCAGTTCAGTTGCTCAGTCGTATCCGACTCTTTGCGACCCCGTGGACCGCAGCACGCCAGGCCTCCCTGTCCATCACCAACTCCCGGAATTCACCCAAACTCGTGTCCGTTGAGTTGGTGATGCCATCCAACCATCTCATCCTCTGTCATCCCCTTCTCCTCCTGCCCTCAATCTTTCCCAGCATCAGGGTCTTTTCAAATGAGTCAGCCCTTCACATCAGGTGGCCAAAGTATTGGAGTTTCAGCTTCAACATCAGTCCTTCCAGTGAACACCCAGGATTGATCTCCTTTAGGATGGACCTAAATTAAAACACAAAATTTTTAACTTTTGAAGAAGCCCAGTTTATCAATTCTTTTTCATTATTTGTGCTTTTGTTGTCATATCTAAGAATTCTTTGCTTAATTCAAAATAACTAACATTTGTTCCTAAGTTTTTTTTCTGAAGATTTTTTTAGTTTTATCTCTTACATTCAGGTCTGTGGTCTATTTTGAGTTAATTTTTGTGTGTGGGTAGGGTCTTATTTACCTTTTCCCTGTGGTGATCCACTTGTCCTAGCAGTTGAAAAGACTGTTTTATTCCTGTTGAACTGCCTTGAATCAACCATAATTGCCAAGGTAGCTCTCTATTCTCAGTTATGCTTTACTGATCGCTGTGTTTATCTTTAGGCCACCACTGTAGCTTTCCAGTAGTGAGTTTCAAAGTTAGAAAATGTGCAGAAGCTAACACAATTGTGGTAAAGCAGTTATATTCCAATTTTTTAAAAAGTCAGAAACTGTAAGCCCTCCATCTATAATATTTCTTCCTTTTTCAACATTTTTCCCATTCTGGATCTTTTATATTTCCAAATGAATTCTAGGGTCATCTTGTCATTTTTACAAAAGAAGCAAGTTGAGATTTAGATTTCAATTATATTGAGTCTATAGGTCAATTTGGGGAGAATTGCTTTGCTGAGGAATTGAGTCTTCCAGTCCATAAACATAAGATGTCTGGTTTGTTTATTTAGGTCTTTAATTTCTTTCAGCAGTGTTTTGCAGTTTTTACCATACAAATCTTATACTTCCTTTTGTTAAATTTATACTTCAATATTTTGTCCTTTTGATGCTATTGTGAATGTATTATTTTCTTAATTTTATTTTGGATTGTTCAATGCCAATATATAGAAATAATATTGATTTTTGTATCTTGATCTTGTATTATGTGACCTTGCTGAACTTGTTTGTTAGTAGTTTTTAGATCTAGTAGCTTTTGATCTCTTAGGGTTTTCTAAATACAAAATCTTATTGTCTGCAAATGGAGGCAATTTTTCTCTTTCCAATATGGATGCCTTTTATATCTCTTTCTTGCCTGATTGCACTGACCAGACAGAAGTCACAGGAGCAGACATCTTCCCTGTTTCCAGCCTCGGGGAAAGCATTCCATCACTCACCATTAAAATGTGGCTGCAGGGGTTTTGTAGGTGAGTTTTATTGGGTTGAGAAAGTTCCTTTCTTCCTACTTTGTCAAGAATTTTTATCATGAATGAAAAGTGAAAGTGGAAGTCACTAAGAAATGTCCGACTCTCTGGGACCCCATGGATTTCTGGAATCCAGGTCAGAATACTGCAGTGGGTAGCTCCCTTCTCCAAGGGATCTTCCCAACCCAGGGATCAAACCCAGGTCTCCCGCATTGCAGGCAGATTCTTTACCAGCTAAGCCACCAGGGAAATCCAAGAATACTGGAGTGGGTAGCCTATCCTTCCTCCAGCGGATCTTCCTGACCCAGGAATCGAACCGATGTCTTCTGAATTGCAGATTCTTTACCAACTGAGCTATCAGGGAAGTCCATGAATAACCATTAGATTTTTTTTTTTTTTTAACCATTAGATTTTATGAAATGCCTCTATGCACTTACTGAGACCATCATGTAGTGATTCTTTTTTTTCTTTCAATGTGATCTGTGACATTAATTGGCTCTCAGATAGTAAAGCAACCTTGCATTTCTGGGATAAATCCCGTTGCTGATATTTTGTCAAGGACTTTTTAATCTGTATCCATGTGGGATATTGTTCTGTACTTTTCTTGTGATGCTATTTTCTTCAGTATCAAGTAATATGAGCCTAAAAGAATGAGCTGGGAAGTGATGTTTCCTCTTCATTTTTTTGGGAGATTTTGTAAAGGTGGGATGTTCTTTATTCTTTGAATGTTTATAGAATTCACCATCTGAGTTTGGACTTTTTTGTGTGGAGATTTCAAATTACTAGTTCTTTTTTTTTTTACTTCTTATAGACCTATTCAGATTCTGTATTTCTTCAGTCAGTTTTAGCAATTCATATCTTTCTAGAAATTTGCTCATTTCATTTAAACTGTCTAAATTGTCGGCATGTAGTTACTTATAGTACTCTCTCATGGTCCTTTTAACTTTGGTGAAGTCAGAGCTGCTGTCTTATTTTTTCACTCCTGAATCGGTTATTTGTGTCTTCTGTTTTTCTTGGTCTGTCTAGCTCAGGAGTCTACAGACAGCAGCTCATAGGCCAAACCCACTGGCAGCCTGTTTTTGTATAGCCTCTGAGCTAAAAATGGTCTTTATATTTTTAAAGTGTTGTAAAAACAAGACAACAACACAAAAGAATATTGACAGAACCCATGTGTGACAGAAAAGCTAAAATATTTACTATTTGACCCTTTACAGAAAAAGCTTGTTCATCTCCGGTCTAGCTAAAGGTTTGATACATTTGTTGATGTTTTCAAAAGACCAACCGTTGTTTTAATTGAGTTTCTGTTTTTCTTTTTTTATTTCCTGCTATAATCTTTGTCTTCCTTCTGCTTACTTTTGGTTGAGTTTGCTTTGTGTGTGTGTATGGTTGGTTCCTAAGATCTTTCTGTGTTACTTTAGACATTAACAGCTATAAAATTTTCTCCAAGAATTGCTATAGCTGTTTTGTATTGTGTCCTGTTTTCATTTTCATTCAAATACCTCAGAGTATTTTCTAATTTCCTTTGCGATTTCTTTAACCCATTGCCTATTTATTTTTTATTTTTTAATTTTTAAAATTTTTTTCCCATTGCCTATTTAGAAGTACATTGTATATATACATATATTGGTGGTAGATTTCCCCAAATCCTATTTTTGAATTCTAACAATTTTGTGTGATCAGAGAATACCCTTTATATGCTTTTGTGTGCTGTGGCTAGTCGCTCAGTCATTTCTGACTCTTTGCAACCCTGTGGACTGCAGCCCACCAGGCTCCTCTGTCTATGGGATTCTCCAGGCAAGAATAGTAGAGTGGGTTGCCATGCCCTCCTCCAGGGGATCTTCTCAACCCAGGGGTCAAACCCAGGTCTCCCTTATTGCAGGCGGGTTCTTTACCAACTGAGCCACCAGGGAAGCCCAAGAATACTGGAGTGGGTATCCTATCCCTTCTCCAGGGGATCTGATCTTTAAAATTTTACAATCCCTTTTTTGTGGTGTAGTGTACAGTCTGTTGTTATAGGGTAGGAGTTCAATAGGTAGATGTCAGCAAGTTGATGTTATTGGGTGGGTGTCCATAGAGAGAAGTCAGCTGGTTGATGTTGTTGGTTGGTGGTGCTCATATCATCTGTAGCTGCACTATTTTGTCAAAGTTATTCTGTCCATTCTTTTTTTTAATATATTTATTTTTTTATTGAAGGATAATTGCTTTACGGAATTTTGTTTTCTGTCAAACGTCAACATGAATCAGACATAGGTATACATATAGCCCCTCCCTTTCGAACCTCCCTCCCATCTCCCTCCCCATCCCACCCCTCTAGGTTGACACAGAGCCCCTGTTTGAGTTTCCTGAGCCATACAGCAAATTCCCATTGGCTATCTATTTTGCATATGGTAGAAGTCATTTGAGTCTGTTCTGTCCATTCTTGATGGTGGGTTCTTGAAGTCTCCAACTCTTGTTGTTGAATTGTCTGTTTTTCTCTTCAGTACCATTCATTTTTGTTTCTTTTTGTACCACTGTTGTTAGATACATGCATATTTATCATTGTTATATCTTTCTGATGGATTGACCATTCTGTCAGTGTTTAATGTCTCTCAGTTTCTTTTAATGTTCTTTGTTTTAAAGTCTGTTCTGATTCATGTTAGTAAAACTACATCTCTCTTATGGTTATAGTTTGCTTGGTGTATCTTTTCCCATTCTTTTACTTGAATCTATTTGTGTCTTTGAACCTGAATTTTTGTCTCTTGTAGATAGCTTATGGGTAGAACTTGTGTGTATGTGTGTGTGTGTGTGTGTTTTATTGCAGTTTCACAGCTTTTACCTTTGATTAGAGTTTTGAATTTATTCACATATTTAAGTTTTTTACAATTGGATTTATGTCGGCCATTTTGCTATTTATTTTCTTTTCTATTTTCTATGACTCATATTATTTTTGTTCCTCTGTTCTTTATTTACTGCTTCCCTTTTAAAAAAATGAAATAGATATTTTCTAGTGTACTATTTATAATAAATTATTATTTTTAACTCTTTTTAAATTATTTTCTTAATGGTTGCCTTGGGAAGTCTTTTATTATCTGTTCTTTTGTGTGTTTTTACTTACATGTCCAGTTGTCTTTGTGTATTGGTCATTGTATTTGAATACTTCTCTGTGGAGTTAATTTGAGGCCATGGATGAAAGTTTTTTCCCTCAGAGATTTTCCTCTGCTTCTTCCAGGTTCTTGGGAGAACCACCATCCTGGGACCCTTGTTATCCTGTTTTGAGGCTTCTGGGCTGTTTTAGGCTACATAGCCCATTCACCTTTTGAGGAGGTAACCTGCCTTGGCCCGAGCTCAGGACTGTCGTGGTTTGACTAGCAGGCCCCGCCCCCACTCCCAGTCTTGAGCAGACCCCTGGCTCTCATCTCCACTCCTGCAGCCTCGCAGGGTTACCAGAACCATTGCTCAGAGTTTAGCTGTTTCTTGTAGATCAGCGAGGACTTGCGGGCAGAGGTGGCTTGCTTCCTCTCTCAGCTGATGATTCTCAGGGATTTGGGCTCAGTAGTCCCCACTACCTTGTAACTGTCTGTTCAAGACTCTTTCAGTATCTTTGGGAATTGTTTGTGTGCCATTAGCCTGTCACTTCTGCAGGTGGATGTGGAGGCATTTTGACCTGCCTGGGGGTCCTGCCCTGCCATGACTTAGTTACCCAGGCTAAGTAGCAAATCACAGAGACAGCTTCTCTCAAGCAGACTCGCTTCCCCTCAGTGTCTCAGGCTTCGGGAAAATGGAGGTAGGTCACGTGCCTGAGTCCCTGATGCTGTGCTTTGGAAATCGGCTCTTGGCGTGCTGGTGGGGCTTCCTCTGCTCTCTTCCCTGTCCTTCAGGGTCCTCTGTGTGAAGTGTGCGTCCTGAGGTTGAGGTGTGACCAGGGAATTGCTACCTGTGTCTTCAAATCTTGTCCAAAAGTCAAGCATAAGGAGACTTAACAGAAACCACAACATCGACCTTGCTATCTTCACAGATCTTCTTGGCTGTTATTTCCTTCATCTGCAAGTGGTTCCTCCTGCCCCTCACCCATCCTGGGAGTTGATCATCCCTGGGGGTCCACAGCCTTGCTCCCTCAGACAACCCTCTATTCAGAAGCTACTGAACTCAAAGATGCAGGTTTCTTTTAACTCAAATTCTTTGACCAGATTAGTTTTTCTCTACCCAACATTCTTATGGTCAGAAAGGGAACAGTGTTTCATCTTGAATTAGTGTTATTTTTATAATACATTAAAATTCTTTCCCCTTGGCTGCCAAGAACATTTCTTACCTGGTAATCATCGTGGAATGTTGCACACTTTCAGCAAATAAATCTGGAGGTTTTGAACCCTCCCTCCTGTGGTAGGGAAAATCTGTCTCCAGATACACCTTGGGATCAGGATACGCAGACTCTGGGTTTTACTAGTTCATGCTTGATGACCTTTTATATCTGTCCTGTAGGCCCCCTCCTGTTTGCATTGCAGATACCGGCTGACTTTTATTAAAACCAGCTCCTGGTATTGGGTACCAGCTGTGAGCACAGTGATCTCAACCAGAGCGGGTCCCTCCCTGGGATGGACATCGATGAAAGGCAGTGGGATCACAGCAGAAACACATCTGGGCTTGTTATTAAAGTATCACATCACTTTTCATGGATAATAAAGATCTTTTCATGCTCCCATCTCTCAGCAAGTTTTTCCTCTTTCAAAATGGTCTTGGTAGAGCAAGTTGCTTATCTATAATCTGCAGTCACTGTGCAGCTGAGACGGTCTGTTACCCTGTTACGCTATCGCTTTTTGACTTGAATGTTTACTCATTGTGTTCATCCTTGACCTTCTCAGCTTGGGGTCAGGGGTGTGTTAAATGTCTCCTGTATTCTCCTTGTACTTGCAGATGTTCACTTTATTCAGACACCTAGCAGCAGAGGTGATGGAAGACTGTATTAGAATGTTCTTGAGAGCTAAGACTTTTGGGGCAATTTTGATTTTTGTGTAAATCCTTTAGCTGTAAAACTGGACCTGCATTCAAATTTTAATCCTGACGTGTAATTGCTATGAGATCTTGAATGGGTTCTGGAGAGATTCCAAACCTTGGTTTCCTTGGCAAAAAATGGGGATAATACTAGCTGCTCTGCCTCCAACTGTAGAAGATGGTGATAAATAGCACACACACAATAAAAGAGTGTTGTGTAAATGGTGAGGTGAATTGAAAATACAATTCCGCCCTGAACAGACACTTCATTTACTCGGCAAATATTTTTGAGGTCCAGCCAAATACAACAGCTGAGCTGGTTCACACACGATACCATTGCCGTGGCTGTCTTGGTGTCATTGAGTATGTTTGGGAACCAGAGGCCAGAGGCTTGTGGTGGGTTCCCGGGGTTCTCACCTGAGTTTGGAGGAAGTGGGGCTTGCGTGTGTGGTGCTGCTACTGCACGAGGTCCCAGGGGAGGTCATGCTGTGGGCAGAGGCCGGCCCTGACCCTGACCCTGACTGTGGCTTCCTCAGCCCTCCCCACTTTCACTTTGAAACACTCCTCACCTAGTCCTGTGCTGACCTGTGTGCCCCTTCCCACTTGTAACCAGGAGTCGGGGCTGGTTTAGGAAACCCTCAGAATTTCTAGGATTCAGCATGAGGCCACCAGACACGGGGTCACTTTTCAGGAATTTGATCAATAGACCTTCCCTTTCAGGGAAATTTCCCTCTTTTGTCTCTGCCCTGCTGCCTTGCTGTACCCTTTGTGGGAGAGAAATAGGCTGAGCTCTAGCGTAACTTCTTTTTATTCTCCTCACATCGCACACCCCACCCCCTACCCGCTACCCCAACCACCACTTCAGTTTTCCTTGTTTTCCTTTTTACTGTCTGAGCAGCCAGGGAAGCCCCCCTGATTTTCCTTTTTAAGATTCCCGGCTGTGGTTGACCACGCACATGCCCACAGGCGTGGTCCTGATGGGAGCCAGGGAAGGATTGGGGCCTGGAATAGACAACTCGTCCACTCCTGTTCTGACCGCTTCCTCCCTGCGTTTCTGTTCCTGCCTGCTGAGGGCGCCGCTGCGCCTGGAGGGGCCCCTGCCCTGCCGATCCCCGATCCCCTTCTTCTCCCCGTCCTCTCCCTCCTCCTCCCCCCTCCCTCCTCCTCTTTCATCACCTCCTTCCCCCTCCTCCCCACATTAGCCACAAGCTTCCTCTCAGCTTACTTCATCTGCAGTTCATTTGATTAGCACGTTAGCCCATGTGGCCATGTTGAAGAAATGAGAGACACAATGCAGGTCTTTAGTTTATCTCATTGCTCAGTTTAAAGATAAATATCTTCCCAATGACATTATTTTTAGCTCTTCTATTAGGCATATTGATACCATATTTGAATTTTTATCAATTTAAGGCAGTTTTAAAATTGTGAGATGAAACATACCTATAGAAAAATACACAGAACATACATGTACACTTTAAAGATTAATTAGTAAGTAAATACACATGTATTTACCTCCCAGTAAGTAACTGCATTGCTAATACTTAAGAGGTATACCCTGATCCCCTCCCTACAAAATCACCACTATTCTGACTTTGAGATTCTAATTTTCTTGCTTTCTTTATGGTAGTTCATATTATATGTATGTGTGTATCTTAAATAATCAGGTTAATTTTGCTTGATTTTGAATTTTAAATAAATGGAGTAATACTATATATATTCTGTTGTCTTGCCTCTTTCCCTCAGCATTGTATCTGTGAAATTCACTTACGTGTGTGTAGCTGTCATTCACTCTCAGACCACAATGGTATTTGACTGTAGAGAGGCACACAATTTGCTTACCTTTGCTGATCTCTGTGAACATCAAACTGTTCCCCATTTTGAACAACACTGTGGTGAACATTTCTTTACATCTCTTTGGTGCGTATGTGTAAGCCTTTTTCTGCCCATGGGGTAAATTAAGTTACTGGCTCTTGGGGATCAGAGTCTCCATCTTGCTGGACACGCCCCACTGTCTTCCTCAGACCCATTCCTCCCAGCTGTGTGGTTCTTACTGGAATTGTCCAGCTTCTCACTCATGCTCCACTGCATCCTGGGCAGTTGAGTTTCCCGGATGACTGATGGGGTCATGGGCCACTGGGCAGTGGCTGCACCGCCTATTCTGGTCTCCTGCCTGCTTTGCCGTCAAGCTGTCTGTCTTCTTGCTTGTTTGTCAGAGTTGCTTCCTGAAGTTTCTTTTTTTTTTAATTTATCTATTTTTAATTGAAGGATAATTGCTTTACAGTATCATGTGGGTTTCTGCCATACATCAACATGAATCAGCCATAGGTATACATACATCCCCCCACCTTTTAAACTGCCTTCCCCACGTGCACAATTCTTTTTTTTTCTTTTTTATTTATTTTAATTGGAGGCTAATTACTTTACAGTACTGTAGTGGTTTTTGCTGCTTTGCCATCAGGCTGTCTGTCTGCTTGCTTGTTTGTCAGAGTTGCTTCCTGGAGCTTCAAGTGTGCTCTCTCCTGCAGGACGACGTGATGATGCCTCAGAGAGTGAGGCTGCAACACGAAGCCGCTTTGCGACACCCGAAAAGTGTGAGTATGGATGTTTGTGCACGTCTCTACAACTTTTGGTAGAAATGCCATTACAGTTTTTTTAGATTAAGGCCCTTCCTTAGGACTGAGAGAGTCAGTTTGTAGCCAGACTGGCCCTCAGAGAAAGACGTGTGCCCGGTGTGGCCACGCGCTCACGGGTGTGCCCGGGGTGGCTGCATGCTCGTGGATGTGCTCGGTGTGCCCATTGTGGCCACACGCTCGCGGGTGTGCCCTGGGTGGCCACACGCTCGCGGCTGTGCCCGGGGTGGCCGCATGCTCGCGGCTGTGCCCGGGGTGGCCGCACGCTTGCGGGTGTTTTCCTTTCAAGAAAAATGTGCTTCTTGTTTTGAGTAGCACTTGTTACTTTCAAATGGGTCCAAAGGATTTTTAAATTTATTTTTTGGTTTGGTTTAGTTTTATCAGCATTTTTAGAAGCTGTGTACCTTGGACATGAAAATAGATTGAGAGCTGTAGGGTGTATCAGTTAAAAAAGTCTTACTATCTACATAACCTCAGACTACACTCTCATCTTTAGAATGGCTTCCTCATTGGCCCCCATGAGTGAGGCTCCCCAGGACCCATCCTCCAGGGTAGGGAGGCTCACGTCCTCCCACAGGAGCCCCGTGTAGGGGAGCATCTCCCACCCACTTAAACTTGGAAGGACATCTCAGGCCCATGGGTCACTTGCCCCCTTGAGGCTCAGGGTCCAGGGTGGCCCAGACCTGGTGTCTGACCACAGGGCACTGCTCAGATGTCTATTCTGAAGTTTTAGTAAAAACAGCTTTGAATCCCTGGTTTTGAAAGTGGGAAGGAGAAGGTCCAGGACGGCCTTAGGGTGCATGTGCCTGGCTGCTGAGGAACGGCCCTGGGTTTTGCTCACCTCTGTCCCTGTGCTGTGTCCACACACTAAAGTGTCTCCAGGTCGTGAGTGCACGAGCCCCTGAAATCTGATCCCTGTTGTCTGTGAGGCCTGACACTATGCATTTCTCACGGGCTCCAGGTTCTATATTTGAGGTTTGACTGTTGCCTCTTGGCCTTCATGAAGGAGAGAGCCGGTTCGCTCAGGGCTCAGAGCATGCACCCCATGAAATGTGTACTGAGTGAAGACAAATGTTCAAAAACACACTTCCTTCAGATGGTTTCTCAAGGAGTTTGAAGGATTTTTCTTCATCCAGGATGAATTCTTTCTCTTCCAATAGCCCCTAATTTTGGAGCTCTGAATTTAATCTGCTGATTTTCTCCTTCTAAGAAACAAAGATCTGTATAGTCAAAACCATGGTTTTTCCAGTAGTCGTATATAGCTGTGAGAGTTGGGCCATAAAGAAGGCTGAGCCCCAAAGAATTGACGCTTTTGGACTGTAGTGCTGGAGAAGACTCTTGAGAGTCCCTTGGACTGCAAGGAGATCAAAGCAGTCAATCCTAAAGGAAATCAACCCTAAATATTCATTGGAAGGACTGATGCTGAAGCCGAAGCTCCAATACTTTGGCCACCTGATGCGAAGAGGTGACTCACTGGAAAAAACCCTGATGCTGGGAAGGATTAGAAGGCAGGAGGAGAAGGGGATGACAGGGGACAAGATGGTTGGATGGCATCACCGACTCAATGGACATGAGTTTGAGTGAGGTCCAGGAGATGGTGAAGGACAGGGAAGCCTGGCGTGCTGCAGACCATTGCTTCGCAGAGTCAGACACCACTGAGCGACTAAACAGCAACAACAAAGAAATGTACCCCTCATGCTGTGTCCGACGGCCTAGCCCCACACACGTGACTAGGACTCTAGGACTTGGCTGTCCTGTGAACACACCTGCACACTCCTCCTGAGAGCTTTTGTTGTCTTTTCATGGAATAAGTGATTTTCACAACCTTAAGTTTGATGTTGAGGATTCTTATTCCCTAAATTGTGATTGCACTTATATTGCTTACATTTAAACATTGTTAATACAAACATGTCCTTGAAATATGCCTGTAAGAAGATAAAAACAGCTGTCAGCTATGTCTTGAGAGTCCACGCCACTGCTTCTCAGGCTGAACGTTTCCAGAAGGCTGGACTTGAGGGAGGCTCAAAAATGCCCAGCTGCTCCTTTATTGACAAGTGGCCCTTCGGCCAAGGTAGCATCAAGGGAACCAGTGCGTGGCCTGGGGGCTGGTGTCGCCAACTCACCAGGGCTGCTAGAATCCTTGGGCCGGTTCCTCGTGGCCCAGAGTCTGTTCTGTGACCAGGAGGTCAGGGGTGATGGTAGCTAGAGCAGCCTTTAGAAAGGAACCCACATCCTCTACTCTGGCCCAGCAGCCAGCACTGCCTACCAGAAGCTGCTCCCAGTGCTCCCAGGTCCATCTGCAGTGTCTCAGAGGTCTGCTCTTCCCAGCAAACTCCCCTGCATGCTGACCAGGGCCTGTGGGTTTGTATATGTCCTTGCCCTAGCCACCTCCCCGCTTCCTACAGGTGGACATTCCAGGCTTCCGGGGCCTTGGAACTGTCTGAATGGGACTGGGCTGCAGTATCAGTCCCTTTTTGGGTTGTGCCAGCGTATGATACTAGCTTGCCTGCAGACCTGCTCTATCCGTAGGTCCTAGGGGACCCCCATGATGCTGTGGGTACAGCTGAGGGAGAGGTCGGAGCCACAGGTGGGTGACCTGGGACCTCCACCCTCGTCTGCATAGCTATAGAGCCACTCAACCTCATGCTTCAGTGTGGTCTGAGAGTGCCCAGCTGCTGGTGGGCAGTGTGACCATGTGCCCCAGCCACATCACGTTGAATGGCCCACAGTTCTGTGTCACAGGGTTCTGGGGTTTGTGCTATGACAGCCCCGTTGGGGCTGCCGGTCTCCATGTTGTTGACCACCACCAACTTCCTCCAGGGCTCTGCAGCCTGAGGGCCAGACAGTAGGCCTGTGCTTCTCCAGACCCCACTCTCAACGAGGGTCAGGGGTAAACAGGACCCCAAGAGGACTAGGGAGACCTGCCCAGTCCTGTGCCTCTCTCTGCATGGACCCTCACCTCAGAGAGGGAGACGTGGTGCCCAGACCTCTGGATCCGAAAGTTTTGCTCACCAGGTGCCACAGATGTCCTCAATAGGGTGGCCATTGTGGGAATGTCCAGCGTGCAGAACACTGAAAGATGTGAAGACAGCAGAGAGGGTCCCTAGTGCTGACTTGCTGATGCAGCGTGTGAGCGAGACGAATGCTTCTGCAGGGGTGTGTGGGGACCAGCACCCCCATCCTTCAAGCCTCCGGGATGGCCCAATCTCTGCCTTTTCCTCAGAATGTGATATGGTGTTCGACTTCCACTCACCTGGCCCTTCTCTTACACGCGCCCCTAATCACATTCCAGGGAACCCGAGTGAGGGCTCTGCCAGGCACTGAGCCTGCGCTCTCTGGTTGCAACTTCAGGAACCCGGAAGTGGTCACTGGTAGGGCCTGTGTGCGCACGAGCCCAGGTTATCACTGACCCATGGACCCTTACTCCTGTGGGCGTGGTGGGCCTGGTGTCACCTGTGTCCTGTGTCCAGCTGCCTCACGTGAGCGGTGTCGCCTCCTAGCCTTACATCCTGCATCCTGAGTACATCGCCCTTGGCATCGCAGGCCCGTCCTCGTGGGTGGGGCCTCTCCCTCAGCTAGCGGGTGAGAGCTGGTCCAGGTCTGGAAACATCAGAGGCGATTTTCACATAACTGGGAATGACACGCAGTTTCCAAACACTGAGAACACATTTTGCCTTGAAAGAATTTTGTGTGAAGAATTTTGTAACCAGTGTTGACATTGTAGAGAGTGAGATACTTTTAGATGTATTATTCCCCCCACTTTTTTGTGATTGGCTCACATGTGAAGTTACTTTTGGCGGTTCTCACTGGAAAAGGTCAGTTTTCATTCCAATCCCAAAGAAAGGGAATGCCAGAGAAGTTCAAGCTGCTGTATATTTGCGCTCACTTCACATGCTAGCAAGGTAAGGCTCAAAATCCCTCACGCTAGTCTTCAACAGTACGTGAACTGAGAACTTCCAGAGGTGAAAGCTGGGTTTAGAAAAGACAGAGGAACCAAAGGTCAAATTGCCAACATCCATTGGATAATAGAAAAAGCAAGGAAATTCCAGAAAACATCTACTTTTGCATCATTGACTATGCTAAAGCCTTTGACTGTGTGGATCACAACAAACTGTGGGAAATTCTTAGAGATGAGAATACCAGACCACTTTACTGCCTCCTGAGAATCCTATATACAGGTCAAGAAGCAACAGTTAGAACCAGACATGGAACAGTGGACTGGTTCAAAATTGGGAAAAGAGTACATTAAGGCTATATCCTGTCACCCTGCTTATTTAACTTATATGCAGAGTACATCATGTGAAATGCCGGGCTGAATGAATCACAAGCCAGAATCAAGATTGCCAGGAAAAATATCAACAACCTCAGATATGCAGTGATACCACTCTAATGACAGAAAGCAAAGAGGAACTAAAAAGCCTCTTGATGAGGGTGAAAGAAGAAAGTGAAAAAGCTGGCTTAAAACTCAACATTCAAAAAACTAAGATCATGGCATCTGGTCCCATCACTTTATGGCAAATAGATAGAGAAGTAGAAACAGTGACAGATTTTATTTTCCCAGGCTCCAAAATTACTACAGTGACTGCAACCATGAAGTTAAAAGATGCTTATTCCTTGGAAGAAAAGCTATGACAAACCTAGACAGCATATTAAAAAGCGGAGACATCACTACCAACAAAGGTCTGCATAGTCAAAGCTATGGTCTTTCCAGTAGTCATGTATTGATGTGAGAGTTGGACCATAAAGAAGGCTAAGCATCGAAGAATTGATGCTTTCAAACTGTGGTGTTGGAAAAGACTCCTGAGAGTCCTTTGAACTGCAAGGAGATCAAACCAGTTCATCGTAAAAGAAATCAACACTGAATATTCATTGGAAGGACTGATGCTGAAGCTGAAGCTCCAATACTTTGGCCACCTGATGCAAAGAGCTGACTCATTGGAAAAGACCCTGATGCTGGGAAGGATTGAAGGCAGGAGGAGAAGGGGGCAACAGAGGATGAGATGGTTGGATGACATCACTGACTCAATGGACATGAATTTGAGCAAGGTCCAGGAGATGGTGAAGGACAGGGAATCCTAGCATGCTGCAGGCCATGGGGTCACAAAGAGTTGAACACAAATGAGCAACCGAACAACATGTAAGTTCAAAGACCTTGAAATCTAGGCATATATAAGGAACTTGGGGAAAATATAGGCCGTGTCAGTTTATCTTGTGAAGTGAAAGTCACTCAGTTGTGTCCAACTCTTTGCGACCCCATGGACTATACAGTCCATGGCATTCTCCAAGCCAGAATACCTTTCTCTTCTCCAGGGTATCTTCCCAACCCAGGGATCGAACCCAGGTCTCCCACATTGCAGGCAGAGTCTTTACTGTGTGCAATACAGTAAAGCTTATCTTAATCTTCCAGTTTATCTTAATCTTAATTTAAACATTGTTTGAGGTTCGAGGTTAGGCTTTTCTCGCTAAGCTTGTGTTAAGTGCACTGGATACTTTTCCAACAAAGGAGAAGCTTTTCTCCCAGCAGTGGCGCAGCTGTGCTTCCTCCCACATCACAGGTCTGCAGTGAGACCAGGGATTCAGAGCAGCCCTGCTGCACCAGACAAAACCAGCTTGAGAAGGGTTGTTACTGTGGAGCCGGGTTTTATGAAAGTCATGACCTACAAAAATCTTGATTTGCAGTTGCCAGTTGGTGGTTTTGTTGATTATATCATATAGTTTGTTTGGAAAGAATGAAATGAATGCTAAGTATATGTTTGTCCTTGGTCATTACTTCTTTAAGGCCATTTACAAGAAAGCCACTTGATTATGAGGGTGGCAGCTCCCATAAATCGTGCAGCTGCATATTCTCTGCAAAACTTCTGAGATGGTATGACAGGCGTTTCCCCACCCACCTACTGAGCATTGTGGAGCGGGGGTCGGCTCTGGGACAGGAGTTGGGTGGGGTCAGGGAAGCCGCTGTGTTTGCTCCGGGCCCCTCCCTGAGGGTCGCCTGTGATGGGCGGAGGTGGGAGCTCTGCATTCTCAGGAACATGGAGGAGATCGGAAGAGCAAAGGTGCGGAGGAGGCAGGGAGCACCCTGCGGAGGTTCAGGGCTGCACAGAGCTTTTCCAGCACTCGTGGGCGGGTCCTTCCCTGTGCTCTTGGACAGGGCGATGCCAGGACTTCCCTACATCCCCGTATGTGAGTCTCCAGGGGGCTCGGGAGGAGTCCTCGGTGACCTGGCCTTTGCCCACCCTGCCTGGTGGGAACATGAGGCGGGAGGCAGGCACTGTGGGCCAGTCTCCATCTTCAGGTGACACCAGGGCAGTCATCTCCCCTCTGCGCAGTGCAGCCTCATCCTGCCCTGTGGGTGTGGCCACTGTGACCTCTGTCCACAGAGAGGCACTGACTTGGTCAGGCTGAGTGTGTGCCCGGGAGCGGTGCCAGCGCTGCAGAGAGGGCACAGCTGTTTGAAGGGGCTGGCAAGGAGCTCACGCTGCATGAGGCTGGGAGGCGGGTGGGTCTGCTGTCAGCACCTAAAGCCCAGTAGGCGCTGCCTCACTTCTGGCTTGGTCCTCACTGCACCTCGCACACAGTGGGCACCATCTGTGTACCCAGCAGAGGCTGGAAGAAGTGGGTGCAGATGGGGGCTTCACTTAGTCACACAGGACGGAGTCTGGTGGCCGGACCCCATGGTCCAGCTCTGCCTCACAGCACTAGAGACTGGCTGGGGAGCCCTCTGGCCTGCAGCGCCTGGGGATGGGTTTGCATGTGGGCTTGGGGGCCTCTGTGTCCATGGCTGGCCCTGATGGAGCCTGGGGAGGGGGCGTGTTGCAGGCCAGGCACCCATCTCTTGGTATTTGGGAGGTGGGGTGAGTCGGGAGGGGAAGAGGGTGACTGGGGGGCTGTGGGGAGGCTACAAGAGCCCTGCTGAAGATGGACCTGGTCCAGTGCCCGGGAGATTTGAGAGGCAGAGGCGATGAGGGCACCTCACCTCCTACCGTCTGGAGAAGTTTCTCAGGTTAAACATCACAGTGACGGAGCGGTGTTCTTCCGCATCTGCCCTGTGTTGATGTAACTGCCGCACGTGGACAGCACGCGTCTGTGTGTGTAGGTTTCGGGGATCGTGGCCGCCCCACACCCCGTCACACCTGATACATCCCGCTCTTGATGAGTAAACACGGGTGAGCCCCTCGGGAGCTAGGGGGGTGTTTGAATGACCCTGTTCCCTGGTGGTGGTTGTTGCCCAGGTTGTTACACGTTGATCTGTAAGTCATGATTCAGAAAAGATTTTTGATGACAAGAAGCATTTGGGAGTATGAAATAAGGAAAATAGTTAATCTAACTTAAAATAGTAAAGCACTGCCTCCGTTCCTAAATGTACCCACTTTAAGTATTTTGAGGATTGGATCCATAAGGCAATTAGTTCTTAATGAAATCTAATTTTTGTTTATATTTTAGTAATCTTTAAACTATTGATGAACATAAATTAGGAACTAATTTCATAAATGTAGTTAATAAAATTTTATGCTCTACACTTCCCCCCACCCCCACCCCTTACTTTTCATCCTCAGGCCGTGGTTTTGAGAGGGCTTGCGGGAGGGCCCCTCCAGCCACACCGTGAAGACAGTGGGTGGGGAGGGGGGGCTGCCTTCCTCTCAGAATTCAAGGTGCAGGTCCTGGGCTCATTTTACAACTTCCTATTCAAGCTTGTTGTCTGGTTTGTTATGTGGGTTTGTAGTATCAGTTCTCATTTCCATGAAGAACTGAGGTTAGTGAAATTTTAAAAATTCAGTTTCTGGGACTTCTCAGATGGTCCCAGAAACGGAATTTTTTGATGGTCCAGTGGTGAAAACTCCCAATGGAAATGCTCCCGATGCAGGGAACCCAGGTTTGATCCCTGGTTGGGGAGCTAGATCCCACATGCAGCTAAAGATCCCATGAGCCACAACTAAAACCCAGCTCAGCCAAATAAATAAAAATAATTAATTTTTAAAGATAAATTTAAAAATTCAGTTCCTCAGTAAGAGCTTGCATGTGGGTACTGATGCCAGCAACAGCCAAGCCAAGCCACCTTGCAATGGCCCCCCTCCTAACTCAGCCACATGCCAGTCCCTTCCCCCTTTTTCTTTTTCTTCTATTTCACTGACTTTTGCTTTTTGTTACTATGTTCCTTCTGTACTTTACGTAATTGGTCTTCATCTTCTGGTTTGTGTTTTGCCTCGAGCCTCTCTCCTCCTGGCTCCCCCTTTTCCGTGTTTGCCCTGTGATCCCACTTTACCTGTGCTGTTGCTCTATCCGCTATGCCTCTCTGTTTGGCTGGTTTTCAGTGGTCGGCTTTGGGCCACGTGCAGTGTGTACCTTACCCCTCACACTCTACCGCAGATAGATGGCAGAATCTCACGTGGAGCGTAAGATCACAGAATCACATCCCGTCACACAGTTTATGCTGTAAACCCCATGCTAGTTGTTTTTCTTTTTACCAAAATCAACTATCTTATAAAAAGGTTACACATGGCAAAATGTCTTCTGCTTTTACACACGTTTACCATAACTGCCACTTACCATTCCTTGTTATCAGTCAGATCGTCTTCTTTTCCCCCAAAGAGCTTCCTTCATCTTTTTTGGTAATTTAACTCTTCTTGTGATGAATTATTTTGGCTTTTGTTTTTCTGAAAAAGTCTCTTTTGCTTTAATTTTTGAAAGCTATAGCAGCTGGCTAATGAATTCTAGGTTGAAGTCCTTTCTTTCTTTAAAGATGCCTCTCCCTGGCCCTTCCCTGGTGGTCCAGTGGCTAAGACTCTGTGCTCCCAATGCAGGGGGCCTGGTTTTGAGCCCTGGTCAGGGAACTAGATCCCGCATGCCACAGCCAAGAGTTCGCATGTTGCAACTTAAAAACAGATCCTGCATGACGCAACGAAGATTGAAGATTATGCATGCCACATCTAAGACGAGGCTCAGCCAAATAAACACAAATAAAATATTTTTTTAAAAAGATCCCTCCCTCTTGTCTGGTTTCCATAGCTTCTGCCAAGAAGTCTGCTGTCTTCCTTATGCCTCTCTGTGTAATGGGTGTTTTTCTTTTGACTGCTTTTAAGATTTTTTCTTTAATATTAGTTTTTAGCACTTTGGTTATGATGTACAAACTTAAGTTTTTGGTTTTTTTTTAACAGGTTGACTCTAATGAGGCTTTGTTGAATTTCTGGGATATGTGGTTTTATAGCCTACATCAAATTTGGAAAAATTTTTGCCCATTATTTCTTGAAGTGTTTTCTCAGTCTCCCAGTCTTTGTGTTCGTTCAGCCTGTGCCTACTGAGCACTGACTGTGTACGGGCCCTGTGCTGGCGTGGTGTCCACAGCGGCCTGGCATGAAGGCAGGGCAGGCAGCTCAGGAGAGGAGCTCGGCGCCCTGCTGCAGGCGCCTCTGTTTATGGGTTGCCTTTGTCTGCCCTGTGGCCCAGGCCAGCATTCTTTTAAAAAGTGTTAATGCAAACAAAGGACTTCCCTGGTAGCTCAGATGGTAAAGAATCTGCCTGCCAATGTAGGAGACCTGGGTTCAATTCCTGGGTCAGGGAGATCCCCTAGAGAAGGAAGTGGCAACCCCATTCCAGTATTCTTGCCTGGGAAACCCCATCGACAGAGGAGCCTGGCGGGCTACAGTCCATGGGGGTCACAAAGAGTCGGACACGACTGAGTGTCCAACTTTCACAAGGCAAACAAAATATCCTTTCATTCTTTGTAGACCAACACTCACATTGATTAAAGCCTCTAAGAACAGCCAGCCCCTGAAGCTCCAGCTTCATTTCATGTCCTCCTAGCCCTGCTCCCTGTGAGACCCCACCCAGTGTGGTTCAGCCTTCCTCGGAGGCAGAGTGGAAGGCGTGGTTTGGGAAGGGGGCTCAGGTGTTCACTGAGGAAATAGCGTGAGTCAGCTCATGTCCCAGAAAGGCCATGTCCGCCTGCCCGCGGTCTGGCTAAAAGTGTGTCTCTCAGCGTGGGCTGGGCTGTGCTAGCCTGACCCTCCACCCCCAGCAGCTGTTCATGACACAGCAGTGTGGGGCCGGAGCCTGGCTGTTTATACAGAAGTTAAGCCTCTTCATCTTCATGTTTGGGAATACTTTTGAAACAGAGGGTTTCTATCTCACAGCTTTGATCCACGTTTCCTTTTTTCTTCAAGACCTTTTCTGTTCAGCCATCAAATGCAAGCCAGTGTCAACAATACCAGAAATCAGATGGAATAGACAGTTAAAAATATATGCCTTGGTCAATTCAGTCCTGCAGCCTCGCACTGGGCAAGCTGCTCATTCAAGATCTGTTCTGATTTGTAACTGTGTTTAGTATGTGCTTTTAGGAGAAATACATAAAAGGTTCACAGAATTCAGTAATATGTAAAAAAAATACACACCTATGGCCAAGTGTGTTTTATCCTAATCAGGAAATGGATGAAAGACACTTCTCTGGAGGGTCAGGCAGATGAGAAATAAGCCCCCGGAAGGAGGTTCAGCCTCACGAGCCATTGGGGATGCGTGTTATAAGCGCAAGTCCGCATACACCTGTTGGAAAAGCTAGACCAAAACACATGCGAGGACGCGGGGAAACTGGTCACACGTGCTGTTGTGGGGATGGAAGTGGTGCTCAGGGAAACAGTGTCGTAAAACATGAAACTACCGTACGCCCCGCAGTCACACTCCTGGGCGTTCGTCCCAGAGAAACGAAGACTTCTGTTCACACAAAAGCCCCTACATGAGTGCAGCAGAATAATAGTAACAGCTTCAAACTGGAAATAGCCCAGGTGTCCTGTAGAGGGTTAAGCTGTGGAGTATTTTTCAGCCAAAAAAAAAAAAAAAAGGGAACAAATCTCCAGGGAATCACCCAATTGCTAAAGGCTACACACAGTGTGATTGCATTTTTGCAGCGTTCTTGAAAGAATTACGGCATTGAAGTAGCAGGTTTGTGGCCCCGAGCTAGCAGTGTGGGCACGGGGCAGGGCGGGTGGGGGGGGGTGTGGGTGGCTGGGGGGCGGGAAGCAGCCATGAAGGCACCAGGAGAGGCCCCTGTGGCCGTGGACACGCCCAGTGTCCCTGAGCCCAGTGGAAGCCAAGTGTTGGTTTTTCAAGATGTTACCATTAGAGGAAACCAAGTAATAATACACATGGGATCTCTGTGTGTTATTTCTTACTACTACATGCAAATCTACCATTTCTCTCTCTCTGTCAAGAACAGATTAAAAAACCACAACAAACAAGGACCTACTGTATAGCACAGGGAACTCTACTCAGTACTCTATAATAACCTGTATGGGGAAAGAATCTGAAAATGAATGGAGATGTGTATATGTATAACAGGATCACACAACACAACCACAGCAACAAAATTCAAGCAAAGCAGACAAAACCCTTCTGAAAACTCTTCAGTAGCATAACTGAATTAATATAAATTAATCACCATGTGCAAGTGTTGTGTATATTAGAGCAAGTTTTAAGAAACTCACAAGGTGACTTTTGCGCATTTCTCAATAAGGAGACTTAGGCAGTGACATAAGTCAGCCAGCCACCCTTGACCTTCCTCACTGTTACCCGATGGTCGGGAAGGTGGGGAAGACAAAGCCTGGAATCAGAGGTTAGTGTCATCTTCCGAGGTCAGCCAGCCTGTGAGAGCCTCATAGGACCCTCACCCAGGGGCAGGCTTTCTGCCATCCTCGGACACCCCAGCTGCCCTCCCCTGGCCAGAAAGGGGGAGAAAGGCCTCCTCCTGCGTTGCGAGGGGCTCCTCCCTCGGAAACCAGCCCATTCTCTGCGTCTGAGCCTGGGGCTGCTGGTCTCTGAGCATCAGGACCCCTGATATCTGCGGGAGGGGCCAGCCTCTCTCCAAGGCTGCCTCACTGACGGGAGGGCTGGACCCTTTACCTCTGAGCATTCTTAAGGGTGTTTAAATGCACTGCAAGCAGATACCCGAGGAGAGCATGCAGGGGGGCTTCCCTAGGTGTTGGGTGCTGGGAGTCAGCCTGCGAAGCTGTGGAGAGGGGATGGTGTCCATGGCCAGGAGGAGGCAGGGCCAGGTTCCAGAACCAAGAGCAGAAGGAGGGGTGAGAAGTAATCTGGCAGGGTACAGGAGAGGATGTATATGGCAGCTAGCATGGATTCTTCCTGGGGCAGGAGTGCCTGTCTGATGGCATCACCATGGGGGCTGCTGTGGCAGCCTAGACAGAGGGAGCCGGCGGTGGGGCAATGAGCTGTTAGGGCTGCAGCTCTTGTTTATTTAGAAGCTGAATGGAGAAAGTTATCAAAACACGGGGCTGCCCCCAAGGCTGCATGGCTTTAAGTCCTGTTTGTTATTGTTTCACAGATTATCGGTTGTCAAGTGACGAGGGAGCCCCCCAACTCCACCGAGCGTTACACACGGTGGATCAACCAGTTGGCGCCCGACCAGCTGCTCACCCAGGTATGTCTGCCGTCTGGGGGTGGGAGGGAGTTTCTGTGCTCTCAGCACCTGTGCCTGCTGCCTCTTGGGTGCCAAGCACCATCCTGGTAGGTGCTGCCTGGAGGAGGGGGAACAGCGTTTCACAGGAGCCTGGCCTGGGAAGGAGCTGGAGCCAGGAGGCAAGTGTGGAGGGTCTGGCTCAAGACTGGGGAGCAGGACCCATGCAGCCCAGTCACACGGGCTGAGGTGGATGGAGGCAGAGGGCAGGAGGTGGGGGCCTGGGCAGTGCTGAGCAGCCGCAGGGGTGGGGGTATCCGGGAAGGTCTGAGTGTCTGGTGCAGCAGGGCCAGCCCTGAGCAGGGCAGCTGAGGGGCCCGGGTCTGGGGAACGAGCTGAGACGCGCTGTGCAGGAGGTAGACCTGACGGGCAGGTAACAGAAGTCCACGGAGCTGGAAATGGGTGTAGGCT
>NW_011494943.1:13426598-13435155 GCF_000754665.1 Bison bison bison | reverse complement strand
CAGGGCAGGGGGCTGGAGGAAGAGGCCAAGAAGGGTCTCAAGGTCTCAGCCTGGGGGTGTCCCAAAGTCCATGGGACGTCGAGGGAATCCTGTGAACTGACCACATGACGAGGTGTTAAGTGAGGATGAGAACCAAATGTTCTCTTCGTCCAGCTTTGAAAACAAGCCACTGCCTCAATGTGTCTGCACCCACTTTAAGCTCTGTAGCAAGTTACCCCAAAACAGAGACCTAAAGTTGCCCCGGGCTCTTGGGGATGGGCCCAGGCCTGTTCTGTCTGCCTCCTGGTCCGGCCCTGGCTGCCCCACCAACAGCAGACGCTTCAGGCCCCATCTTGCTGGACAAGCCCCTCCCAGGACCTAATCCCCCAGGGCGGGAGAAATGTGTTCCTCAGGGGCTGGGCCACGTCAGAGTGGGGAGCAGCCCCCCAAAGCCCAACCAGGAAGAAGCTGTAGGAGGCGTGGAAACGTTCTCCTCGCAGTGAGGTGCTGGGGTCTGTCCCACATTGCGATTCCTTGCGATCCTGCTGTATAATGAAGTGCTTTTTTCTAAACTCTGGGTTTTGAAAACTGAAATCTCAGTATAATGGAATGATTTATAATGATAATCGGCTTCTGAAATTAGAGCCGCTTATAATTCTGGCATCAAGCTTTCTGTTTGCTGAATTCAAAGTGATGCTGAAGAAACCCTGAGAGTTGAATGGTGCCTGGGACCACCACGTCCCTCTTGTGGGCTATTTCACATAGTTCTCTGGATGATCTGAGTTCTTTACCCTTTCTTCTTTAGTTTTGGGTTTGCCTGTTGCTTCTGTTACCAAAGCTGCTTCACCAGCTTTTAGGTTCTGTGCCATTCATGCTGGTCCACACACATAGAAAGTTCTTTTGCATTTGGATTTACTTTTCCAAATGAACTTTTTTGAGATGACTATTCCAGGAGCGGCCCAGTGGCCACGGGTGGTGCACTCAGAACAGCTGGTGATAATAGATGCACTAGTAACAGGGGAAGGTGGCGAGGGCGCCGGGAGGCTCAGTGGTTTTCCTGCTGCTCCTCCAGCCGTGAGGCAGGAGGAGAGCCAGCGTGTGTCTCCCAGGAGCCGGCAGGGTCTCTGGTAGTGGTGGGAGCACTCGGGTTGATGTTGACAGTCACGCAGGACAGGGGCAGCTCTGTCCTGTCTGCACTGGGCGGTCCTGGTTCACCCACAGCCACACTGAGCGCCTGGTTGTTGCAGAGCTGTTGGGAGGCTGTCCTTCCCCTCTGAGGGGTATGTGAGCTGGTGGAGCTCTGAGTCCACAGCAGCTTCAGGTCTCTGAGGAGGACAGAGTCTTCTGTCCTCCAGGTTGTGACCTGAGCATCCAGAGTCAGGAAGCCGAGGGCTCTGGGCGCACACTCACATCACCTTGCATCTCAGCTGGCATTTGGATATGAGTTTGCAAACCATCATTGGCGCATGGAGAGTGAGCACCGGGCCTGGGACTCCTGGCGCCACCCCGGTCCTTCCGTCCGTGGAGCACGTCCAGCCCGCGGGTCACGGTTCTGGGACGTGCCTGCCCTTTTGCAGATGATTTCCCAGCACACACACTGCTGGTTTTAGAACCAAGAATCACAGCCACTTCAGCGGAGAGCTAGTAAGAGCTTTCATATCCTAACTGGGAAATTAAAATGTCCCATTGCGTGTGAGAGTGCTGGCTGGCGGTCAGCCCCAGGGTCCCCTGCTTTAGCGCCCTCACATGTGGAACTCTGCACCCGCAAGGGGTCTCTGGACACGCTCATCTCAGCCCTGAGCCTTCAAGGGTCGGCGAGTCAGTGGGGAGGTGGCCTCGTGAGAGAAACTGCTGAGTCAGCTTCTGCCGTGTGCTGGATTCTCTGGGAGAACCTGAGTCACGCGGAAACTATGTGACTGAATACTGAGGGTATAATTTACATGCAGCACACTCTCAGCCAGAATGACGAGTTCTGAGCCCAGGGCAGACTTAACTGTTAAGCGTCATAGAAATAATTAAGGGAGGATCTTCCTCAGCAGCGTTTCTCTTTAGCAAGTTAGGGGAAATTAAAGAATAAGGTTTCTCAGAGTGAAAGAAGGTATCTCTGTTTAAGCCATTTCTCAACTGTTACAGTCGCAGGAATCACCAGCACTCTTTAGGGTCTTTGTTCATAGTCTAAACTGAGTCACATTTGTGAGGTGGGGAGCAACGTACTTTGGTTTGATTTTTTTTTTTAACTTTTTATTTTGTATTGAAATATAGCCAATTCACAACACTGTGATAGTTCCAGGTAAACAGCAAAGGGGCTCGGTCATACTTATTTGATTTGATATTTGTGTGTCTACTTGAATGTCTGATTAGATACCAAGGACAATGTTAAATCAGAGTTCAATTCAATTGCTCAGTCATGTCTGACTCTATGCAACCCCTTGGACTGCAGCATGCCAGTCCATCACCAACTCCCAGAGCTTGCTCAAACTCATGTCCATCGAGTCAGTGATGCCATCCAACCATCTCAGCCTCTGTCATCCCCTTCTCCTGCCTTCCATCTTGCCCAGCATCAGGGTCTTTTCCAATGAGTTCCAATAAACCAGAGTACCATAAAATTAATGTTCTGCTAATTCCAAACGTAGCCTGGACCAATGGCCTGGGGCCTGTGCCAGCCTGTGCCACCTGTTTCAGGCAGTGCCCACTTTACACCTTCAGGGAGAGGCTGTTCCCAACAGACCTGCATCTCCTGGATTGGGGTGTGGCGGTGGTGGGGCGGGGAAGGGGAGGCAAGGTCAGACTGCATCCCTGCCTCAGAGGCTGCCCCTGGAGGGTCCTGGCAGCTTCAAGGGGAGGTTGGGGGTCAGGGCAGCTTGCATGGGTAGCTGTGATCAGCTCTGGCTGCCTGGAGTAGGTGCTCAGGTTCACAGCAGAAGGAAGACAGCAGGTGTGGGTGTGAGATGCGTCCCTCATCCCAGCCCCACCTGGTCCTCATCCTCCACACCTGCTCCCAGCTCCCCTTGCGCCTCTCTCGGGGGTCCGTGCTTCCTTGGTGTCTTAGCCCACTCACACTGCCACGGCACATACAACAGACATCTGTTCCTCACAGTCTGGAGGCTGGACGTTCGAGATCTAGGTACCGGCAGGTGGTTCCTCCTAAGGCCTCTCTCTTTGGTGTGCTGATGGTCGTCTCCTCCCTGAGCCCTCTCATGGCCCTCCTTCTCTGCACTTACTCACTCCCAATGACTCTTGGATCAGGGCCCCACCCTTATGACCTCATTTAACCTTAATTACCTCTTCAAAAGCCTCATCTCTGAATACGGTTTTGGGGTGGGGGGTTAGGGCTGCAGTGGACTTTGGGGGACACAGTTCAATCCATAGCATTTGGACGCCCTCTCTGGCTCCTCCACAGCCCACTGTGGTCCCCTTGGCCTGGGCCCACAGGACGCAGTGGTATGTGGTGGTCCCCTTGGCCTGGGCCCACAGGACGCAGTGGTATGTGGATAAGCGTGGCACCAAAGAGAATGGCCCGCCTCCTCTGCAGCCTCTCCTCTCATTCATGGCCCCGTGTGTCCCACAGGGAGGGTGTCACCCAGCTGCCATTTCCCTGCAGTATCTGAGCATCCTGAACAGGAATGAGAAAAATGTACAGCCCACCTGTCAGTGCTAATGTACAAGCTCTCACTTTATCTAGCATCCAAGGACTCTAGACAAGCAAAATTTCTAGATGATTAAAGTTTACCTCTGCCTCCGTAAGTATAGTCTCTACCTAAACCAGTGTTCCCCAAACTTGTTTGATCATAAAATAGCTCAAGAACTTGAAAACAATGCAGATTCCTCATCTACTTCCATAGTTTCTGATTTAGTGGCTCTGGAAATGTGCATTTATAACACATGCCTGAATATTTTTGATGAAACTCTTTGAGAATATTATTCCTGCTTAGAAAAACTGCTTCCCTATAGATCGTAGAGTCATGTTACGAAGTCTGCCCAATTTAAACACTGTATTGACTCACATAAAAGTTGCAGAAATAGAGTCCTATGTGCCCTTCACCCAGATCCCCATCCTTGATGTCCTACACCCATAGTATGGTGTTCAAACCAGAAGATGCACGTTGGTACATCCCTGCTCGGAGTTCACACATTCTTGCAGGGTATGGAGTGTATGGAATTTCATCACACTTCTGCATCATCACAACCCCTGCCACAGTCAGGATATGGAACTATCCTTCACCCCAGAGAAACTGACACCCCAGAGAAACTGACCCTGACAAGAGCTTATCTGTCTGCTTCACTGGAATCTTGTCATATGAGACAGTTACATTAATGGAACTGTGACTTTGTCATTCCACATGATGCCTTGGAGATAACAGTTCATTCCTCTTGTTGCTGCGATGTGCCGGTTGTTGTGGGGCTGTTGCTAGAAGGGCTGCCATGACCTTCATGGACAGGTTTCACTTCCTGAGATGAGCACCAGGGTTGGATTATGCGGCTGTGTTCAAACTGAAGTCCGTCCGAGGCTGCCCGAGCAGCTGCGCCATCCGCCTCCCAGCACTTGGTGTTGTCAGATTTTTCCTGCAAGCCCTCCAGCCTGTCTCATCCGTGCACTGCCTGTGTTTCCCTAACGGGGGCTTCTTGTGATCTTTTGCCCATTTTCTTATTGGACTATTTGTTTTCTTACTGTTGGGTTTGAGTTTCCTTGTGGACAAAAGTCCTTTGTTGGGTGTCAGTTTTGCAAGTACTTTCTCCTCATCTATGGCTTTTCTTTCATCTACTTAACAGAGCCTTTCACAGAGTCCAGGTTTTTAATTCTGGTGAAGTTCAACTCATCTACTTTTTAAATAGATTGTGCTTTGGGTACCTATGTCTCAGGATGCTTTATGTAACCATAGGTCACGAAGATTTTCTCCTGAAGTTTTATAATTTTACATTTTACATTTAGAGCTATGATTCATTTTAAGTTGTTTTTTGCAAAAGAACTGAGCTTTGGATCCAGGCTCTCCTTTCTTTCTTGCTTGCTTACAAATGTTCAAGTGCTTCTACACCATTTTTGTTGAGAATACTAGCTTCCTCATAGACTTGCTTTTGGACCTTGTCAGAGACGGGTTGGCTGTGCTTGTGTGGGTGTGTTTCCAGGCCATTCTGTGGCGTTGATCTGTCTGTCGCTCCATGGCCACACTGTCCTGGTCACTGCAGCTATGGAGGAAGTTTGAGATCAGTTAGTGTGGGTCTTCCAACTTCATTCTTCTTTTTCAAAGTTTTGTTATTCTAGTTCTTTGCCTTTTCCTCTATGTGTTTTTTCAAACACTGAGCAGTTCTTCCATCCTGAGCAGACACTTGAGTCGGTGTCGTACAGTTTCACTCAATTCTAACTCCATCTGCCTGGAGACAGCGTCAGACCCCACAGATTAAGGGCTCTGCCTCACGAGACTGCCCCACTTCAGCCCAGTCACAAGTCCAGGCTGTTACCTGACTGGCTATAAATCAGGGTTCCCACCGACCCCCTCCTCTGTCAGTTAATTTGCTCCAGCCACTCACAGAACTCAGAGAAACATTCATTTACGCTTACAGTTTACGATCATGGATACAATGAAAAACGCAGGTGAACAGGTGCATGGAGGGGGGTCCAGAAGAGTCCTGAGCACAGGAGCTCTGTCCCTGAAGAACATGAATATCCACCCACATTGTGCAGGTGGGGAACCTTTCATGTATCACCCCCGTCACTCCTGCCTAACCACCATGACTCAGGGACGATGGTCCTCCTTCCTTCTATCCCAACCGCAGGCAGGTTCCACTCTGGTCTGGCTCTAACCTGGATTCACACTGAGATGTCTGGTGCCCAGCTCTTGCTGAGTTGACACAGCACAGTCCAGCATAGTAAGATTTCTTTTTAAGTGCAGGAGAGTAAATTAGCTAGGAATAACTTTGCTAGAACCAAAGATATGGGCAGTCAGATTAAAAGGGCTCTTGAGTATCTTGCCCAGGAGATGAGAAGACCTTGCCCAGGGAGAGAAGAATGGCAGGAACAAAATTGATTGTGGATTTCTCAACAACTGCAGTGGAATCTGTAAAACACCAGGACACAGATTTCAGAATTCTCACAGAAATGATTTTGAATGTTGAATTCAAAGCCTAAACAAATTGTCAGTTGTGTGAATATACAACTAGGACTTTTTCATGTAAGGATTCAAAATCTTTGCTCCTGAAAAATATTTGTGTCCTTCTCAGAAATGTACTGGAAGACACTCCATAAAATTAAGAAGCAAATTGAAGAGGAAGAAGATAGAAGATCTAGGAAGCAGGTCTCTAACATGGGCCAGAAGAAGCCCAGGCAGGAGTGGGGAGACAGGAAAAGTGCTTCACACTCAAGGAGCATGAGTATTTCCACACTCAGGGAGAAAGGAAAACGAGGGAGAGGCAAGGAGGTGTGTGCGCCAGGAGATGTGACAGGGGCGACCACACGGAACCGGTTCCCAGTGCTTGAAGGGGGCTTCCTTGGCGGCTCAGTGGGTAGGAACCCTCCTGCCAGTGCAAGAGACATGAGCTTGATCCCTGGGTTGGGAAGATCCCCTGAGAAGGAAATGGCAACCCACTCCACTATTCTTTCCTGGGAAATCCCACGGACAGAGGAGCCTGGGGGGCTACAGTCCATGGGGTCGCAAAAGGGTCGGACACGACTGAGCAACTAAACAAGGGCTTGAATGAAGGCGCAACAGCAAAGGAGCAGAAAGGCGCCAAGAACAGGGAAATAGGAACACGTCAGTTGCGGCAGATCACCTCTCGAATGCAGGAGGAGAAACGCAGCAGCAGGAAGTACCTGTTTTTATTCTAATCCGGTACCTTTGACATCCCACCTGCACGCTCCGCGCCCTCGTCTCCGTCTCCCGAGGCTGCCGGGCTCACCCTGGGTCCCCAGCGGGTTACATCCAGCCTGGTACCTGGCGCAGCAGGCCACTTGGGTGTGTGATGCTCTGGTTGTTCACAGAGGGGCCCAGGCCACCCTTTACTTTGGTCACCCCTCCCCTAACAAGAGCAGCCCCCAACCATCTCCTCTTACTTGCTGTTGCACATACATTTTCTTTAAAAAAAATAGAAAAAGGAAAACTGTTTTAAAAATTAAAATATTCCAGGTCTACGAAAGTGCAGAGAATACATCTCCATCCTACCCTCTTGCTGCAGTGAATGCCCTTGGGTGACCCCCTCGCTGCTGGGTCTCATGCGCAAGCCAGCCCCTCCTCTTTCCCTGGACAGTGTGCCCGGGCCCCCCTCTTCAGATTCTGCTGTTCACACCCATGAAGGTCCCAGTGTGAGTGCTGGGTTCCAAGGCTGCATGCTGTTCCTCACCCACAGGGGACCGGAGGGCCCAGGCAGCTGCAGTGTCTCCACTGCCAAATATTCACCGTCGACATCGCGTTCCTCAGTTTACACTCCGAGGCGGTCAGCTCCACAGCCAGCAGCCCCACTCCAGGACATCTGCCTTGGTCACCAGCACCACCTCCCAGCTTCCTGACCCGACTTCCACCTCCCTTCCCCGGATGGGGCTGACCAAAGTGGGAACCTCGGTGATCTGTGTGGGAGCCACGTGATCCTTCTCTCTTGACCTGGGAAGAGTAAGAGAGTTTGATAGGATGCTGTTGAGCGGCTGAGAGTCAGGGTGGGGAGGCAGGGAGGCGGGTGTCTCCACCCTGGGGGGGCAGCAGGGCAGAGGCTCACCCTGTGGGGTCAGCGCTACAGGGGAGCAGGGCGGGCGGGCCGGAAGGCTCCCATGAGGTCCAGGGCTCAGGCCACACTGCAGGTCAACAGCAGCCCTGGTAAGAAAGCACTGGTGTCCTGCTCCCTGAGTCCTTGCTGGAATGGGTTCCCCCAACGGGTCGCTGCCCCAGAGGCCCCAGCCTCTGTCACCCCTCCAGCCAGTGCTCAGTTTCATTATTATTGGGAAAATGTGAGAGTTAGCAGCAGCTCCCGGACTCCAGGACCAACCATCTGTGTGACCCGCGGGTTAGAAGATATTAGCAGAACTAAATGAAGGTAACTTCAGCTAACTGAGAAGACAGGGTTTGCAGTGGACGTGGGGTCGCAGGATTCTTGCCTGCCCATGGGGCCAGGCCTCCCATGAGCCTGCTCGCGTCTGCTCTGTCATAGCTGCTTTGGAAGACCTTTCCTGTCATCCAAGCAGGGTCTCTACAACCAGGCTGTTGGAACCCACCCGGGTCACATATTCATTCAGCTCAGTGGGTCTTTCCCTTGAAATTTTGTCCTTCACAGCTCAGCGGTGTTTAGTCATTCTAATCAGTTAACGTTCATGAAATTTTAAAAGTACACATTTCAAAACAGATTAAGCTGTACCGTTTTTATTCATTTTCTTCTTTAAAAGGAGTATCAGAATGTGGCATCTATGTTATACATAGTAGAGCCACAGTCCACTAGCAACTTTTACCACTGTTAGAAAAGTGGTTACTTACCCACTTTCTCTAAAACATACTATCGAGAAAGGAAACTTTGTATTAAGTCTGTGTCTTTATTAAATCCAGAAGCCATAGGTTTTGGATTTCACATCAAAGTTTATTCTTGTTGCTATGTGGGTGTTAAA
>NW_011494943.1:13415018-13426498 GCF_000754665.1 Bison bison bison | reverse complement strand
GGTGTTAAAATGTCAGAATACTGGAAAATGTGTTATCTGTCTAAAGATAGTCTTCCAACAAATTAGAATTTAGAAATAAGGATAATAAACCACAGGAATCTGGAAATGAGTCATATAAACTTTGCTCTTTTTCTCTAAGAAGAATTCGTATCACTTCCTGGTAAGATATAGCTAATGAGGTCTATAAATTTCATTAAATGCTTCATTTTCTTTAACTCAAGAGTTTCTCCTTTCTAAATAAAAACTGAGCTCATTGTAAGTCTGTCATCTTTGATTTTGTATCTTTTAAGCACCAAAAGCATTAAGAAGTGTCCATCCGGCTAACAAACACATGAAAAGATGCTCAACATCACTCATTATCAGAGAAATGCAAATCAAGACCACTATGAGGTACCATTTCACACCAGTCAGAATGGCTGCGATCCAAAAGTCTACAAATAATAAATGTTGGAGAGGGTGTGGAGGAAAGGGAACCCTCTTACACTGTTGGTGGGAATGCAAACTAGTACAGCCACTATGGAGAACAGTGTGGAGATTCCTTAAAAAACTGGAAATAGAACTGCCTTAAGATCCAGCAATCCCACTGCTGGGCATACACACTGAGGAAACCAGAAGGGAAAGAGACACATGTTCCCAATGTTCATTGCAGCACTGTTTATAATAGCCAGGACATGGAAGCAGCCTAGATGTCCATCAGCAGATGAATGGATAAGAAAGCTGTGGTACATATACACAATGGAGTATTACTCAGCCATTAAAAAGAATACATTTGAATCAGTTCTAATGAGGTGGATGAAACTGGAGCCTATTATACAGAGTGAAGTAAGCCAGAAGGAAAAATACCAATACAGTATACTAACGCATATATATGGAATTTAGAAAGATGATAACAATAACCCTGTGTACGAGACAGCAAAAGTGACGCTGATGTATGGAACAGTCTTATGGACTCTATGGGAGAGGGAGAGGGTGGGAAGATTTGAGAGAATGGCATTGAAACATGTAAAATATCATGTATGAAACGAGATGCCAGTCCAGGTTCAATGCACGATACTGGATGCTTGGGGCTAGTGCACTGGGACGACCCAGAGAGATGGTATGGGGAGGGAGGAGGGAGGAGGGTTCAGGATGGGGAGCACATGTATACCTGTGATGGATTCATTTTGATATTTGGCAAAACTAATACAATTATGTAAAGTTTAAAAATAAAATAAAATTAAAAAAAAAAAAAGAAGTGTCCATCCGAACCTTTACCTTTTCACATGCTTCTCTTGAGAACCAAGGGTGGACTCATTCAGGACAAAGTATGGCCAGGAGCTTAGGAAATGTTTCGGTTTGTGCTGTAAACTCCCGAGGCACACTGGAATCAGTTTTTAACTTGTATGAGCTGCGTAGAATGTCTTTTTCACAAAATGTACTTTCGGTTGATGGCAAAACGAGGGGAGAGTGCGAAAGCAAACTGCCAGGACCCAGAACAGTGTGACCCTGAGCCCTCTTCTGCTTCACAAAGTTCCAAGAAGCTAGATTATCTAAATCAGAAACTAGATTACTAGATTATAGAGGACACTTGGTGACACAGAACCAGAAGATGCAGTGACAGTAAGAGACAAAAATGGATGAAAGGGAATCTGCTGTAAACTTGATGCCCCTGGGGAGTCACCATCTGCACTCTCACCTGTGTGCTCACCTCCCCTCACCTGTGTGCTCACCTCCCCTCACCTGTGTGCTCACCTCCCCTCACTTGTGTGCTCACCTCCCCCTCACCTAGGTGCTCACTTCCCCCTTAACCTGTGTGCTCACCTACCCCCCACCTGTATGCTCACCTCCCGCTCACCTGTGTGTGTTCCTTCGTTTTCCTAATGAAATAATAGGCCTTTCTGTTTCTCTTCAGCTCGGACTGTCCCTACCGGCACACATGACCTATGTTCACAGCAGGACACCTGCAGTGGCCTAGTGACCAGAAGCATTGTGTCCCTTGTCCCCCCATCTGGGTCCTTCTGCCCCTTGAAAACTTGCCTTTTCTCATCCAGACATGAGCCAGAGGAGCTCGTTGGTCCTCTGGGAACCACGGCCACTGCTGCTGCCTTTGTGTGGCAGGGGTTGCTGTTTGACTCCGCTGTGGAGAGGTTTGATCCTCCAGTTGGTTGTGAATCACCGTGTTTGGGAACAGACTGTGACTCACACTTGGGTACGAGAGCAGGGGTGCTGTTCGGCCCTGAGTTCCAGCTGCCACCTTCATTTCAGGCACCACTTGAGTTCAGGGGCTTCCGACGTCTGCATGCTGAGTGAACGTCATCCTTGAAGGTCCAAGAAAATCACTGAGATGTGTCCTGAGGTTGCAGACAGGACCTCTTGTCTCAAACAGGTCTCATCCCGCAGAGGGTGCTGGCCTCATCTGTTCACAACAGCTTCTGGTCATCTAAGGAAAAACTCTTCTTTCACATGCTCACCCCTCCTCAAGTAAAGAGAGCTCTTCCCTGAAGACAAACTTTATGGTCCAGGGGGAGGGATGCAGTCCCCGTAGAAATACAAAGTAGAGGCGAGGTGAAGAATATACTTGTAAAAATATCGCTGAAAACCCACTAAATGACTTCCCACATGCTGGAGACAAAGGCCACTCGCTGAGACTCCTGGACAGAGGGCAGTGGGTGGGCCAGGGCCCTCCTTGTGGGTGAGGAGGGCAGAGAGGGTCCAGCCACCTGGCACAGGTGGGAGAACGGGGGGTGAAGCCAGCTGCGTCTCTTCCTTGGGGGGATGGAGGGATGGAGGCAGGAGGGGGTGGGAGGGGACCACTCCCCTTCAACCTGTGAGAAGCAGCCGAGACGCAGGTCCACACCCGCCAGGTGTGCAGCCTCACCAGGCGCCTCACGGGGCACCTCTGAGCAGTTTGCTGGCGAGGTGCGTTTGTGTTCCCAGGTGGTGTGTGGTCAGCCACGAGGTCTGCCGCTGCCGCTGCTGCCCGCGGGTCAGCTCCCTCCTCGCGGCCCGAGCGCCCTCTGCTGGGGCTCTTGCACCCACACTGCAGTCATCTGATAACAACTGCACTTCTGTCACTACAGAACATGGATAGGACAGTCCCAGGAGAAAGGAAAGACCACCACAGCTCTTGTGTGTATGTATGTGTGTGTGAGTGAGTCATTTAATTGACTAAAGGGATGATCTGGAGCAAGCCAGCCCCCGCCTGGGAGCAGGAAGGTGATGGACCGAGCCAAGCCCACCCTGGTACTGGCTAGAATGTGCTGGTGAAACTCCTGGTCCCACGAATATGTGATTTATTCTTATCCTGGTCTCCTCATTAAGAAGGAAGCCATCTTGGGTGTCAGCTCTGTGTTGAGTGGCCGTTTCCATGTGCGATTTATTGGAGGTAAAGAATGAAGATAAACTGCTCATTGGAGTCAGATGTAGGCTGGTCTGGAGAATGACAGCAGGCGGGGACCCTTGAAGCAAACAGGGAGATTGTCCTCATAGTTCCTTTGCTGTAGCTCCCCGGGGGCTCAGATCCGGTGGAAAGCCAGCGTATTCTCAGGTGTGTCCGAGGCTTCATGTGAGTATTAAGGCACAGGCCGGACGCAACCCCTCAGCTGTTGCTAGTCTGAAATCATGGGTGGCTGTTGGAAGCGGGAACGAAAGAAAGCTTGAAAGAAACCATCATGACGAGCCAACTTCTCTTTGAATTTTGAAAGTAATTGCCTTGTTCTGATGGGACCAAAAGAAGCGGCCGCCGAACTTGTACTTTCTTCTATCTTTTCTTTATCCTGTTTTTATGTTTTGTTCCCATTCTGCCTTCAGGCAGTGTAGGGTGGTGGCAGTGCCTGTGTCTGTCACAATTTCATGCCTTTTTGTTACTAAGTAATAGTGCATCATATACCACGTTTTGTGTGTCCATTCATGTTTTGAGGGCCACTGGGTTATTTCCACCTTCTGGCTTTTGTGGCTAATGCTGCTGTGAAAACATTGCCCTACTGTGCTTCAGTCCCTGTTTCTGATTCTCTGGGGTGTATACCCAGGAGTAGGATTGCAGGATCGTTACATGGTTAACATTTTGAAGAATGGCAGCCGCAGTGTTTTATATTCCCGCCAGCAATATAAGAGAGTTCCAGTTTCTCTACATCCTCGTCATTACTTACAGTTTTCTGGTTTCATTTTTTGTTTTTGTCTACTTTTTTATAGTAGCCATTTTCACAGGTATAAGGTGGTATCTCATGGTTCTGATTGGTAGTTCCCTAATGATCAGTGATGTTGAGCATCTTTCTTGTGTGTTTATTGGCCATTTGTGTATCTTCTTTGGGAGAACATGTGCTCAAGTCCAAGTGTGCAGGGCCGAGTGTTGGCGTACCTTCTTCTAGCCCTGTTGTGCAAAACCCCACGTATTTCTTTTTTTCCAAAAACTGACTCTTTGGGGGGTCATTATATTTTAGACTACTTGAATCAAATATGTGTCTCTTTAAAAGAAGAAATGTTTAATGATTTAGGGTAAAAAGTCAGGTGTCTTCTGGACATCATTTTAAGGAAGGTTTTTTTTGAATTTGGCTTCTCTTGTTTGTTTTTAATTCTACCTTTGATTGTTAAAAAAAAAAACAAAACAGGGAATTCATCATAAAATTGCTTAAGAATTGCACTTGATTTCCACGGGTCTTGATTGGAGACGGAAGAGAGGAAGCCAAGAGCTAGGAGGCCGCCTGCTGGCCTTGCTGGAGCATCAGTGGGTCTGAGTCCCCAGCACGGTGACCGTCTCCACACCGGGTGCTGGGACTGAGTCAGATGACCTTCAGCAGGACGCCGGGCACAGCCAGGCCACAGTGAGGAGGTCTGCAGCCCTTTCTGTTGAAGCCCCCAGGCATGGTTCAGGTCATTCAGGGTGAGATGTTTCCTGGAGGAGATGCCAGTTCACCAAAACGTGAAAAAGAGGTGAAAAGGTGAGAAAGAAAGAGGAAAGAGGTGAGAGTGAGGAGCAGCAAGTGCAGCCCCGAGAAACACCTGCCCCTCGGGGTTCGGGGGTTCGCAGCCCCAACAATGCTCAGTGAGAGGCATGAAGGTCGAGAGCTGCCCTGGGAGTGGCAGGTGGGGACGGAGGCCTCTTGCTTTGTTCTTTGTAGATCGAGAGAAACATTACGAAATGCTTTGGAAACTGTTCTGTCTTGTTCAGATAGGATTGGGGCAGGCGGGGGTCGATAAGACAGAGAAAGTATGAAGCTTTAAGAAATGTCTGGGAAGGAGCAACCCCCCCCCCAAAATTATAGGTGTTCTGCTCTCGGTGATTAAGTATAATCTGAAATGATTCCATGTAAATTGGGTGTTAAGGAATTCTCCGTGTTGGGTTGGGGCGGGGGGTGGGGGCTGCCCTGCAAAGCCCGCTCTGGATGGAGGCTTTGTTGCACATTCAGAAAAAACTTTCCTCCTTCCCTCCCCCAAGGGGAGGTTGAAACGTGAATTTGGAGATCAAAGCACAGAGCCGAGAAGATCCTCCTGCGATGACCAGTCCCAGAGGGGGAGTCCAGATGCAGCCTTTCCCTCCCTCCCTCTCTCTCTCCTTTCTGCTCTTTCCCTCCCTCTCTCCTTTTTGCCCTTTCCCTCCTTCTCTCCTTTTTCACTCTCCTCTTTCACTTTCATCAAGCGGCTCTTGGGTGCCCCCATCTCTGCCAGCAGCACCCCGGAACAAACGTCTCTCCACCCTCCCTCCACCACTCCTGATCCTTGCTCACCTCCTGGGCACCCACCGTCCTCGCCTGCCTAGGACGCACAGGCATGAATGACTTGGGTTGGGTTCCGCAAAGCAGAGCTTGAGACCGTACAGACATGGCAGGGGAGAAGCTGGCCCGAGGCCAGCCCCTGCCGGGCCCACGGGGGTGCTGGACCATGAACCCACACCCAGCTGGAGGGATGGCACTTCCGTGCCCCCCACATCGGAGGTCCCCCAGCTTTGCCACCTCCAGGGACACAGAGTACCCTTGGCATTTCTGGAGGACAAGTTCATGTTCCTCTGAAGGGCAGTTCCCCCAAGGGGCAAGCTTGAGCTTAATGTCATGAAAAGGATAATTCTTCCCTGTCGTTGCCCATTTTCAACAAAAGGAGTTAGTTTAACAATTTCCTCAAATAATGACAGACAGGCTTTTCCTGACATTGTCCTTTTTATCATTATCACCAACCCAGTGCTGGGTGGCCGGCAGCCAGCAGGGCCACACGGGAGCTCAGGGCAGAGCCAGCCTCAGGCTGCGCAGTGCCCTTGGCACCCATTCCAGGGAGACCAGGGGTGGGGGTCCACCTGGTCAGCGCTCCCTCCACTGACACAGGATCCCTGGCGTCGGCTGTGTGAAGGAGTTTCAAGTGCTGGGCGTGTGCTCGTCAAGACCACCCAAGAATGTGGTTGACACATGAGCCGTAAGGCTAAGGAGGGGTGGCTGTCAGGGCAGCATGTAACTTCCTGGTGGTGCCAGTTGGTATTGTGTGGCCACAGCCCCTGGTCCCACGGCCCCCGGCATCCCCACACCCAAGGGCCCAGCCGGCACAAGTAAGGTCCCCATGGGCAGAGCTGCGAGCGGCCGGAGCTGTGGCAGTGCTGCTGGCCCCTTGCCCAGGCTTTCCTTCCTCTCACCTCCGTGGGAAGCTGGCGTCTGGGGGTCCTGGCTGCTGCCCTGTTACCCATCTGCTGCTCCTTATCCCCAAATTTAGGGCCTTTTCACAGCCTTGGTGCAGGCCATGTTCCCCTGTGGAGCCCACCCCTCTCGCTGGCCTGGAGATTCTCCCAGGCCTCCCGCCCCTACGGGTCAGCGTGTGAGGCTCTGACCTCTAGCATCCTGCAGCTGAGTCTGACCTGGAAGGATTTTTGGGACCTCCAGCCCCTCGTGGCCTCATCATGAGGGCCTGCAGAGCCGAGGGTGGGACAGTGAGGCATACCCAACAGGCACTGGGCTGCTCCTCTCTGGGGACCCCAGTTGAAACAAGTGTGTGTGTCCTGCCCAGGGCACCGTGTCCACCTGTGCCCACGCAGACGGGGCTCCCTTGGCGCGCTCAGCCCCACACAGTGTCCGCCCCCTCCTTTCCCGTCACAGTGGATGCCCGCAGCCGGGTGTGCCTGCACGTGTGTGAGCAGAGCACAGGCACAAGCTGGATTCCCTCTGGTCAGTCCTGCCCCTCAAGCTCACCCACTCACCCACTGGGCAATCGCTGAGCCCCGTGGTGAGCAGGACACCGCTGGATGCCGTGGTGCCAGGGCACTGCAGGATGGGCACCCCTGCCCTGTCATGGGAGTCTGGGTGGCGCCAGGTTTGCTGACTGCCCTGTGGGATGACTGGCACCTCAGACACAAGGGACGGGGTCTGAGTCAGAGGCGCCTCTTGGCCAGACCTGGGCTGGACATAGCGCTGCCCAGACGGCAGCAGTAAGCCCTGGGAGATCCGAGCAGTGGTTCTCAGGGCCAACACTGGCTGCTCAGCAGTCGAGGGAGGCACATGGGTGCTGCCCGGCCCAGATCTACCCCCAAGTTGGGAGCAAGATGAGGGATTCTGCAGCAGCTGGGCCCCCAGGTGGGCCAGCAGCTGGCCGGGGCAGCGTGTGCCCGGTCGCCAGGCCAGACTCTCCTGCAGAGAAAACCAGTCCAGCCACCAACACCTTTCCTCCACTACGACAACATCGGAAGTGGCTCAGCAGGTGTTTCTGGAACCAGGAAGCATGGTAAATTGGGCCCCGTCCACATGGGATGAGTGTGGATGTGTGTGAACAAAGCTGCTGGCCCTGCTTGGGCATCCTATGGGCAGAACTCCCCACGGAGAGCTCTTGGCTATGGTGTCTCAGTTCAGCATCACCCGTGTGGACGGACAGGCGTATCCTCTGTGTTGTCTGTGCTGGAGGCATGTTGACAAAGCCCCCCACCCCACCCCGCATATGCTCTGTGTTGTCTGTGCTGGAGGCATGTTGACAAAGCCCCCCACCCCACCCCGAGGGGGACGTCATGAGGCCACAAGGCCACAGAGCGCAGAGACGTGTGAGGACACGTGGGGTGTCGTGGTCAACACGGTCTCAGACACAGAGCTGCTTCTAAATCTGCTGTAAACCCTTTGTTTCTCTCTCATTTTAGGGGGAACCCAAGCGTTCTGCATTTCATTCTCATGTCAAGTCAATTTTATATCAAACGAGTATCAATTTTCTACTCAAAATACTTTAAAAAGTGTGCCCATGGTAGGCTGTAGTGTTTTCTTGCTTAATTCCATTTACTAAGTGACTTTTTAGTGTTTTAGTCCCAGGGGAAGCACTGACCACATATCTGTGAATGGATGTGGGCCTTCTCTCCCTGTTCTCTCTGATTAGGATTTGAGATTTTAAGGCCTGTCTGAAATCTATTAATTCCACCCTAGATCCAGTTCCGCCCTAGATTCAGATTTAGCGGGTGGGCCTTGTTCCTCATTCCTGGTGCTGGACAACTCAGAGAAATAGGTGATGGTTGAGCATGGGCGAGAAGAGTTGATGAATCTGATGGCTTCCCTGGGCCATATGTAGCCAGTTTTCGTGTGATGGTTTGTGAGTGAAGGGGTTCCCGAGCCTGTGGTCATCTGTCCTGCAATAATTCCAGAAAGTTCAGTGATTCAGACTGATTCAGGCCCCTCAGGGCCTATGAGATGGCCGACCATTGCAGATCAGCTGCGGAGACCTGACCCTTGGACTCCTTGAACCAGCCACACATGAGAACATTTCCCAGCAGCGTCCTCATCAGCTGCTGCGTATTCACATGCTGGAAACCTTGGTGCCTTTTTTGAAAGAGCTGCTGGCAAATCTCTCTGGAACTTCGAATGATTCCTTCCATCATTCCTCCAGCCCAGCACTGGAGCTGCAAGTGGAAAACATTTCCAGGACATGGAGGTTTCCATGGGTTCAGTCTGGAGGTCAGATGCCAAGGTGGACAGGCCCCACCTCATGGAGTAAGACACCATGGATAACACAGCAGTGCCCACTGTGCATGCGGGCACTGGGGCTGGCAGGACCGGGGAGGCCTGCTCTGGGCCCTGGGTGACTGTCCCTTTGGGGGCCAGTATGCAGTCCACAAACAACACGCCTGACCCAAGGAGGGTTCACTGGGTGCTGCTGCTGTGACGACTCAGCCATGAAACGGGAGGAAATAGGTCCAAATCTTTGCCTCTTGGCTAGCAGCTGCTCCATAAATCTGCATTCAGAGCCCTCATCCTGGATGTGGGGTTTGTGGGACCCCAGACACCCCTGGGCCGGTGTCCTTACTGGGGACATGTGTGGGGGGTCCCAATGGCAGCCATGAAGGACCGTGACCCCGAGGGCTCTGCTCCCTCTTCCAGCTCTGGGGGTGGTCCTCTTGCATCACTCCCTCCACACCAGCCCTGGACCGAGCACGGCTGCCTGTGGCCTTTCTGGCTTCTCTTACCTTCTGGTCGTGGTATCTCCACCACTGAGGCCATCCAACAGACACTTAGTTGGTTCTAGTTATTTACTGCTGCTTAACCAGCGACTCCATTGGAGAAGGAAATGGCAACCCACTCCAGTGTTCTTGCCTGGAGAATCCCAGGGATGGGGAAGCCTGGTGGGCTGCCGTCTATGGGGTCGCACAGAGTCGGACACGACTGAAGTGACTTAGCAGCAGCAGCAGCAGCAACCAGCGACTCCAAACTTAGGGCTTGCAACAGTTTGCTGTCAATGGTCATGGTTTGTGGATTAAGTGGGCAGGCAAGTTTCTTGGGCTTATGGTGGGCTGGGGACATCTGTGGCATTTTTCCTGCTTCCCCCCGGTTCAGGCACCTGGTCTCCTTGGCTGGAACATCTGAGAATTTGTCCATTTTATCTGGTCATTGAATTTACTGGTATAAACTTAACAATGTTCCTTTACTTCCTTATTAATGTCTGTAGTTTTGTAAAAGTGACATGTTCTTTTATTTCTCATATTGATCATTTGTATCTACTTTTGATAAGGTAGATATTTATCAATATCACTGGTGTTTTTTTGAAGATCAAGCTTCTGGTTTTATTGATGTTCTTGATCATTTTCTATTTCACAGATGTCTGTTCTTGTATCTGTTCTATCCTTTTTCTGTTTACTTTGCTATTTTCCTCTCTACTTAAGGTAGAAGCTTAGATCATTGATCTGAGACCTTCTTTTCGAATATAAATGTTTCAAGCTATAAAATCTTCTCTATTGTTCTGACTGCTTCCCACGATTTTAATATATTGTTCTTTTCATTTTCCTTTGGCTTAAAATATTTTCTAAGTTTCTCTCTTTTTTTTTTTTTTTTCTCTTCAACCCATGGAAATCTAGAAATACTTAGTTTTAATTTCCAAATATTTGGTGGTCCTACCAAAGCAGCAGGCAATGCAGGAGGGAAGGCTGGTGCTCACAAATTCCACAGCTGCCCAGGCCTGACCCTCGGCCAGTCTGGTGATGGCCTCGCTCTTTGCTGACTAAACTCCTTCCCTCCCACCGGTGCTGCCCATTGTCTGAACTAGCCTTTGCTGTTTCTGTGCATTTCCTGCTACCTCATGGCCCTATGCCACTTAAAGAATGGATTGACAGACTTCCCTGGTAGTCCAGTGGCTAAGACTCCATGCTCCATTCAGGGGGCCCAGGTTCGATCCCTGGTCAGGGTACTGGGTCCCCCTAAGAGTTCTCCTGCTGCAGCTTAAAAAGATCCTGCATGCCACATCACAGATTGAAAATCCCACATGCTACAGCTAAGACCCAGCACAGCCAAATAAATAATTTAAAAAGAGAAAAAGCAACTCTGAAAATAAACTGTTTTTAAAAAGAAAGGAGAAGAACGTATTGAACTGTTTGGGGACAGATACTTAGAAATATGATGTGATGCAGTGGAAGTTGACACAACATTGTGGATCAACTATACTTCAAATTAAAAAAGAAAGAAGATGAGTCACAAATGGAAGCCAAAATACAATTTTAAAAAATTTAGTAGTTACATTAAAAAGGTTTAAAAACAGATTAACTATAATAATATCTTCTTTAGTCTAATGTATACACAGTATTATCCTTTCAACATGTGATCAATATGAAAATATCAGTGAGATATTTTACATGCTTTTTTTCATACCAGGTCTTCAAAATCTGATGTGCATTTTACACTCAAAGCCTCATTTCATGCACCCATGTATCTGGGGACTGGGTCTGTTTTCTCTGGTCAGTCCCACAACCGGGGGAAACAGCTGGAACATCAGGTGTGCAGCTGTGGAGTCACTCACCAGAAAATGCGTCTGGAGTTTTGGCAAGTCAGCGTTGAAAACAGGAAGCTCTGTTTTGCTTTATAATGGTTTCCAAATAATAGTGTGAAATCAGCTTTTTTTCTGACTGTTGGGAAATTACGGAGCACGTTTGTTGGCACTGATGTTTTTGTATTTGCTCTATAATGCTGAGTCCAGAGGGCCTCAGGGGCCCTTCTGTGGCGTTTGTTGGCTGTAGGCCTGGCTTCACAGACCTTTCAGACCCCCTCCCAACCCCCAAGGATACCCCCTCAAAC
>NW_011494943.1:13398445-13414918 GCF_000754665.1 Bison bison bison | reverse complement strand
CCTCAAACACCCAGATGCTGAGATGCTGGGAGTCACAGGGCTCAGGTCTGTACTGATGGCTTCAGGACGCTCATGCCAGCAGCTTGCTGCGTGGCAGCAAAGATTTTGTTAAAGACTTTTTAAGTTTCTGTCTTTGTACCTCCACTGCAGGCACCACTAACCTTATCTCTGTCGCTAGTGGTTAAAACTCCCATTTTTAGGATTCCACACAAATAAAACTGTAATGGCCGCACTTGGCTGACGTTCACCTGTGTTGCGTGCGCATCGGTTGCTGTTTTGCTGGGGGCGCGTGTGTTGCGTCTGCACTATGGCGTCCTGCCATACATGGTTGATGCATAATGTTTAGGCTCTAATGTGTTTTGTCTGCTCTAAAGAAAGCCGCTTGGAACATTCATGGACAGGTTTTGTGTGGTGTGTGCCCAGGAGCGGAGCGACTGGTTGTGCAGAAGGTCTGAGCACCTGCTCAGCTGCTTTGCAAAGTGGTTCTGTCTCACTGTCCTCCCCGAAACCTGTGCGATTTTCACTTGGTGGTGTCAGTCTTTTTAATTGCAGCAACATGAGGGTGTAGTGTGTTTCCTCACAGTTAAAACTTCATTCCCCTGTCCCAGCTAGATAGCAGGAGGGCCCCTCCCCGTCTCCTCACCCCTCCCACCCCCAGGTGTAATCTCTGAAAAGGTCTGTAAACATCTGACAGATGTCCCCTGGGAATTGGGGGTTACACTGGAAATGTTACTTTAAATGGAAAAAGTGTCTTTGCGGATGTGATGAAGGACTTCAAGACTGCCCTGCCATCGTAAGTGTCCTTATAAGAGGAGTCAGAGGAGATTTGACCCAGACAGATAAGACACCAAGCCACTGGCTGTGAATACAGGAGAGGGGCCCTGAGCCAGGGAGGGCGAGTGGTGCTGGTGGCCTTCAGAAGCTGGAACGATGGTCCCCCTGCCTCTGAATGGAGCAAGGCCCTGCTGACACCCCAATTTCACACTGCGAGACTCACTTAGAACTTCTGGCCTCCAGGACTTTAAGAAAATAAACCACTGTTGTTTTAAGTCACTAAGTTTGTGGTAATTTGTGACAGCAACCACAGGAAACCAGTATAGTTACTGCAAGAAATAAGCCTTAAGTGAATGGGGAGATGCACGGTGCTCATGGTGGAGGACTCAGTGTTGCTGAGATGTCTGTCTTCCCCAGACTGATCTGTATGTTCATCATGATCCCAGTTGATATCACAGCAGGGTTGTTTGTTGTTGTTTTTAATGGAAATTGACAAACTCATTCTAAAATTTGTTGGAAATGCAAAGGATTTAGAATAGTCAAAAGTTCATCCGAAAAAGAACAAGGTTAGGGAACAAGCACTACCCGACCTCAAGGCTAATCCAGACAAAGTGTGCTGGCATGAAGATAGATCAAAGGGACGGAGTAGAGTCCAGAATTGACCTGTGTGTGCACAGACAACTGATCTTTTATCAAAGTGCAAATGCATTTCAGTGGGAAAAGAGCATCATCTTCAAACAGATGGAACACATGGATATCCATATGCAATAGAATTGAACTTTAAAACTTCACACTATGTGTGAAAATTAACTCAAAATGGATCCTAGAACGAAATGTAGAACTTAAAACTGTAAAAATTCTAGAAGAAAACTTAGGAAAAAAAATCTTTACATCCTTGGGTTAGGCAAAAAAGTTCTCAGATAAGATACCAAAATCACAATTAATAAGAGAAAAAAAATGGGTCAATTGGAATTCAAGAACGTTGGAAACTTCTTTGAAAGACATTGTTAAGAGAAGGAAAAGACAGGTCAGGGGAATGGGAGAAAATATTTGCAGATAATTTCTGATAAAGGGCTTGTGCCCAGAGCTCTGTAGGGCTCTCAAAGCTGAATGATAAGAAAATAAGTGTCCCCCCAAAAAATGGGCCGATGATTTGAATAGATGCCTCATCAAATAAGGTATATGGATGGCAAATTAGTTCAGCGTGGTTCGCCTAGAAAAATGTTACATCCTCAGTGAGATACCAGTGCAAACCTGTCAGCAGGTCTAGAATAAAAAGGCTGGCCATCCCACGTGTTTTTGCAAGAATGTGGAGCAACGGGAACTCACACTGCTGCTGGTGGGAACTCAAATGATCCAACCACTCTGGAAAACAGTTTAGCAGATTTTTTAGAAGCTGTCCATTCAACTGCCTTTTCATCCAGTCATCCCCTCTGGGTGTTTACCTGAGAGAAACAGAAGCCTAGAGACTTAAACCCAGATGCTCGCCACATAAACTAGGAGCAGCCCACATCCAACAGGCAAAAGGGAAAACAGCTGTAGTTCAGAGCGAACAGATGGTACTGAGTGCAAGAAACCAGAAAAGACTGCATGACTCGGTGAAATCCTGGTAAACGCAAGTAATTTACTTGTGATAGCAAGCCAATCAGAGAATCCCCTGGTGGTCCAGTGGTTACAATTCCACACTTCATTGCCAAGGGCCAGGGTCTGATCCCTTTTTGGGGAACTAAGATCCTGAAAGCAGTGTGTGCCCGCCCCCCAAAAAAGCAAGTTAGCAATTGCCTGGGGGAGGGAGGTGGGAAGCTCACCCCGGGGGACGGACAAGGGCACAAGGAAGCTGGGGATGGGGTGGTTGGGTGTGTAAGCTTTGGTCACATTCATCAAACTTTAAATATGTACCATGTGTTGCGCGTTGATCATGCACAACAAAATTGTAAGTCATTGGAGTCGTCCCTCATGCAACTAAGGGAAGACGTTAGTGGGCAGCCAGGTTTGTAGTCTGGAGCTTGGGGTCAATTAGAGATGAGTGGTCATTGCTGATGGGCTCCTGGGTGCGAATGCCTGTGGCTCAGGGCTCGGGAGCACTTGCCACTGGGGCACAGGGCAGAGCTGGAGGTCTGAGAATGGGGTGGACCTGTCCTGGACTGAATGCCCATGTCCTCCATCCTTGTCTTGAGGTCCTGAACCCTCAATGTGATGGGACTAGGAGACGGGGCCTTTGGGAGTGACTGGGGTCAGCTGAGGCCGTGAGGGTGGAGCCCTGTGATGGGATCAGACGCCAGAGCTCTTGCCGCCACATGGGGCCACACGGAGAAGGCCGCCTGCAGGCCAGGAAGAGGCCCCACCAGACCGGGCCCTGAGCTGTGGTGTGAGTCGCCATCCCCGTGAGCCTCTCAGCAGCTGCAGCCAAATGAAGTGGCACAGGGGAGCAGGGCCTGTGTGTACTATCCAAACGTTCAGCTTGGTGGTCTCCGGGCCGAGTGTGTGTTGTCAGAATCAGGAGCACACGCCGGTCACTCTAAGCCAGTGCCGTGGCTGGACACGGCGCCCAAGCTCAGAGGTGTGGGTAGGCATGGCTGTAACCAGGCCCAGCATGGGGACGCTAGCCCTCCTCCCAGGGCCTTGCCTGAGACACCCTCACCCGCTGAGGCTGCTGCACTGCCGCGCGGGGGAGCTTGTGTTCTGGGCTGAGAAGGGTGGGCCCGGTGCCCGCCCTGCGCCCCTAATGAAGGCGGAAGTGAGCTGACTTCAGTACTGCTGCTGCTGCTAAGTTGCTTCAGTCGTGTCCGACTCTGTGTGACCCCATAGACGGCAGCCCACCAGGCTCCCCGTCCCTGGGATTCTCCAGGCAAGAACACTGGAGTGGGTTGCCATTTCCTTCTCCAATGCAGGAAAGTGAAAAGTGAAAGGGAAGTCGCTCAGTCATATCCGACTCTTTGCGACCCCATGGACTGCAGCCTACCAGGCTCCTCCGCCCATGGGATTTTCCAGGCAAGAGTACTGGAGTGGAGTGCCATTGCCTTCTCCAGACTTCAGTACAGGAGTCTTCAATTCCTGCAAATCTCCCTTGCAGGTGGTGGGCTTGCCCTCAGGGCCCGCCTGCCCAAGGCTGTGGGATGCGTGTTGTCTATGTGTGTAGGCGTGTGCGTGTGTGAGGGGCTTGTCTGGGTTGAAGGCTCTCTGCCCAGAGTCCAGGGCAGAGAGAGGCAGATGTTTGGGTCTCCCTGGAGACCCCTTTGCTCCTGGGTGCTGCCTCCTTCTCCCTCCCTGCCTCAGACTCAGTGCAGGCAGTACAGCGAGGGAGGGAGGGGGGCCCAGTCCCTTTTTTATTTTCCCCACATCCTTCGTGCCCCAGGGTGTCAAGGGAAAGAGCCCTGTGTTCTGGTCTCTAGTTATTGTTGGCAGAACCTCCATGGCCCAGGCCAGGTGTTGTGGCTACAGGCAGGGCGAATCCCAGGAAGCCAGGAACCCCTCTCCACTCCTTGTGGGCTGGCAGGACCAGCCTGAGCTCGTGGGAGCAGTGGAGGCAGAATCGTGACCATGCCAGGGAGCTGGCCCTGAGTCCTGCTGACCTGCTTGACCCACACTGGGGCCTGGCCATGTTTCACATCCAGGAACACGTGACCTGAGTGCAGGAAGTGGCCACAACAGGCCATTCATTGAAGAAAGGGTTGTTTTTCTTCTAAGACAGTTTTGCTCAAGGTTTCTTATAATGAGTCCCTGGGGTTTTAGAGGTGGGATATGCTCATTAAGCCTACAACACCTTCTCCCGAGGGCTCCACGGCTCCCGTGGTCAGGGGCTGATCTGGACAGGACCTTAGCCCCCTGCTCTGCTGTAGGACAAGGAAGGGGCACCCACTGGCAGCCTCAGGTGACAGACGGGGGCACCTGTACACAGAGGGGCTCACACGCTACACTTCACACACCAGGTTAAGACACGACATTCCTTCACCTACACACAATTCAAACAGTGACTAGAACTGATGACTGGCAAATTTCTAAGAGGATTGTTAAGACCCTCACGAGTTCTGTCTTGCTGGAAACCACATTTAAAACTCAGAACCCACACGTCAGCAGCCGCTCCACTTCTTAAGCCCATGGTGGGGTGGGGTGCAGGGGGGATCCCATGTCAATCACCAAGCCCTAGTCACCACAGCAGCCTCGCCCCTTCCCTATATCACCAAAGAGAAAGTTCCACAAACAGGTTCCCCCAGCCACCTGTGGTCGGTGAGGCTCCTGAGTGAGCAGAAAGCTTGAGAGGCGGGGGCTAGGCAGGGAGTAGTCTCTGGTGGAAGTGTCTCGAAGCAAAAGTGCAGAAGACAGGCTTGCTCGGGGCTGAGCGAGCTTGGCAGGTGAGGGCTGCGTGGAAGGGGTGGGCTGTCCCAAGTGACTGTCTGCTGCTGGGTGTTCACAAACCATGTCCAAGTACAGAAGAAACTTGTCCCAGGCACAGAGCGTGGGGGTCTGTCCGTCCCATTCTGTTCCAGCTTAGCTTCTGGGCGTGACTCCCTGTCCCCAAGACGTGCTCACAGCCTCACACTGTCCCTGATTTGGGTGCAGGTCGGGCCTGACGTCAGGCAGGTTCTCACAGAGTCCATGGCACAAGTGCAGACTTTATAACCTAGTAGAAATAAAGAGCTCGGAGCCCCCAAGCCCAGCCACCCCCAGTCAGGCAGACAAAGCCCCCGTGGTGGACACGCAGCTCCTCTCTGTCGTCGCTCTTCCTTTCAGGCGTTCCTTTTCATTAGGGTGTAGGTGAAGCTCGATCAGGGAGTGATTAGAGCACAGCCCCAAGGAGCTGGGGGTGGGGATCCCCCCTGCCTGTCCGCCTGGGGAGCCGGACACCATTGATCTGCCTCTAGAGCCACTTGAGCCTTTGTACTGACAGGGAAGGGCCATGCACGGTTTATCACTTTCTGAGTGACTTTCTGGGAGATAACCCGAGGGGTTGTGTGACAACTGTTCTTCTCTGTTAATTGTGTCGATGCTAATTGTTTCCAGGTGTTTACCTCCAACGGCCCCACCGTGATCATGCCCACCTGGTTCTGCTCCCGAGCCTGGTTCGCCCACGTGGGCCCGTTTGATGAGGGCGGGCGGGTAAGTGTGGTCCATGGATCCCTCCTCTGGGCATGCGGGGAGGGGCTTTCAGGGCCTTCCCAGCGCTCCCTGGGGCTGCGTGTGGGTGCTGGGCCTCCCCGGGAGCAGCAGGTTTCTGTGTGAAGACCATGGGCGTCTGCTCTGGGCTCACACCCACGCGGCCACCTCATCCTGGTTTAAGGGCTGTTTATGGGAAAATGCAGGACACGGGCAGTGCCGCCCTGCCACCCTGGGCGGCAGTGGGAGAGGAGCGCCCCTCGCTCCCCTGAGGGTGGCGGCCCCGGAGCACCGGGGGCGAGCTGGCCTGGGCCTACCCCGCAGGGCAGGACCCACGCTGGCCTCTGGCTTAGAAACGGGGACACAGACCCCGACCTGCTGTCCCTCCTCGACGGCCTTAGAGGGAACACTCCGACGGTCAGAAGGTAAATCAAGGTTGATTAGTTTGCTTTCCTTTAAGTCTCCTTAAATTGGCTTTGAGACGTGTGTTCTGGTCTCGTGGTGGATGGAGCCCGTGGGCCAGACGTGTTAACGCCCATCAGGCCAGAAGGTGGGGGTGACGCAGGCCCAGGCTCACCGTCTGCCCCAGGACCTTGGCCCCCGTCCAGCCCGCTCACAGTCTTCTCTCCACTTTGGCGGGGACCGTCACCCACTGCCAGGGGCCCAGGGGATCCTTGGCTTGGGGCCCCCTCCTCCCTGACCCCACCCAGCATTTTTCTGACCACCCCCCAGGGAGAGGCTGGCTCCTCAGCTGCCCCCTGCGCTGGACCCTGGCCAGACAGTCCCTCCCATAACTACCCAGACATGCCCTCCGTGCTGGTCTCGCGTGTACAAACCAGGGGCCCAGCCCGTCTGTCCTCAGGACTGGCCAGACTGGGGAATGTCTGCGCCTCAGCTCCACTGGCCGTCCCTGTCCTCGAGGGTCTCGTGAGCGCGTAGCCACACTCTGCCCAGGGACTCCCACTGGGGGCTGCAGGGGGCCAAGGCCAGAGAGATGGCAGAGTGTCCTCTCTGCCAACAGATTCTCCTTGAAATCAAAGCATGGGGGGAGCAAACGGACACGCCATGAGTCTCCCCACCACTAAGCAGGTGCTGCAAAAGCCGCTCACACTGGTGCTGAGTCCAAGCACCTGTTCTCATTCCTCTGCGGCAAGTAGCTCCAAGATGGTCATCAGGAGGCATTCCCTAAATTGCAGCCATGACCAACTTCAGGACGGGAAGTGCGTCAGGCCTCTTAGCACAAGTTAATTCTTCCTGGAGAGACAGCTGCGGAAGGAAAGAAAGTCCATCCCTCTCTTTGTACAGGAATCGGGGCTCAGGGACCAAGGACCTGGGCTGGGCTGGGGCCGTGGCTGCAGCAAGTGAGGGATGTGGCATGAGGAGGGGGTCACAGATGGCCATGAAGCCCACCTCCAGGTGAGGACATGAGGTGTTTCCTGGTTCCTTCAGGCCCTCCCCCAAGAAAACAGGTTGAGCTGAAGAGTTCTTTGTGGAATGCATTTGAGGGAGCACCATGTGCTGGGGGCTGGTCCTCAGCTGGTTGTCCCAGTCTGGGAGGCTGCAGCTCTCACCCAGAAGGGAAGAACAGGGAACTGGAGCCGCCGGGACAGTTGAGGTGCTAAAGGTCCCAGAGCAGGATGGGATAAACGAGGACGAAGCGGGCATGAGCTGAGCCCACAAGGTGCTCAGGTCTTAAATCCGGAAGATGCACTCCCAGAGTGAGGTGGAAGGGAGGGAGGAGAGTTGGAGGAGGGCACGGGACGGCACCCAGCTTGAGGGGTCTGGATGTTCCCAGGAGACAACTGTTTCAGGCCCTTAAACCAAAAAGAAAGTGACCAAAATGGTGTTTGTTGGTTCAGAACAGAGCTCTTCTGAGGGCGGGGATGGCCCGGAGTGGGTCGTGGTTGCTCAGAAGAGCTGCTACCCAGCACGGCAGACACTTTTCAGAAGTGCCTTTGCACCCGTTGGAAAGATCCTCAGGTTTGGAGTCACTGTGTGGCTTATGAGCTGCCACCCCCTCTCTGGAGGTGGGGGCCCCAGGCTCCTTTGCATTTTAGCCATTCTGACTGGAGTTGTGTGGTTTCCTGTTGTATTTTAGTCTACATTTTCTAGATGACTTACAATGTTGAGCAATTTTTCATGTGCGGATTGGCTGCTCCTATGTTTTATGAAGCATCCAGATTTTTTTGCCCGGTTTTGGGTGGAGCATCTTATTTATGTGGCCAGGGAGGTCTCAGTTGCAGCACACAGGATCTTCCATCTTTGTCGAAGCACGTGGGATCTTTAGTTGCAGCACTCAGACTCTGTGGGATCTAGTTCCCTGAACAGGGATCGAACCCAGGCCCCTGCATTGGAAGCCTGGAGTCTTAGTCGCTTGATCTGATGCTTCCAGCGCAGGGGGCCTGGACCGCCGGAGAGATCCCTGTGGAGTCGTCTTGTTGAGGTGTTGGTGTTCCGGGTCAGATGCGTGCTCGTGGGTATTTCCTCCCATCCTTGGTCTCTGTGTTCTGGGATCTTCCCTCACTGCCACCTATGCTCGCCCCGGTTCTGTCCCGAGGATGTCAGGGCAGCGAGGCTGGGGCGTCCACCTCTGTTTTGTGGGTGTCATCTCCCTGCCCCAGCGCCCCCCGCTCTGAGCCTGGGCCTCACAGGTGCTGCAGAGGTTGGCCTCTCAGACACCCAAAGCCAGAAGCTGGCATCTTCTCTCGTGCCTTAGAAACCTCTCTTGGTATCAAAGAAAGTTTGTATTTTGTCATCTCTGTATCGAATGCCCTTAATTCCATATGCTCTTCTTAAACCTTTCCTGCTCAGCTTTTTGTGTTTGTTTTTGAAAGTATTCTGACTCCTACCTGTTGCTTGAATGGCAGTCAAGCCTATTCCCTCTCTCTCTCCTGATTTTGATGTGTGATTTCTGCTCACATCAGAAGGTGGGCCCCATGCTGAGTCCCCAGGTGCCTGTCCGAGTCCCTGGACTCAGCCTCACACGTCAGGCTTCCCCACGTCTGAAGGGCCATGGCGTTCCTTGTTCCTGCACATTGACGCTGTGGTTTTGGACACACAAAGGAGGGATGGATTGCACAGAAAACCCTGGGCCACACCTTCCCTCCTGTCCTAAGGACACAGCTCCCCATTGCCTCTCTCTGCCTGACACTCCTCAGACTCACCTGGAGGCAACAGCGGAATTCCCTCCTTGTTGTTAAAGACTCTTGGTTTCACTGGGTTCCGACGTGATCTGGTTCCGATGTGGGAACCAGGTCTGCTCTTATCTCTTTTTGGCTTATAGTTTTAAGTTTTAGCTGTCCGCTGTTGCTGTGGTTTTCTATTTCAATATTCATTATACATTGGCTAGATTTTCTTTGTCTTCCAATTCAACAACTCTCTCTTAAACCCTTTTTTATTATTTAATTTTCTTAATCTTCACTTTCTTGTTTATTTTCCTACGTTTCTTCAGTGCCCCTTATTTTTATTCAGATCTGTTTTCCCTGGAGAACTAATTTCGTCTTCATTTCTCACATAATTTTTGTCTTTTTCTTCTATTTCTATTTTGAGTTCAGTCAATCCTCTCCTATTTAAAAGGTTTATTGGGGTATAATTCGTATAATTCACCTGTTAAATGTGCAGTTCAGTGTATTTCAGCACATTCACGGGGATGTACAACCATCACCACCGTCTGATGTTACGAAAGAGCTTCGCCTCCCAGAGAAGCCCACCTGCGGTCACGCCCCCAGCCCAGGCTAGTCCCCCCTCCTCTGTCTTTGCACGCACTCTTTGCACGGGTCCAGCTCTGTTACGGAATTTCTGGTTCAAGATGGCCTGCCCCTTTCTCAAGCCTTGTGGAGGACGTGTGATTTCACGTGGAGAGTTGTTCACAGAATTTTTTTCTTCTTGATTTTTGGTGGTGATGTTTTTGTTTGGGGTGCTTGTCTGTTCACAGAAGTGTTTTTCTGTTTCCTGTCACGCTGGCTTTGTGTAGCCTCTGTTCACAGGACTCCTGCCCCAGGGTCGCCCCTTGTGTGACCCCAGGGAAGTACAGCAGCGTTGAGGGCAGGAAGGGGAGGAGAGTGTGTCTCCTGCTTCTCCCGTTTCATCCCACAGGACCCTCATCCCCTTTCTCCACACCTCCGAGGGCACACGCCCTTCCACACCCCAAGAGCCCCCAGGGCAGGGGTGACTCCCCCAGTCTTCTCAGGCCCCTGTCCCCACGGAGGACTGGGCCTCAGGACCTGGTTTTCCACCTTCTCTGGCTAAATTCTCAGTTGTCTCTCTGCCAGAAATAAGAAAACTCTGGGGTTGAGTTCCTACTGGTCATGAGCAGAGAGGACATCCTCTCTCCTTCCTAAATCTATAAAGCGCAGAGTTACAATGTGCTCTTGAAAGGTGCCTTTGAAAATGCAGAAAATTAGCAAAAGGAAGAATATACAAATCACCAATGAGCCCATCACCACACATCTGCTCTGAACTTTTGTGTGGGGTCCTTTTGTCTTTCTTTAACTGTGGACGACTTTTAGCTGAGCTGCAAACTTTTTCTTTTCTTAATTTTGGCTGCACTGGGTCTTCATTGCTGCTTGCCGGCTTTCTCTGGGTGGGGCTAGTGGGTGCTCCTCTGTAGTTGCAGTGCACGTGCAAGCACAATTGTGAAAGCTGACTTTTAACATTCTGGTATAAATCCTTTCATGACTTGTGGTCTTTGTGAAAACACTTCAGTCACCACAGTGGTCCATCAAGTCACGGAATGACTCAGCAGCTGATGCTGGAAGTGAGGCTGTTTGCACGGCTCCTGCGTCGCTTTCCTATGCGGCCTGCTGCCCCGTCAGTCTCTCGTGTGTTGAGACCCCCTGGCAGCGATTCCCTGGGCAGGGGTGGCTCTGTGTGGGGACCGATGCGGTGCTCAGTGTGGCAGCTCAGAAGTGAGCCCAGTGGCCTGCCCACAGGGTGGCTCTCAGGCCTGAGCCAGGAGGTGGCAGAATTCATGGCCGGGTGATCACAGACAAGGGGCATCAGTTCATCACAGACCCCAGAGGCTGGGTGCATAGGGCCCAGTCCGGGGATACACTTGGGCCAAGAAGCTGGCCAGAAGTGGCCAGGAGTCCCCTCTCTCCCCAAGGGTAACGGCCACGGGGCTCTACCAGGGCGTCGAGACCTCAGAGGCCAGCCATGCCACCTTCCCCTCAGGGTGGATGAGCTGGGTGAGCAACATTGGCTCTACCGGGAACAGTCAGCCCCACTGTGGTGCTGGCGCTGCCCTGACCTGAGCTTGGGCTGAAGAGGCAGAACAGGCTGGGGCTGGCGCACAGCAGCCTCTGCACTGTGGGGAAACCAGCCTCTGCCCGGAGCAGGGGTCCTGGCAGCTTGCCCAGCTGTTGCTGGGCTCTGCTCACCAGTCACGCCCTGGGTGACCTCCTGTCCAGACCCTCTGCTTTCTTGGTTTTCACCTTGAACTCAAGGAAGTGAAGGAGCTGCAATTGTTATCCCCGTCAGGACTGAGGTCCCCCAGCCCCGGACTGACCAGCAGGGCAGCTGCAGCCCCGCCAGCCAGCCCTGATCTGAGCCCTTCTCCAGACAAGGGTGGGAGGCCTGGGTTCTCACAGGACAGGAGGACCCCATGGGACCCTGCAGACCCTCAGAGCAGTGTGCCCGTCAACAGGGAGGGGGCAGTGGGGTCCAGGGTCCAGTTGGAGGCCGTGAGTGAGAGTGACTACAGGGCTTGGGTCTACTCCTCGGGCACCTTCTTGTCCCAGAGCCGCCTCTTATGGTCACGTTTGCCGAGCTCTGGCCATGAGCTGGGGGCAGCTGGATGTGTTGTTTTCCAGCTGAGGCCTCACCGGTCAGGCTGGGCTCAAGTGTGGGGGCCCCAGGCCGACCTCCATCTCCCGTTGCCTGAACCAAGGCTCTGTTCTGAGTGGATACATGTTTCTTCATCCTGCAGGGTGTCCCTGAGGACCTGCTGTTCTTCTACGAGCACCTGAGGAAGGGCGGCGGGGTCGTCCGTGTGGACCAGAGCCTCCTCCTGTACCGCTACCACCCCGGCGCGGCCACACACTCCGTCCTCGAGTACGTGGTCCTGGGGTCCAGACTGGGTGGGGTGGGGGGACCCAGTCAGGTCTCTGCCCCAAGGTGGGGACCTGGGAGCGTGGCTGACACCAGAGCCCATGGCCTCCCAGGAGGGAGGTCATCCCCAGTCTGTGGACCAGCATTTTCCTCAGGATCAAGGCTAAGTGTCTGCTCTCACTTTTATTATTTATTTCAGTTGCTTTGGGTCTTTGTTGCTGCACAGGCTGTCTCCAGTTGCAGCGAGCAGGGCCTGCTCTCTAGCTGCGCCTCATTGTGGTGGCTTCCCTTATTGCAGAGCGCAGGCTCTGGGCGCTTGGACTTCAGTAGTTGCGGCTCAAGGTCTCTAGAGCATGAGCTCAGTAGTTGTGACACGGGGCTTAGTTGCCCCGTGGCACATGGGATTGTATTTCCTGGACTGAGGATCAAACCCGTGTCCCCTGCATTGGCAGGCAGATTCTTAACCACTGGACCATGGCTCAGTGGGTAAAGAATCTGCCTGCAATGCAGGAGACACAGGAGACGTGGGTTCGATTCCCTGGGTCAGCAAGATCCCCTGCAGGGGGCATGGCAACCCACAGCAGTGTTCTTGCCTGAAAAATTCCATGGGCAGAGGAGCCTGGCAGGCTACAGTCCAAAGGCTGGACACAACTGAGCAACTGGGCACACACAGAATCCACACGTGGATGTTGTCTGCGGGTCCTGTTCTCACTTGATTTGAGCTGAAAGGACTCAGAATGAGCCCAGCGCACCACTGATGTGATGACAGGTGGGCTGGGGGCATCCTCTTCCTTCTCTGCCCACCAGGGTGAGGCCGGCTGGGGCAGAGGTTGGGTCATCCCCTACGAGGCCATCGCAAAGGCCGGCCCCTCCTTGTCGTGGCTCACGGCCTCCCAGGTTCCAAAGCTGGAGGTCAACTGCCAGGGGTAGGGCAGGGTAGGCGCCCGAAGTGCAGGCTGGGTGAAGACGAGCGAGCTGTGTGTTTCTTTCTTTAGTTTGAACTCTGTGCATGTGCACATGTATGTTTGTGCAGGTGTGTGTGAGTGTTTTGTTTCAAACCACCACAAGTGTGGAGACACTCGGTGCTACCGTGATGCTGCTCACTTGGGGACAGAGAGGAGTGGAGCCCTGAAACAGGTCTGTGATCAGGGCATCTTCTGAGTGGAAAGAGCGTGAGGCAAAGACATGCATTTGAGTTTCTGGACACAGAGGAGACTCTTTTCTTCCCCAGAGGGTATGAGACTCGTTGGAAGGCGTGGCCGCTCAGCTGCTGTCCAGAGAGGTCTCCTGCCCACTGTCACAGCGGGCGTGATGCTGATTGGAGAATGTGTTGTGGGGGGATCACAGATTGCAGTATTCATATTCATCTGGGAGATCCTTGAACTTTTGCAGGGGCGCTATTCCTTACTGAAGCTTAGCTTGTTTGTTTTCCAGCTTTAAGCAAAAGAGCTTGATTTCTCTTGTCTTTTGATAAATCTGAATTTTGATATAGTAGCTCTAGTGAAGCATCATAGGGAGTTTATTGTCATGAACTTGACTCAATGTAAGTGCGATCTGCACACATGGGGTGAAGGTCTAGGGGGACATAAGAGTCCTAAATGTGTATATCCCTAATCACAGAGTTTCAAAATACACAGGCAAAAACTGGTAGAAATAAAGGGAGAAGTAGACAAACCCATAGTTACAGTTGAAAATTTTAATATTCGTATCTCAGTAATTCTTAGAAGTTGGGAAGTCTGAGGATCAGAAGATTTGAGCAACACTGTTAATTAGCCAACATAACAGTAGACATTTAAGGAACACTATAGAAAGAAAGCTGGAATCAAGATTGCTGGGAGAAATATCAATAACAGATATGCAGATGACACCACCCTTATGGCAGAAACTGAAGAAGAACTAAAAAGCCTCTTGATGAAAGTGAAAGAGGAGAGTGAAAAAGTTGGTTTAAAGCTCACCATTCAGAAAACAAAGATCATGGCATCCGGTCCCATCACTTCATGGGAAATAGATGGGGAACTGTGGAAACAGTGTCAGACTTTATATTTTTGGGCTCCAAAATCCCTGCAGATGGTGATTGCAACCATGAAATTAAAAGACGCTTACTCCTTGGAAGGAAAGTTATGACCAACCTAGATAGCATATTCAAAAGCAGAGACATTACTTTGCCAACAAAGGTCCATCTAGTCAAGGCTATGGTTTTTCCAGTGGTCACGTATGGATGTGAGAGTTGGACTGTGAAGAAAGCTGAGTGCCGAAGAATTGATGCTTTTGAACTGTGGTGTTGGAGAAGACTCTTGAGAGTCCCTTGGACTGCAAGGCGATCCAACCAGTCCATTCTGAAGGAGATCAGTCCTGGGTGTTCTTTGGAAGGAATGATGCTAAAGCTGAAACGCCAATACTTTGGCCACCTCATGCGAAGAGTTGACTCATTGGAAAAGACTCTAATGCTGAGAGGGATTGGGGGCAGGAGGAGAAGGGGATGACAGAGGATGAGATGGCTGGATGGCATCACTGACTCGATGGACGTGAGTCTGAGTGAACTCCAGGAGTTGGTGATGGACAGGGAGGCCTGGCGTGCTGCAGTTCTTGGGGTTGCAGAGAGTCAGACACGACTGAGCGACTGAACTGACAGAAAGAAAGTGAAATTGCTCAGTCATGTCTGACTCTTTGTGACCCCATAGACTGTAGCCTGCCAGGCTCCTCTGTCCATGGGGTTTTCCAGGCAAGAATACTGGAGTGGGTTGCCATTTCCTTCTCCAGGGGATCTTCCTGACCCCGAGATCAAACCCGGGTCTTCTGTATTGCAGGAAGACGCTTTACCATCTGAGCCACCAGGGAATCTACAAGGAACACTAAACTCCAGAATATACATACTTTTAAAGTACAAGATAGACATTACTTTGGGCCAGTAAGCAAGTCTGAACACGTTTCAAATGATTGAAATACTGGGTATGTTTTATAAATTAGAAATCATTAAGACATCTTGAATATCCAAAATATTTGGAAATTAAGCAACCAAGGGAAAAAAAATCACAAGGATACTAGGGGGAAATTTTAACTAATGACAAAACAGTATGTAAAAGTTTGTGGGATTTAGCTAAAGCAGAGTTTTACAGTAAAATTTTATGGCTTTAAAAGCTTATGTTATTAAAGAAAAAAGCAATTGTCTAAGTCTCCACGTTTAGAAGTTACAAACTAACAGCAAAGTAAACTCAAATAGAAGAAAAGAAATAAAGAAGGTAAAACTGAAAATGGATATCAATAGGAAAAATATGAGTAAAACCAGGAATTGATTTGAAATAAAATCAGTGCAATTGAAAAACCTCTCACAAGATTGATTTTTAAGAGAACACAGATTGCCAGTATACTGAGAATTAAAGAGAGGACATCACTACAGATCCAAGAGATACTTAAAGTATAAATAATAATTAAAATTAGATTAGTGATTTTTAAACTTTTCATAAAGAAAAGCCAAGCCAGATGGCTTTACTGATATATTCTATCAAAAATGTAAGGGAGACTAATACTAACCTTACGTGAATTCTTTTAGGAAATAGAAGAGGAGAAAGATCTATTGGGTGTTGGGAGGGAGGAGCTTCACACTTACTCCCTAAGACCAGCATGACTCTGAAGTTTAAAATGCTACAAGAATATTATAGGAAAATAAAATTAAAGACCAATATCCCTTATGAGAATAGGTGCAAAAAATCATTCACAAAATATTGCCAAGTCAAATTCAGAAATATATAGGAAAGGATAATACATCATGAATACAAGTCTGGTTTAACTCTCCAAAATCAGTTTGATTTCCTACAGTAACAGAATAAAGGATAAAAATCACACAGCCCAATAGATGCAGAAAAAACATTTAACAATTCAATATCCCTTTATGGTTTTTTAAAAAAATCTCAGCAAACTAGAAATAGAAGGAAACTTTCTCAGTCTGATAGTATCTACACAAACCTATAACTAACCTTATATTTAATAATTAAGGACGGAAAGCATTCCCTTCTAAGATCAGGAGGAAGTGATCTCCTGATTGTTCCTCTCACTACTTCTATTCAACATAGGAAGGGAAGTCAGTGCAGTAAGATCAGGAGAAGAAAAGATACAAGCATTAGGAAGTGGAAGGAAGACGGCATCATTTGTATCAATAGATGGCATGATTGTGTCTCATAGGAAATCAAAACCAATAACATAGTCAGTCTTCCAAGATACAAATTTATAGACTTGGAATAAAACAATTGAAAAAAAAATGCAGTTTAAAAAATGTACAGTGACATCAGTGATATAATATTTTTAAGTAAGTGTAACAAAGTATAGCTCTAGCTGCTAAAATCCATTCCAAAAAATGCTGAGGGAAATTAAAACCTATACAATAGATCGATGGAGAGAGATACCACGTTCATGGATTGGAAGATTCATTATTGGTTTTTTTTTACTTTATTTTTGGCTGTGCTGGGTCTCGGTTGCTGCATGCAGGCTTTATCTAGCTGTGGCAGGTGGGGGCTGCTCTCTAGTCGCCAGGCACAGGCTTCTCCTTGCAGAGCACGGGGT
>NW_011494943.1:13394938-13398345 GCF_000754665.1 Bison bison bison | reverse complement strand
GCAATCAGATTCTTTACCACTGAACCATGAGGGAAATCCCAAGACTCAGTATTGTTAACATCAGTTCTGCCCAAATTGATCTGTAGATTCAGTGCAACCCCTGTAAAAGTCCCAGCTGGCTTCTTTGTAGAAACCGATCATCTGATTTTAAAATTCACAAAAAAATCAGAGGACCCAGACCGGCCTAAATAATCTTGAAAAGAGCAAAATTTGAGGATCCATTGTGCCTGATTTTGAGACTCACTCTGAAGCTACACCAATCAGGAAAGTGTATTAGTAGCATAAATGCAGAAATACATATCAGTGAAGCAGAGCAGAGAGTCCAGAAGTAGACTCACTACTGATTTTCAACAAAGTCTCCAAAGGCATTCAATGGAAAAAGAAAAATATTTTGAACAAATGGATATGCATATGGAAAAAAGAACTCACCCCCTTATTGAAGAATTAATTCTAGATGGCTTAGATGTAAAAATAGAAGCAGTTAAATCATAACGCTTCTAGAAGAAAACATCAGGGAATATCTTCACAACTTTGGGATAGGCAAACATTTGTTAGGACACCAGACTCTTTAGCCATTTAAAACTTGACAAATCGAACTTCAAAGTTTTTTTGTTCCTAAAAAGACACCATTAGAAAAATAAGTAGACAAACCATAGACTGGGAGAAAATATTCATAATTTATGTATCTCACGGAGGACAAGTATAGAGAATATATTAAGAACCTCTACCACCAAAAAATAAAATCTAATAAAAATAAGCAAAATTCTTGAATGGACATGACACTTAACAAATAATATATAAATGGCCAATTAGTCCATGAAAAAGGTTTCATCACTATTATCAGAGAAATGAAAACTAACCTCTGCACACCCACTGGAAGGGTTAAAAGGAATGTCTGAAATTCCAAATCACGGGGAGGACGTGGACCACCAGACACATATTCATTGTTCTTGGGAGTGTAAACACGGTGCATCCTCTCTCGAAAGTTGTTGGATCTTATTTTATTTATTAATACCTGCCCCATGACCCAGGAATTCCATGTCTAGGTGTTTATCCATGAGAAATGAATGAATTGAGCAAGAGTTCTCTATTAGCAGCCAAGAGCGGGAGCAACCCAGATGCCGGTCAGCAGGTGATCGATAAGCACCGCTATAACGGAGCACTGCTCAACAACTGATACCTGCCAGACCAGGATTAATGTAAAAATGTATATGTATATGTATGTATGTATGTATATGATTAGTAAGAGAAACCGGATACAAAAGCACACATACTTCTGCAACAGGCAGAACTAGTCCACAGGGACAAAAACGAGACTGTTCTTCTCAGGGGAGGGAGGTAGCAGAAACTTCCTGGGGTGATGGAGGTGCCCCACCTCTTGATAGGGCTGGGGGTGACCTGGGTACGTGTTTGTCATAACCACCTGACTTGTATGTATACCTAAGCTCCTTGCTCTTATTCTATGTGGATCTCATTAAACATTACCAAACTGTCTGGCAGGTATACCTCAGGGAAGTAACCACGTTCCCACCATCCATAAAACGGAGTTGGAAACGCTGGGTGAATAAAATGCAAAGACAGTTTTTCTGGACACAAGTCTTCTGCAGAGCTGAGAAGTGCTTGGACACCTTAGATGCTCTGCAGGGCTAAGAAATGCCTGGGCCTCTGGGATCTCTTCCACTGTCTCCTGAAGGTTCACGTGCGTGTGTCCTCGTACTAGCTGCTGTGAAGCAGGTGATGTGGAGGCGGGTCTGCGGCGACCCTGGTGGTGGCCCGCCGTGCCTCGCCATGGTGTGCCCGTGTACCTGGGGGCAGCTGTCCGGCCAGATGGCTCGTGCCACACACACCCTCCTCCTGTTCTCATGCGATAAGTCTTTTATGCCAGGACTCTTCTCTTTTCGCAGCGTGAGGCTTTGCCACCCACAGTGTAAAAGAGGTGATCTCATGTTAGTTTCTGTGTCGGATTAAAGTCTTTGAGCAGCAAAACCTCACAGAGCAGCGAGCGCTAATTACACCTTCAGGCTTGTCAATAATTGAACTCCTTCAAAGTCTTTCCCCAAAAGCCCTATGAGAGGCTCCCTGAATCTTGTCCTTTACATTTTAAATTGAGAATGATCAACATTTATATCACTTAACAGTTTCACTATGAAATACTTCCAACAGCCAGAGGCATGGAGGAATCGTCTTTAAGATGAAGTCACCCATTTCCCCAAATCTCCTGCATCTCCCAGGTTCCATTTCCTGGTGTCCCAAGCGGGAAGTTTATTTTCCACAGGACCTATTTCTTTATACTTTGACCACGTGTGATGTCCTCTAAACACAGTATACTTTCCCTCTTTAAAAAAAGTGATGTTGGTGGCACATTCTGCCTCATTGTTTCTGAAAGTGGCAGGTGCTGGACACCAGGGTGGCCAGGTCTCCCTTGGGCTCCTGTGCCTGGTATCCCCCACATTTCCTGAGCACGTGGACATGAGCTGGGCACGTCTGAGGGCCCATGTGGAGCAAGGACCGTGACCTTGTCTTCCAGGCTCCTGGGTTCAGCCACTCAGCCAACAGCTGCAGCGCTGCCGCTCCCCCCATCCTCAACCTGGGCCCCAGACCAGGGGCACTTGTGGGGCGGGCTCTGGGTCAGGGAGGAAGGCCTGGGGTATCACAGGCCTGCCCTCCTGGCTCACACCCCTCACCCACCCCTCACCCCCGCAGGACCACCATCTGGGCCCACCGTGTCCGCTTCCTGGAAGAGCAGGCCCTGCCCCACTGGGCAACCTTCACCATCTGGAACGCGGGCCGGCAGGCCCGCCGGCTCTACCGCAGCCTGACGGCAGGCTCACAGCGCAAGGTGGGGGCCTGCCCCTGCACCACCCCCCGCCCCAGCCCCATCCCTGCCTGTCAGGCAGCACTGCCCCCGCTGCCCCTGAGGCTGTGTGCTGTGTCCTTCCCAGGTGGCTGCCTTCTGCGACGTGGACGAGAACAAGATCAGAAAGGGTTTCTACTGCTACGAGGGCTCTCAGGTGCGGGCCCCCCTACACCCCCGCCCGGGAGTCACTCACACCACACCTGGCCCACTGCTGGGTGCCATCCCAGGACTTTTGAGTAGACACTACCCAGAACCTTCCTCCTGGGGAAAGGCCATCTGAGCCCAGATAGCTGCCAGGCTTGGCAGAGGCAGCCCCCAGGCTCCCGGGGTCTCTAGGACCCCAGAGGGCTCCTGTGCCTGCCCCCCGCTGCCCCCAGCCCCACTGAAGATGCTATTCACAGGCTTGGGTCTGTCCGCTGCCTGCCTCGGGAGTCCTGGGGCAGCTGTCGATGGCTGGGCCAGGGTGTTGGGGAGCAGATCCAGTCCTGCGTCCGGCTGTGGCCCTGGTGCCCATCTGAGGGTGTCAAACTGTGAACAGGGCAGCTGTGGG
>NW_011494943.1:13387951-13394838 GCF_000754665.1 Bison bison bison | reverse complement strand
TGGGGGAGCAGGGAGCAACACGGGGCAGCCCATGACCCTCCTCTCCTCTCAGGAAAGGCCCAAGCCCCGGATCCCAGTCCTGCACTTCCGAGCTGCACGGCCACCCTTTGTCATCTGCGTGAAGCTGGTGAGTATCAGCTCTCCTCCCACGTGTGGCTAGGACAGCCCCAGGGTCAGGTAGTATGGCGTGTCCACCAGGAGGGCATGGGCTAGGATGGCAGGAGGCAACCGCTGCTCTGGGGGTGGGGGCAGGAGGGTGGTCTGCATGGGGGCGGGGATGGGAACAACAGGGCCACCTCCAGCCAGGCCCGGGGTGTCGGGGAGACGGCGGTGCCCCGTAAGCAGGCTGCATTTCCCACGAGGCTGCCCAGCTGCACCCGTGTGGCCCTGCACGCGCGCACCCACTGGGTGACCAGCGTCCTGGCGGTTTTCTCCATCACACTCTCGCCTTTCCTATTTGCGGCTGCATGGGACAGGTGCTTGTTTCTCAGCTCCAGACTGGACACTGGGGTCCTGCATGGAGGGTACGAGCTGGGTCCTTGAACTACCCTCTCCTCGTGGGGGTCTCATTCCTGGTATGCAAGTTTCCATCATGAAGCCCACTGGTGGGCTCTGGTGATGGCAACCTTCTCTTGGCTTTGGAGCCCTCAGCCAGCTGGCCTGCCCGTCTCTTCTCCTTGGTTTCTGGGAGCCTGGCATCGAGGGTGCTGGCCCTTGGTTGACTGGTGTTCAGCACATTTTCTCTGAACAACAAGACAAGTTGTGACTTGTCTTTTCACAGGTTATTCCCAGGAAAACTTACTTTTAACACAGTACATTTATCAGCTTTTCTCATGAACACTTCTAGTGTCCCCCCATTTTGGAACTTCCTCCTTGTGGTCAGAAAGATAGTCACAGATGAAGGTGTAAAGTGTCCTTAACCCACCTGGACTGTGGGGCCAGTCCTCTGGGCTCATGTAGGATGGGGCTGCCCCAAAGTGTCCCCGGGGGCCGGGGGGCAGTGGTGGGTGAGTGAGCAGGGCCCTGTGCTGTGCCCTGGGGACGTGCCACGGTTCACAGATGTGCACACAGGCGGCTGCTTCCAGCCTCTGAGGTTGGAACTTCAATAACGAGGGTGGCAGGCCAGAGGTCTTCCTGGAGGCAGCGGCTTTTGCAGAAGGGAGGCAGTGTTCATTCAACAGTTAGGCAACAGCAACAGGGAAGCGGGCAGGACCCGCCTCTCACCCTCACCTCAAGTGCAGACGCTCGCTGAGTCTTGGACTCGGGGAGCCCATGGGTCCCACACACACTTTCACAGCAAAGGTAGCCTGCTCTGCAGTGGACAAGCCCGTGGAGGGCACCGGAGAAAGGAGAGCCCTTCGCTGGTGACTGGTTTTAAGATCCCAGGCCTCCTCCTGTGCCTCCTTCTGCACTGCAGCGCTACTCACAGCTTCTAAGTGCGGTTTACTCTGTGGTCCAGGGGTCCCCCAGACCGGCCAGGGCAGCCCACGCTGATGGGGGATGTTGCTTCCCTGAGGCTGTGCTCCCACGGGGCTCGAGCTGACATGGGGGGTGTTGAAGCGTGTTGGTCAGACGGGGGGTCCCGTGCGGGGCTGGAGCACAGGCTGGGCATCCCTATTCTCATCACTCAAAGCACCGCTGTGGTGAAGTCACCCAACTGTTGGGAGAGCGGGTGGGAGGACAGGCTGAGCCCAGGAGCCTGGCGCAGGGAGTGGCCTCAGAGCACCAGCTGGTCCCGCGTGGCTGGGCTCCAGCCCCACAGAAGCTGCAAGGCCATAGAGGTGAGGTTCCCACTGCTGTTGGTGACTTTGCACCACGGGTGAGCTGAACACGCAGACCAGGACACAGCTTCAGGGGCACAACAGGCTGTCAGTCTGAACACGGCCACGTGAACTCAGTTCAGGTCCGATTTCCGTGGGGCGTGTTCTCAGTTCTCTCAGACACAGACCTGCGGTGGAATCGCTGGTCTTGGGGCAACTTACGCTCCACCCGTCGCCCAGAGGTCCCAGTTTCCCACATCCTCACCCACCTCGTGACGTGTGTGTTCATCACAGTTGTCCTGGTGGGTGACATGGCTGTCATGGTGGTTTTGATTTGCGTCTGACAACTGAGGACTCAGAGCATCTTTTCATGGGCTTGTTAGACATTTTTCTGTCTCCTCTGGGGAACTGTCTGTTCAAGTCCTTGGCCCATTTTCTGATCAAGTTGTCTTTTAATCGAGTCCTGAGAGTTCTCTATAGTTCCAGGTTCAAGTCCCCGATTAGATGCTTCAGCAAAAGTTTTTTCCTACCCCGTGAGCTGTCTTTTCACTCTCTTAATGGTGTCCTTTGGTGCACAGAGGTGCTTAACTTTGACAAAGTCCATTTTATCAAATTTTAAAGAATGCTATTTCTTTTTGGCTGGGTTTGGTCTTGCTTGTAGCCTGTGGGATCTCTCGTGGTGGTACCTGGGCTTGACAGTTGCAGCAGGCAGACTTAGTCGCCCCACGACCTTAGTTCCCCAACTAGGAACTGAATGCAGATCCCCTGCTTTGGAAGGCAATTTCTCATCCACTAGACCACCAGGGATGTCCCCATTTTATCTATTTTAAATCTGACTGCTCCTGTTTGGTGTCACAGCTAAGAAAACAGCACCCAATCCGGGGTCATGAAGATTTACCCCTGTGCTTCCTTCTAAGAGTTTTATGGTTTCTGCCCCTTCATTTAGGTCTTGGACCCATTTTGAGTTGATGTTTGTGTGTGGGGTCAGCAGGGGCCAGTTTCATACTTTTGCTGGTGGCCGTGCAGTGACGGTCCCGGGGCCAGGTGGCCAGATGGCTCCAGTCACAACCTGTCACCCTGAGGTTTTCTTCAGACTGTTTGCCAGGTTGAACCTGTTATTAAACTAACACTATATAGCAAGCTACAAACTTAGCCTTAAACAACACACGTTTATTATTACCTCACGTTTCTGTGGGTCAGAGGTCCAGGCACCACAGGTGGGTTTCAGCTTCAGGTGAGAGCGGTGGAGCCTGCCGGGGATGCGCTCTCATTGGGAGGCTCATGTGCAGCAGGTTGGCTTCCAGACTCTCATGGTCACTGGCAGCAGTCAGAGCTCAAGGATGTTGGCCAAGGGCCTCAGTGCTTTGCTGGCTGTTTGCCACCCGCCCCCACTCCCCCCCATGATGGCAGCTTATTCTGTGAAAGCCAACAAAGCGCTGGGTCTGTAGCAAGACGCCCGTCACAGTAACGCATGACCTAATCATGGAGTGTCTACTAGAAGCAGGGGCTCCACGGGGTGCCGGCACTGGGTCAGGGGCATGGCTTTCTGGGGCCTGGCACAGGGACGGACTCGCTGCTCCTGTGGCCCTCACCCACCTGGTCTTGGGTTTCCTGGCTTGAAAGCAGTTTCCTGAGAGACCAAGATAAGCGATGTACCAAGTTACCAGGGACACTGGATGAATGATGATGGGGCTGAAAGGAGCAGTTGTAACATGAAAACTTAAAACTATACACAGACAATACCTAACTTTTCAAAGAAGATGGGTTCTCTTAAGGGTCTACTTCTCAGGGACCCACAATAGCCAGGAAGCAGACACCCCACCCATGCAAACCTTCCCTGGGGAGCAGACATTGGGTGGGGAGGGAGCACTGTTCCCACCCCGCCACCTGCTCTGTGCCTTTGGAGGGTCCGGAGGCAGAAACGCAAACACAGACGTGGAAGTGATTTTTATTTTTGGACACACCACACCACACGGCGTGCAGGCTCTTCCTCAACCAGGGGTCAAACCCTTGCCCCCTGCAGAGAGAGAGAGTGTGTGTGTGTGTGTGAAACCAGCATCAGCATGTTGTACATACTTATTCTGTATTTTGCTTTTTCACCTAATGGTATATCTTGGAGTTAATTCCACATAAAGCCCCTGGCGCCGCCTAACCCTGTTGTGCTCGCCTTCACCATGAAGGGAGCTTTCTTTCCAGCACATGCGGCCAAAGCATTGAGCCCCAACTGCTGTCCTGAGCCCCAACTCCCCCCACCTGCGATCAAGGCAGATTCTAGCCTTGTTTCTTCATTGTTTCCTAAAAAAATTAAAAGCTTAAAAAAAAACAAAAAACTACCCAAACAACACTATCTCACCCCAAATTTCCAGATACCCCATCGGTGTTGAGATCTGCCGTGTAGGTGTGTTTTATCTTTTCATGCTTGTGTGCTGGAAGGCAGACCCGCGGTAACCTCCGTCTCCCTCGCTTTCTTGCGACCTCTTTGTTGCCAAAACTGGCTTGTGGGGTAACGTGTTTCTAGGGGCTCAGGTCCAGGGTTCCTTGTGCCGGCAGGAACGCCTCCTTCACTGCTGGCTAGAGGAGCTTCTGGGGGAATCACGTCCCTCGTCCTAAAAATATCTGCATCCCACTCAATTATACAGATGTTTCATACATTTATTATCCAGATATTATGTTATTATATTACAGAAAATGTACAGAATGTATCACCCTGCAGACCTTTTTGGCCAACCCAATACTTACTGATGTAGCTTTAGGCCAGTTTTACTCTTTGCTGTTAGAAGTAACGCTACATATCTTTATATACGCATAATTTTGCTCAAGTGGCTACACGCTTAGGAGAAATGTTTGAAAGGTGCTGGTCAACGAGCATGCCCGCCATCAGCCATGAGACCAGCCATTCCGTCCCTGGAGGCTGAGCCAGTTTACACCCCCACCAGTGACCCTTCTCCAGTGGGACCCGACGTCCCGTCTTTGCAAGCTGCTGGTGAGAAACAGTAAGTTTATGGTTCTAACCAGCAATGTCATGTTGTGGGTAAGGAGGGCGTCTCTTCACACATTCGTAATCATCTTTATTTCCCCTTGGTACATTATCCTTTGCATTGGCCTGTTTCTCTGATGGTCTCAGTATTTTTCTTTATATAGCAACAAAAACCAACCACTGTCTGTGAAGAGCTGCAGATTCTTCTGTGCCATTTGGCTGAATTTGTATCTTTGGCCACTTGGAAATTTTTTATTCAGGTATAGTCAAAATAATTTTTCCTTTTAAGACTTTTAGATGTCTTATTCATTCTAAGACAATCATTCCTCATTATGAGACTTTATAAAAACATTATCTAAGTCTGGTCCTCAGACTCCGGTATTTTCCTTATATCTTCGATACAACTGGAATTTATTTTGCTATAAAGACTTTCTCTTTCCATGAGGATCCTCAGTTGTCCCCACATCGTTTGGTGAGACGCCCATGTCTTTGCCTGTTGGGAAGTGCCATCTTTGTGTGTGAGGTATGAATGTGTATGTGGAGCTACTTCTGGAGTCCTGGCCTTTTTCTACTGATCTGTCTGCTTTGCATCATTACTGACTATAGCTTTATAATGTTCACCACCGAGTGCAGCTAGTCTTCCTTCATTATTCTTTTAGAACTTTTCTCGCATTTCTTCTGTTTACTCTTCAAGGCTGTGCCAGGTCTTAGCTGCGGCATGTGGGATCTAGTTCCCTGACCAAGGATCGAACCCAGGACACCTACATTGGGAGTGTGCAGTCTTAGCCACCGAACCATCAGGGAAGTCCCTCTCACATTTTTCTTTGATAAACTTTATTGTGAACTTTTCACACCTTTAGGAAATGGCCAAAGTGTGGCCTATCAGCTGCATCTGTAAATGTAGTTTTACCAGAACAGAGGCGTAAATACGAACCACCTGCCCTTGAAGAAAACTGAGGCATTTGTTCCAGAACCTGCCGCACAGTTTAATAGATGACGAGCCATCCCCCAGCACTGCCTGGTTCTGTGGTTCATACTTTCTCAGCTAGTCCTTCCAGGTGGAGTGCGTGGTCCTGGCTTGTGTGATGGAGTCGGCTGTGTCCTCTGGGGTCCGGCCTCCTCCACATCAAGCTAGCGGCCAGCTGTTCTCTTCTTGGTGTTGTGGGATCCAGCCATGGGCGTCACACCAGAGCTTCGTGTGGAGGGTCCTGACTGCTGTCCTCGGCTTGTGGGATGGCCATGTCTTCTGTTTTGCTAGACAAGGCCTAGGGAGTGGCCAGGCCAGGGGACACGCCTGGAGGCAGGAGGGTTCCGAGGCCCCACAGCTAGACGGTGGGGTTTGTTTCTGTCTGATCATTGGCAAGGCTGAGACCTTTCCCACATCAGGTGTGTGGATTTCCTCCCCTGACATTTCTGATCAGCTCGTCTATGGGATTGTGTGTTTCATGACCTGTAGAAGTCCCCTGTACCCTCTGGGTTCTCGTCCTTGTTGGTTTTGTCTGACCTTTCTGTTGTCTTAAGGAGGTCTGTCCACTCATGGAAGCATCTAACTTGAACAGTTTTGTGAAGTCAGTCCCCTCCCCAGGTCAGGGACGGGCCTGCCTGCCCGGTGGCCCCTCTATCAACCCAGGTCTGTGACCGGGCTGGCCCTGAACCCACATGTGTTTCCTTTGAAAACTGGAGATAACGGGAAGAGAAAAGGGGGGCTGAGACCAGGCAGCAAGTAGAGAACAGAATGTGGAAATTCCAGTTGTTTTCCAGGTAGAATGGTTTCCATTCAAATGCTTCTAGCAAAACTTAGGTAATAGCAGTAGCTGCAGAAACGGCCAAGGACAAGGGGGCGCCTCCATGTGGGGTCCCAGGAGAGGTGACACCCAGTGGGAGGGACGTGGTGGTCAGGTCACCCCTCCCCCGTCCTGCTAGAGACGCCTGCCCTGCTGGTTATGGAGGCAGGAGGGAACCTGGCAGGTGGTGCTGGGACGAAGGACAGGTGCCTGCAAGCATTTCCCCAAACCCGCTGTGGCCCACACAGGAGGGCTGGGGATCCATGGGGTGGCCACCAGGCAGGCTCGGCCGAAGGGTTTCGGACCACCAAGTCCCGTGCCAGAAAGGTCCCAGGGCGCCAGCAAGGTCCCAGGGCAGACGTGGGC
>NW_011494943.1:13385125-13387851 GCF_000754665.1 Bison bison bison | reverse complement strand
GTGTGGGGGGAGCTTGCCTCTTGCGGGGCCTCGGCTTGTCACAGCCATGGGGACAGGCCTGGGGTGGGGGGTAGGAAGGGCTCTGCCTGCAGCTGGTTGTAGAGTCACAGGCTCTGTCCCCGGGCCGCCTCCCACCTGTGGCCCGAGGAGGGCATGGGGCAGGGGGACATCAGAGACCTTGGGATCAAGTCAGGAGCGGGGAAGCTGGGTCTGCCCTGGACCCAAGCACGAGTGAAAGGGGCTGCCCACGTGAACCTCACCTGAGTCCCCGGGGTGGGTCAGCCACCACCTGCAGCGGGGGGCCAAAGGCAGGGTGGGTGGAGGCCCCTCAGAGGACCCCCTGCCCCCCATCTCCCTGGTGACCAGTGAGACAGTGGCTAGCGGATTCCCTTCAGGCCCCTCTGTCCTCTCAGCCGTGGAACAGGAGTTCATAGGGAGCACCTTGGGGTCCCCGGCGCAGGCTGGACAGAGCTGACCTGTCGCTCTTCCCACAGGACCTCACGGGGGGCGCGTTTGAGGACAACCTGAGGTCGCTGAACCTGCAGGAGGGCCGGGACTTCCTTCACTTCAGCTGACAGACCCGTGGCAGCTGCCCCCAGGTATGTACGAGGCCCCCAGCAGCTGCATCCCAGGGCTGAGGGCCAGCAGGGAAGGAGGGCCCCACATGCATGTGGCGGGTGGTGCCCAGATGCCCCACAAACCCCACTCACCAAGAGGGTGCTCAGTGTTCTACGTGTGGTCTGCGCCCCCCCGTGTATTTCTGACGTGTCCACACATGTATACACACAGACTAAGACCCGGAACACTCCTCTGCTGGGGGCAGGGGCTTGGCTGCCCACCACGCCCTCCTCAGCATCCCTCACGTCAGTGGCACCAGCAGCTTGTACTGGTCACTCCCAGCTCCCCATGGCCACGAACCCCAACGCCCACTTCGTTCCCAGCTTTGCCCTCTGTGCGGTCTGGGTGGATGCGTGGCTCTGTGGGGGTCAGCCTACGTTAGAGACGTGGGTCTGGACGAGGCCCCCCAGGGCACAGAGGCTGTGCGCTGACGCTTGTCCGGTGGGGAGTCAGCCCCTCTCTGAGTGAGGCAGATACCTGGGCAGGGGAGCGAGAGGCCCGTGGTGCCTGGCAGGGGCCGCGGGTGTGAGTGGGCAGGGGAGCGCATCTTTCTCTGGTCCTACGCTGGAGATGTGACCAGAACTGGGGAAGGTGGCAGTTCTGACCACGTCCTGGCCGCTGGGGGCCCCCAGCTACAGCAGTCCTGAGTTGAGAAATGGCCGGGCACTGCCCATTTCTCCACTTGGTCTCTCGGTCTCAGGAGCCCAGTGGCTCTCCCCTAAAGGTGATGCTGGTGCCACTGGGCTTGTCTCCTTGATCCAAGAAGAAATCATCGACGTGTTGAATCGTTAGTGTCATCGATGCCAGAGTGATGACTCAGGGATGGAGGCCCTGCCCTAACAGTTCACATGAACGAGGCAGTAACTCCTGGCTCTGAGGAGGGTCAAAGGGGCTTGAACAATCAGGAGTGGCCGCGTTGTGAAGCCACGTCTGGTCGGAATTCCCAGCCTTGGTGATTAAAGCACTGCGGTCCCTGTGTGCAGAGAGTCTCGGAAGACCCTTCACAGAATACAAAGGTGGCAGGCAGAGGCAGGAGAACTGGTGTTCTGGCCACAGGGCTCTAAACCTAAAACTGCGTGTATTCACACTGCTGCTGCTGTTAAAATCCTACGTGCTTTTGAAAAATCCACACAGTAGCTGTTATTCTTGTCACGTGGTCACTGTTTGCAGGAATCTGCCTGAAGGTGTTTTTGTCATCACAACTGGGAGGGGCTCCCGCCGGCATCTAGGTTGTGGCTAAATATCCTGCGACGCACAGGACAGTCCCCACAGCAGCTACTTGCCCTCAGTGGCAGCAGTGAAGACTGGAGACCAGCTGTGCACCAAGGGCAGCTGTGCCCCCAGGGTCCTGTTTGTTCCTGCCGCGCGGGCTGAGTCCACACGGCCCCACGCGTCCCGCAAGAGGCAGTCTGTCCTGTGGCCCGGGAGCAGCAGCGCCGTCCTGGCCCGACGGCCGGGCCTCACACGTCCTCACCTGTCCGTCCACATCTCTGCTGCATCCAGACCTCAGCCCCGGAGGCAGCAAGGGAGGCGCCAAACCCCCGGCCACGCAAGTGCCCAGGCGGGGAACCTTTACGCACGCTGGCCTCTGGACAGGCCTGCGTGGAGGGAAGAAGCCTGTCTGCTTCACAAACCCTGAGTGTGCACCCACTCTGGACAGATGGGAAAAAGGTACAGACCGTGTGGTTCTTCCACTTCCTGGAGGCCACATGTGGCACAGCTGTGAAGCTGCCGGCCACACCATTCCAGTCCGGGGTCTGAGCTACCACCACAAGTCCCCTGTGTAGATGAAACTGGTCCCCGCAGCATTCAAAACAGTGTCAGCTCCGACTGAACAAAACCACAGGAAGGCAGGTGACTAGCGATGGCTGCGTGCACGGGATGCCAGAACAGGGTGAGGGAGACACTGTCACACCACCCCTCACAGGCCCTGCAAAAGGGCCTGGAGCAGGCGCCCTCTCCCACCCCGGGCCGTGGCGCCTTCTCTGCCCTGTGATCTGACGTTAAGTGTGAGTCTTCTAGAGCCTGTCAGTGAGTAAGACCAAGCCCGGCACGGCGGCTGTGGTGACGGGACAGCTGGGGGGCTGCAGCCGGTCTCCCCAGGCCTC
>NW_011494943.1:13365941-13384978 GCF_000754665.1 Bison bison bison | reverse complement strand
TCTCAGCAGGGAATTTTATTAAATGGGGGTTGGGGATGAGGACAGAAGCACCGACAGGCCAGGGCACTCAGGCGCAGGACGCACGTGAGGAGATGCCACCTCCAGGTAACAGACACCGGGTCCCTCACACACACCAGCCAGGCTGCCATCCGTCTGCATCTTATCTGTCAACCGTGCCCGGGCTCCTCCTCCTGGCCAGGCAGGCGCGAGTTCGCTTCCGGGCCCGGCCTCAGCGGACAGCAGGCTGTGGGGGACACGGGACAGGGCCAGCCAGTCAGTGCTGTCTTCCCAGCCACCCCTGCGCCCCATTTCTTGCGGAAACTGCATCTGTGCCACTTCCCCGAACATGCCGGGAGCCCTCTGGCCGACACCACCTCTGCACAGCGAGCGGGTGTGGAGGGTGACTGTCCTGTCCCCACCGCTTCACCCATCTTAACAACATTTTCCTAATAATGTTGAAAGCGCGTTTCCTTAGGAAGCCGGTGGTGTGCTTGGCCATCACATGAGGAGACAGAATCAACACTCATCTGGCCACCCTGTCACCAGCAGCATCACCTGGGACCGACTGGGCTGCCCCTGCCCCACACCCGAGGGGGCCTGCAGGCCCCAGAGAAGGCAAGGGCCGTACACTTGTATGGAAGGTGGGGGTGGGGGAGACTTCGCCTCAGGAATAACTGCCACAGAGAGGAGAAACGGAGAGTTAAGAGCACAGTGAACCGAAGGGCAATGAAGGGAGAGGTGGCCGAATGGAAGGCACGCCACGGCCACCTGGGCCCTGGGCAGCGAGGGCAGCACAGCTGAGCCCCCCGCGCGGTGCCCCATTCTGAGTGCAGTACATCAGGAAGGAACGCCACCGCCGAGCAGCCCCTAACAGAACAGCAGGAAAACTGCAGGAAGTTAACAGAAGGGGAAGCGAGATGGTAAAAACGTCATTAACCACTGCCAACGATGACAAGGAAGGAAAGAAACGACTGAAAAGAAATCGGCAAACCAACCCAATAAAGCCAAAATCACACATTAAATGCAAGTGGAGAAAACACTCGAGCTACCAACAATGGTTGAACTGGATTAAAAGGAGGTAAGACCTATCTACTGTTTATAAGAAACTCAAATATAAGAACATACAGAAATTGGAAGTGAAATAACGAAAAGAGATATACTACATAAACACTAAGCAAAAACTCCGCTGTGGCGCTTGACATCACACCAAGGAGACTTAAAGCACGAGGCATCACAGATAAACGAGAATGTTCCCACCGATGTCAATCCGCCAGGAAGACGCCACAGACTTTAAAACCTACAGGCACCTGTAGTGAGTGAAAGCGGCTCAGTCGTGTCTGACTCTTTGCCAACCCTGTTGACTGTGTAGCCCTTCTCTGTCCACGGGTTTCTCCGGGCACGAATACTGGCGTTACGGGTAGACCATCCCTTCTCCAGGGGATCTTAACAACCCGGGAATCAATCCAGAGTCTCCTGCATTGCACGTGGATTTTTTACCAGCTGAGCTACAGGGAACACAGCTTCAAATGCATCACAGAAGTTGAGAAAACTGAAAAAGACAAACTGAGATTTTTCTCAATGATCAACAAAATGGCAACAAAGTACAGTCATACACAGACTGAAAACCAGTCACCTTTCTCAGCCCCCAGCCCAAAGCTGGGAAACAGAAAAGATCTAGAAGACAAACTTAAATGGTGACTGACGAACAGCTGGTGGCTGAGCGTGGCCGGGCACAAGGATGAGAACCCTGGCGGCCTCTCCAAGGAGCTCACACTCCCGCGTGGTTCCCGAGGACCAGGACCAGGAGCGGCTCGGCTTCGGACCTGCTGCTGCAGCAGATCCCTCACACTCCGGTCACCTCACGCCTGTTCCCCTAAGAGGCTGGCCCTCAACAAAAACACTGGAGAAGGCAGTGGCACCCCACTCCAGTACTCTTGCCTGGAAAATCCCATGGGTGGAGGAGCCTGGTTGGCTGCAGTCCATGGGGTCGCTGAGGGTCGGACACGACTGAGTGACTTCACTTTGACTTTTCACTTTCATGCATTGGAGAAGGAAATGGCAACCCACTCCAGTGTTCTTGCCTAGAGAATCCCAGGGACGGAGGAGCCTGGTGGGCTGCCGTCTATGGGGTCACACAGAGCCGGACACGACTGAAGCAACTTAGCAGCAGCAGCAACAAAAACATACCAAATACAAAAAGGCAAGAGAAAGCAGTCTGAAGAGACAGTGCAGATGTGAGAAGCAGACTCAGAAACGGCAGAGATACTGCAACTATCAGACCAGGAGCCGGACACAACTAGGATCAGCACACCAAGGGCTCTGGTGGGCACCACGGAGGCCACGCAGGGACGGACGTCACCAAGCAGGGACAGAGGGGCCACCAGCACTGCGGGTCAAACAGGTGCCTCCAGAGGGCGCCTCCTAAGGCCAGATGGGGCCAAGGACACGATCAGTGAGCTTGCAGACAGGTCAACAGAAGCTTCCTAAACTGAAAGGCAAAGAGAAACAAAAATGGGGTGGGGGGGTGGAAAATCCAAGAACTGTGGGGCAATTACAAAAGACAGGAACATCTCTGCTCCAAAAACCATGAAACACTGAGGGGTCCACGGATGGACACACCGTGTTCTCCGTCAAGAGACTCGGAGCAGAGACGCCACTTCTCACCTAATGGACCTTCAGGCTGCGGGCAACCTCGGCCAAACTCCCAACAAGCCTATCCTACAGGTGTGGTGCAAACCCAAGGGCTGGGAAGAGAAGACGACCACGAAGCAAAAAGAACCATGAGGCTGAGATAACTGGGCACCAGGACCCACTGTGAGACTGCAGAGCCCTCCCTGCATCTTGAGGCCTGCATCCGGCGCTGTAAGCTGGCTGGCTCATGGAGGGACGACGATCCGAGAACGGAGCCACGCGTGTGGCCTGATGCCACCACGCAGCCAGGAGGAGCTGATCAGGCAGATCGTAGTCCAAACGTAGAAAGTAATACAGTAAAGCTCTTAGGAAAAAGACTGTCAACCCTACAGGAGGTCGAAATACCCAAACAGGACCCTGTTAAGTCTAAGGACGAGAAGGTCATCCCTGGAGGAGGAGACATTTGCGGGACACACGTCCAGAAAAAGGACCCTGAAGACAAAAGTATAGAAGGACGGACAACCTGGAGAGAACACAAAAGGTCTGACACGCAAGGAACGACAATGTCCCAACACCTCAGATCTCAGAAAAAGTGGTCACGTTCCCATCACCAGGGAAACCAGGGAGCGCCCATCACAGACGCCACACAGCCTTGAGCGCGAGCAGGGAGCACCGTCGCGCTGGAGTCTGCTTCAGCACTGCCCGCCTGAGTCCTCGGCCCGGCGAGTCCACCGGAAACGGGCACTGGTGCTCCGGCAGCCTGAGGCGCTCGCCTGGGGTGGCCAGGGCAAACACTGGGGTGCCTGGAGACCTAGAGCTTCGACACCACGCTCTCCTGCACACATGTCCTTCCTCAACAGCCTCTCCAGAGCAGGGTTCGTGCCCAAGGTCAGAGGGACACAGCTGTTGGGGACAGGAGGAGGGCACGGCCCTCCCCAGGACCCCAGCCCAAGCTGCTGCGACCCACCTCCGCTCCTGCAGGACCCACAGACTGAAAAGAAATAGAGCCCTGATCCTCTCCAGGAACACACACAACAGTCTCAAGTCTCCCAATGACACAGAAGCTGCAAGAGCAGCCTGGAGCCCTCAGTGTCAGAAAACCGCAGCAACGAGGCACACGCGCCACGGAGGACGGCGGCCTCGGCGGGCGGACGGCAGCCGGCCCTGGGGGGACAAAGGCCCGGGGGGCAGTGGAAACAGCGGAAGGCTGCTGTGCTGCTCCGAGGGCGGGAGACGGGTGCTCAGCGGGCCAGGCCTGGGTGCTGCTGCTCCACAGGACACATGTGAGACATGCCTGGCGGAAGAGTGTGGGGCGGGGGGAGCAGCAGCAGGAACACCGCCATCGCTCAGGACGGCTCCAGGGCTCAGGGTGGGCCCATCTGGTGGGACGGGGGGCAGGTGGGAGAGGAGAGTGTGGGCCTCGGCTCTGCCGCCATCCCACAGTCCTGCTCTGCTGCCTCCTGGGATCCTGAAAGGGTTTGACATGGAACGTGCGGCAGGCAGCTCATCCTGGAATGTTCTAGACCCTGGGACTCAGAACAGGAGCTCATGGAGCTGTGTTTGGAGGTCTCACAAGGAAGGGACCCCAGGTCCCCCAGGTGGCCTGAGGGGCAGGTGATACCTTGGGAACCAGCTGCGGTCTAGGCACGCCCAGGAGGTCACACAGGCGGTTCCGCTGGGCTCTCACGACCGGGAGCTCGGCGTCCCTGGGGAGGAGAAGGCAGGGAGCACCGTCAGCCGTGGGGACAGTCCACGCAGGTAAATCTGCCAAGATCTTGTCGGGTGTGCAGAAACCCCAACGCCAGAGATGAGGTAGAAATCAGGGAAAAGGATGCCTCACCCGCACTCACACAAGGCCTTGCTCCTGAATGCTTTCTCAGGGAGCCCCGCGAGGGGCCCTTGGCCCCCAAAGAGCCCCACCCAGGGGCCAGAGGCAGGAAACACCAAGACAGCAGGGAGATGGGGGCTAGGGCACAGATGGGTTTTATTTGACTTTGAAAGCTGTTACAACTTTCATTAAAAATAAAAATTATATTTAGCAGCACCATAAAGAAAACTGGGCATGTTTTTCTTTTGTTATAAGAAAAAAAAGTTATCCATAAATCCTCTGGAATTTTTTAGCAAAGGAATTGGGAACGCGCCCCGTCTGCCCTGAACTGTGAGAAGAGGAAGGCAGGTGTGGGAGCTCAAGGGGACCCCGGGGCCCACCGGGCGCTGGTGGCTTCACGTCACCCTCCCTTCACAGTCCTTCTCAAGCATGGAGGACACGCCTCTGTGCTGTTATCACTGACATCGCAGACAAGCGTGCCCTGTCCAGCGGCTCGCAGAGCAGAGGTGTCCCGTCTCCTGGGGCCATGCTTTCTGCTCTGGAATTTTTGTCACGGGGGCTGCAGCATGTTTACCAGAACGCCCTCCTCCTGGAGGCAGGGGTCTCCCAAGGAAACCTCAACGAGGCCCTAAAACCCGAGGCCCTGCCCTGTCCTTCGGGGCAGCTGGGCCGCCAGGTGGGGGCGGGAGCTGCATCGATGCTCAGTCTCCGTGCGCAGGGCTTGGCCCTGCAGGAACGTCACTGTTTTGAGGGAGGGCCACGTGAGGACATGATGCATGTCCCTCCCTCGTAAGCAGGGTGACCTGACCTGGACGGAACCCGGTCCTGGGGGCCTCACTGCTGCTGCCTGAGCAACCTCTGAACTTTGGTTCTGTGCCCAAAATGGGGACGAGGAACGTGGTCACCTTGAAGAAGTACGTGCAAATGCCCAAGGGTGCGCATACGTGTGAGCGGTGCCTGGAGCGGGACAAGCGTCACCCCCCATCATCCTGCACTGCTGCCCGCTGGACTCTGCTCGTGGGCCACCCCTTCCCTGCTTCTCCATCAGCACCTCCTTGCCCCACTCAACACCCCTTTCAAACCTATCATCCAAACCCATCAAGAGTCAAGGAGCCAACAGAGATGGCAGGAACTGTGCTTAAAACAACCCTGGAGCCCTGACCTGGAACGAGGGGTGGCCCTGGGCACCAGGAGGGAAGTGAGTGTCTGGGGTGGGAAGGAGACATTCCCCACGGAGGGAGACACTGCCCGCCACGCCACACCACGCCTCCCTGCACTTCTGACACCATAGTTCAGGGGGCGGGAGCTGCCATTCTCAAGTGATTTCAACCCCAATAAACTGCAGAAAGGGCACCCAGAGCCATGACACGATCAATGGAAAAGTGGCCACAAAAAAATAAGTTAGGCTCTAACCAATCAGTGCTCGGAACAACCCAACTTTTCACTTTAAAAAAATGGTATTTGGTAAAAAATAATTTCACTTTGAGGATCTTCCAACCCAAACACCCCAGGAGCAGGAGGCACCCTCTCCTTCCTCATCCTCTTGGGTGGGAGGAAGTGAGCCTGCGCAACAGAAACGCAGACACGTGGGTGAGGAGGGGTCGGCCAGACACCACTGCCGCCTCGTAACCCAGAGCTGAGCCGAGGGCTGGAGCCCCTCTTTCCTCTAACCTCTGGAGGGTTTTGGGAGAGACCACGACACGCTCTGGGGGTCCCACTCGCTGAGGTGCCGCACCCGCCGCGCTCCCAGGAGAAGGCTGGGCCACACTCACCAGGCCGTGCTGCTGAGCACAGCCATGACCTCGTCTAGGACCGCGGTGGGCACCACGTCATAGGTCAGCACCATCTCATACACCTGGCTGGCCGTGTTCTTCCGGATCTGGTGGGACGGAGAGCAGAGCTGATGGGACCCTGGCTGGGAGCAGGGATGGGGGCCAGGCAGCTCCTAAGGGCCCAGAGTCCCGGGAAACCAGGAAAGGCTGGCTGGGCAGACAGCTAAGAGGAGCTGACCTCTCCCCACTCACGATTCCATGGCCACAACCGCCATGGCCACCCCGCGCCCCCCAGTGGCCCTTATCAGGAGGAGGCCGCACAGCTTCCAACATGCCCTTGCTGAAACGCTGCGCTAAACCCTGCCCCTGATCAGAGCAGTCCTCTCACCTGTTTTCTCGTCTAGCTGTGCCTGGTGGGGACTTACTTCATGGAACAGGTGCCCTCAGAACCCCCAGGCCCACCCCCGAGGTCCTGGCCAGCAGCTCAGGGCCTGGAACCTGCATTTCTGATCACGGGGAAAGGGGCATCCAGTGGCCCCACTAGGAAGATGTCACACTGGGGTATCTCTTCTGCCAAAGGAAGAGAAGACTGCCTAGGAACCTGACTCTGGGGTGGGGGCTGTGGGGCAGGTGCTGCCCCAGGTGGGGGTAAAGCCACTCAGCTTGGGCCTTCCAGAAGCCTCAGAACCAGAGCCCGCAGGACACTGATAGGCTAAACGCCTATTCTCAATGGGGCACCCAGGTGCACCTGTGGCCAGGATTCCAGGGGGCAGGGGTCCCCCTGAGTGTGGGCGTTTCCCTGCACCCGGGCCCATTGCCTGGAGCCCCAGGGGAACATCAGGACCTGCCTCCAGAGGCAGGGGCCAAGCTCAGCCATCACACGGCAGCTGCTGCAGCCACCAGGCACAGGACGCCCCGCCCACCGTGACGAGGCCCCGCCCACCATGACGAGGCCCGCCCTCCACTGAGGGCCGCCCACACCAACACCAGGAAGCATCAGCACCCCCAGCACTGATGTGGGGGCCGGGACACTCACCACAGGGAAGGGGTGGCAGAGCAGGAGGAAGAGCTGCAGGAGGACCTTCCTCCTCACGTCTCCGGGGAACTGCACCAGCCCACAGAACCTGCGGGGACCCCACACTCCAGTGAGTGACCCACGACACCCCACACCTTCGCTTCCCGGCGGGGGAGGGGACCCAGGTGCTGTCTGTGAGGACCCCCAGGCCTCAGGGCCGTCTCCCTGCGGGGAGGCAGCCTAGATTCAACATCCACTTTCTCTCTGTCGGTGGGGGCATCCATACCTCCACGGTCGGGATCAAGTCTTGTTCTATGACAAGGCTCCCTGACCCAGTGCCCACTGACCTGCCTAGGAGGCTGGCCCAAGGGTGGGCAGGGTGTGGCAGAGCCCCCCCAGCTCCGCCAGGAACACGGAAGCATCAGAACGAACATCCCCAAGCCTGTGCTCAGCTGCTGGGCCGGCCTCTCCCCTTCCCGCCTGAATAAGCTCCTTGGAACTCACACCGCGATGCTGGACCGCAGTTTCTGGACGTCTTTGGATTTCTTGATCTCTTCCTTACAAAGCGCGAGCAGCTTCACACAGAAGGGGTGACTGAAAGGAAAGGACAAGGCCTGGAGGTGGGCTTCTGGGGAGCATCTGCCGATGGCACCCCCAAAGACAACTGCCCCCTGGGGATGCACGCCAGGGCACCCAGCTGGCCCCTTTGCAAGTGCAGCAGGGGACAGAGCCCCACTGTCCCGTCCTCGACAAGCCACCTTCCCCACACACTTCCCTGTCCCACGGCCCCGCAACAGGAGGGCAGGCCACGCCCTGGTGGGGCCTCGAAGTAACAGGAACACCCAGAACCCCCACCCCACTGCACACCTAGCCGACGTGTGCCATGGCAGCACCAGGCTCAACCCAGGATCAAGGAAAACGACCGCACCGTGACTGGGTCCCAGGACTCCTGCGTCCAGGTTCTTGGAGGGTCAAGGAGGGACCAGGGGCGCCCCCCACCCAGTTCTGCTTGACCGAGGAGAACGTGAGGCCATGGCGACCACGACCAGCGTGGGTCCCCATGAGAGGAACATGCTCCTCTCCGGCAGAGCCGCGACCCCAGGCCGGTTCTGGACGCTGAGGTCCCTTCTGTTCTCAGCCTATGTGGTTGCTCCCCAACTCTCCTTCTTCCTGGTGTGCCTGCCCCAGCCACTTGTCTACTCCTGCCCTCCCGTGACCTCGTGAGATCACACACCGCCTGTTTACTGAGGACTTTCTACTGAGTTCCAGCCTTGATGATCCATCTCCTCTGGACGAGATCTATAAGCACCTTAAACCAAACCTTTCTGCTGTGAACCGAATGGTCACATCTACTACGTTGAAGTTCTAACTTGGAACGTGAGGGCATTAGGAGGTGGGGCCTTGGGAGGCTGACGAGGAGCCCATAGGGGATCAGTGGGCTAAGAGAAGACGTGGTCTCTAGGTGGTCTCTCTGCCACCTGAAGACACGGGAAGACCACGTCCCTCTGCTGAACTTGGACATCCAACCTTCAGCACTGGGAGGAATGAGTTTCTGGTGTTCAACCACCCGGGCTGTGGTATTTGTTACAGCATCCTGATCTGCTTGGAGAGCCTTCCAACTCGACCCCCAGGCCTCTCTGGTCCACGCCTGCTCCATCCAGCCTTCCTGTCTGAGAACCACTGTGCCCTCCCAGGGGCCTGCCCAGGAGCCCACAGTCCTCCTCGGCTGCCTCGTGCCCACACACCCACAGAGATCTGCTGGCAAGCTGCTCCTCTCCAGCACCAGCAGCCACGAACCCCCAGCTGGAGATGAGCCTGACAACCTGGAACGCTGCTTTCTCCTACCATTTCAGTCTGAAAATTTTCAAAGCAGGAAAATAGGTTAAGATCTGAAACAGAACGCTTGGCAAGTCCAGCCGTGCAATATACACAGGATCACATGGCACAGCCCGTGCACGCACAGGCCACCGCTCCAACAGCAGGCGTAAGAGACACGCTGGGCTGCACCACCAGCGAATTAAAGGAGAAACCCTTCGATGTTAAAAGAGCACTTGAGAGTCTCAGCAAAGGCAGAGCAACAGGGACCAACCAGATCCACTCCCGCCTGGAGGAAGTGACAGTGAACAAGACTCAAGACGGCAGAGTGCAAAGGACGGGACCACCGAGGCCTGAGTGGCAAAGGGGGCGAGCCTGCAGCTGCCTAGCTTCCTGCCTGTGGAGGGGGTGTGGCGGGCACACAGAGGGGACTGGCGCAAAACCCGGTGCCACTCTTTTTCAAATTGCAGGCCAGAGGCCTTGAGAGATTTGCCCGAACCCTGCTCAGCACAAGGATGCTGCCCTGGCTGTGGAAGAACCCCCAGAAATGTGACCCTCAACGACTGTTACCATCAGCCTAGGGGGGGCTCTGAGATCAAGTGACCGAGAGCAGAGACCTCAGAAGTGGGAGAAAATGAACCCCAGATGCCAGAGCTGCAGACGGGGAGGCTGGCGCAGCGGCTGCAATGCTCCGTGCTCGGCAGCTGAGCAGCCTGAACCCAGTGGAGAGGGAAGTGGCCTCGTGTCCACTCCCTGTGCCCACCCCCGCCGGCCTCCCAGTGGCCCCGCTGTGTCTGAGATGGGCTCTTCACCTGGCCCAGGTCTCAGCACCGTGACCATCACAGGCCCTCTGTGATCCCGTTCACCATCCAATCCACCGTCCACAGTGGTGCTGACTGCAGGCCCCCGTCAGGGGCAACGCCCCACCTGCTCCGTGTCCCAAACAGACAGCAGGAGCCCCCAACCCCCACGGGAGCAGCCGATGTTCTTGGTGGCTCTTAGAGTGTGTATAAAAGCTGACCCTGAACATACCAGGAAACTATCTCCCAGAAGCCTGATCTCTGGATCTGATCAACGGTTCTCTGAAAGGTGAGCCCGAGGCTGAACCACTGAGGCAGCACTGAACACAGAGCACAGGGAGCACTCACTTCTCCTGGGCGGTGAAGATGTCGAAGCACCCGTTGGCCAGCATCTGGTCCAGCGTCTTGAGCAGCGGCACGGACACCCTGGGGGGAAGGCAAGTGTGAGATGCCAGGTGTCAGAACAGCGGAAGGGCAGACCCACGCACGCGGGAAACTCAGTGCCACTGCCTCGCGGGCCTCCCTGGACGGCCAACAGCTCAGCCCCAACCAAACTCCTGGCAGGACGTGCAGGAAACGACAAGCCAGTCCTGAGGCTCATGTGCAGACACCAAGGATGAAGACAAGCCCACGCAGCGACGGGAAGAAAGCGCGGGCCTGGAGAGCTAGCACCGCAGAGCCCAAGTATCAAAACCGTGGGATCCTGGTGTGAAGACAAGCAAATACATCCAGGAACAGAAGAGCCCCAGGCTGGACCACACACCCACCATTTCTGAGAATGACGCAAAAGCAACGCAGTGGGAAGTCCAGTCTTTTGCACACGTGGAGCACCGGGGCGTCAACAGGCAAAACCGGGACACAGGCCTGGACCTGTAGTCGCATCACACAGAAACCAACCCCACTCAGACCTGAGGTCTGAGCGGAACACTCAAACTACGAAACTTCTAGGAGAAAACGTTAAGAGACAGTCGTGGAGCCTTCAGTCAGGCAGAAATTTCTTAGATAATGACACAAAAAATACAATTCATAAAAGAACAAGGATACAAACAAGTTTATCAAAGTACAAAATGTTTCTCCTTAACAGAGAGACTGTTAGGAGTGTGGAAGACAAGCTAGAGACTGGGAGGAAACGTGCAAATCACATCTCACAGAGGACTCGTCCAACATTGTAAGGAAACCTCAAACTCCAGCAGCATGTTAAAAATAAGCACCCAGTTAAAAAAAAAAGTCAGAAGATCCGAGAGACACCTGACCAAAGAGGCTCTGCAGACAGCCCACGAGTGCCCAAGAAGAGGCCCGGCACCCTCAATCAGCAGGGGAGGCAAATCACAGCCACAACGAGACACCGCACCCCGTCAGATCAGCTGAAGTGAAAGGGCCGACCAGGCCAGCTGTGGTGAGGCTGGGGGCACCCAGATTTCTCAGTGACAGAAAGCAGATCAGTGGTTGCCTTGGGGCGTGGGGGGCCGACGAGGGGGTGGGGGCGGGGGGTCGAGGAGGCAAACTGGGGGTGACAGGTGTGCCTGACCGCTTCATGGTTGTCGGCACGAGTCAGAACTTCTCAGACTGCACTCTTTACGTGCCTCTCGTTAGGTCATGGTTGTCGGCATGAGCCAGAACTTCTCAGACTGCACTCTTTACGTGCCTCTCGTTAGGTGTCACCCATGCCTCGGAGCAGAGCGCTCTGGGTCGAGTTCCTGTTCATTCAGACTGTCTGGCTCCCAGGACTAGGGCCTGTGTGAGGGGCATGCAGTCCAGCCAGAGTGACTGGTACCCGGCTGCCCTGGGCCAGCCGAGCACCGAGTCCAGGAACAGCCCTCTGAGAAGGTGCACGAAACATCCCCAAGTCTGCAAGTCAGGGCTTTGGGGTCTACACTCCATCTTCTTGGAAAAGCAGTTAACAAAATGCTACAGCAAAAACGATGAGAAGACCGGTTGCTTTCCAATCCTGGTGGTCACGGTTGTGCGTGAGCCACGTGTTGGAACAGCGGCCATGACGTGCAGGCAGGCACGACCGGGAAGCACCCAGGCCAGAGCCGGACAAGCTCTTCTGGGATCACAGCCTCTGGCACTTTACTTCCAACATACACAGCCGCCTCAGAGTGCAGGCTCTGAGGGGCCTGGGAGGTGACGGCCAGACCCGGGGACGCGTGCTTGGGTCACACTCTTGCCTGGCTGTGCCTACCTTACCTCCCCACAAAATCCTGCTGGGCAGTGAGACCCTGGGGGTCTGAGAAATCACTGTGACGATACCAGCGCTCACCTGTCGTTCAGAAGGTTATCCTCAAAGACCTGCAGAAGGGTCCCGCCGAAGTCCTCCAGGGCCGCCGGGTCGTTCTGAATCTCCTTCATGTACTCAAAGAGGCCCTGTGTTGAGTACCTGACCTGCCACACAGAGAAGCGTTCTCGTAAGAAGGACAAGACCACCCTGCTCCCAGCTCTCCCTCCCCGGGCTGCCTGTGTGACAGACTTTCGTCTGCTGCACAGCATGGGGATCCAGCAGAGGCTGTCCAGGCCAGGCGTGAGGAGCCCATCATGGGCGTGTAGACACCCATATCAGGGAGATAGTTCTGGAGGCAACCCAAGCCCTCACACACTGTCACCAAATTTGTAAGAAGCACCACTTAGATGCCTGGCATCTGGGCAACCACTGCTGCTGGGGAGCAAAAGCAAAGGCACCTCCCCTCAGGATAACAACAAACCCCATCACACAACCAACACCCAACAGGTGAGTCCTCAGGGAGGAGTCAGCAGAGCAGGAGAGCAGATGCAGGCCTCCCTCCGACAGCAGACACCAGCTCGTGAAACAGAGTGCAGGACAGTGGGCGATGATTATTAAAGAAAATGCAATCATGAGATGAATGTGCAAGGAAAAAGCACAAGAACGCTTCAGATCAAACCGAATGTTTGGTAATGAAATATACAATTTCTGAAACACCAAACATTCATGAGTTTGAGCAAGCTCCAGCAGACAGTGAAGGACAGAGGAGCCTGGCGTGCTGCAGTCCGTGGGGGTCACAAAGAGTCAGACACAAGTGAGGACTGAACAGCAATGACAAAATATTCAACCGTGGGAGGGAAAAGGCAGGCTACACAAAACTGCAGACACTGGAGTAACTTAACAGGAGCATGAAGGCGGAGAGGACGGACAGTAGGCAGCAATTAGGGGGCAGACACCTTTCCAGAAGTGATGAAGCCCACAAACCCACTGAATCGGGGCCAAGGGAGGGATGAGAGGCGGGGGCAGAGTCACACAGGGGCGACAACAGAGTAGAACAGACAATGAACCACCAACAGAACACACAAGCAGTGGACAGGGACCTAGAGAGACCGGCTGGGGAAGCAAGGGGCCCTCACTGTGCGGGGGCATGAATCCAGACCCGAACAAAAGCCAGGGAGCTGGCCGCTGAGCTCCTGCCTCATGTGCCGTCAGGTCAGGGGAATACCACCCGCCCACCCCCAGAGGGTCCCGAAGGAAGGAAGGAGGCAGCGCTCCCTCACAGGGACGCCCACCCAGGCGCCTGCTCACCGTGGACTCGGTCAGGCCACCCACGGACACGGCCAGCCCCAGCAGCACGTGGTAGCGGTAGGCAGGCAGCCCCAGGAGGCGGGCCATGCGCGGGAAGGCCTGGGAGGGCGCGCCCCAGTTCACGGAGGCCACGGCGGCCCTGCAAGACAGGAGCAAGAGCTGGAGGCGCTGCCCCATGGGGAGCAGGGCTGTCCCCCCGCCCTGGAGCAGGGCCCAGCACCTGGGGAAGAGCCTCTCCAGCTCCGGCCGGGCGGGCACGTGGGGGATGGCAGGGCTGTCGGCGTGCAGCAGCGCCAGGAACACGCGAGCCGCGTGTGCACGGAACCGGTCGATCTTCTCACTCGCCTGCTGGGCTAAGCAGCACATGAGCTGTTGGCAGCTGCAGACCAGAGTGCAGGGTTAGCGCGTCTGGAACCGGAGAGTGGGCACCTGGGCCAACCTGGCGGCGGGTGGGATGGGACCTGACGCCTCAGAAGCCCGCGCGGGAGGTCTGGAGTGGAAGCAGTGGGCCTGACATGACCATGGGCTCCAAGAAGGGGAAGAGATGGAGGAAGGGGCATCTGCAGCCAGAGGAACTGAGCTGGGGGCTGCTGGGGAAGCCAGCCCGGGTCTCCTCAGGGGCCTGGACAAGAGCAATGGAGGGGGCATGGTGACCCCAAGCTGGCAAGGTGCCCAGAGGCAGCCCGGTGCCCAGGGCACCAACAGAGCACAGGATGGCCAGTCTCCAGCGGCACAGGGGCCCTGAGGTCAGGAGCTGGCTGTCCTCCAACAGGCCTGAACCCCAGGAGAGGCTGAGCCAGGGGCAGGGGCCCTGGTGTCAGGAGGGAGGGCCTGGGCTGCCCCTCTCCCCACACAGGGAGAACAGACTCACAGGGGGGCCTCGATCAGCTCTGGCTGGTTCCGACCCAGCAGGAGAGTCAGGTCCATCAGACTGGTCATGGCTGCCTCGCGGACCCTGCAGAGACACGGAGGGGCTGAGGAGCTGGCCTACTGCCCCAGGTGCTACGTGACCATCAGCCACTCGGCAGGGCCTGGCGCCCTCAACCCGGGACAAAAAACACGCAGGAGGCTCGACAAAGGCTGCTCGCAGCCCTTCTCTGAGGATGCTTCCCTCACATATTACCTCAGAAACACCTGACACCCAAAGACAAATGGCCAGGGCCCAGAAAACTCTCCAATAGTGCACAGAGAAATAGCGCTGGTTCCCCCTGAACCTTTAAGCACAGAACATACCCACTCTACAAAGTCGGTTTGTTTTTTCCTCCTGGCAAAAAAACTTTTAAAGGCTTTTTGAGGGATAAATGTATGTAGAACAGCTCCTGTTTGCTGGTCTAACTCCAGAGTAAGAGCACCATTTCAAACTTGGGACAAAGAACACTCAGTCCAGCTGGGCAATGGGGACCACAAACAGCTCCACATTACCAGGGTCAGCAGGGACTACACACCCGGGGCATCCACCCTCCCGCCAAGGAGAGAGCACCACCCAGGAGGTAGCATGCACCATCACGCGGTCAGAAGATCAGACCCTGAGCAGCCGCCTACACCAGGCGAGATGGAGACCATGGCTCTGCATTTGAGGCAGGCCCGCTGCCTGCTGCAGAGCCGTCAGCGCCCTCTGGAAGGACGAAGCAGAACCAGAGCATCCTCAGTGTCCAGGATCCGCTCGAGAGCCACACGGCACAAAAAGAACCAGGAAGACGGGCCCCATGTCCCGGGCAGACGTGAGCCCCGGCTACAGGCAGAGCACCATCGCCCACACTGCCCTGGGGATCAAGAGCCCAGCCAGGGTCAGAGCAGCGACATGGACCACCTCTGGCCTTGGTGGGACACTCATGAGAAGAGCAGGGGACGAGGACAGCACGAGCGCCTCACCAGGCGCCCACGTCCCCGCGGCTGTCGGTGGTGTAATCCTTCAGACAGTCCAGCAGCGTGCAGTAAATCTGGGAGACATTCTCTCTGCACACAGCTTCGTCCGGAGGCCCTTCTGCCCGCACACCGACAGTCTGGCAAATCCTAAAATTAAAAACGTGTGAAACCCAGCTAACGTCTGAGAATCCCATGCAAGCTCTCCTGCCGTTCTTGTCGTTTTGGCTGGATGTGTCTTTCCTGCCAGGATGCCCTCAGAACAGACCCATAACCTCAGAAGCAGACTCATAATGCTCCTGCACTAATGCAATGCTGAATGACACGTCGCCAAGCCACATTTCTAGCGTCTACAGTTTTAGGGTGCACTGGGGGCTGGCTGTGGCTGGCCCCTCCTACCCCGCCATCCTACAGAAGGCACTCCACAGGGCTTGTCAGAGAAAGGGCAACCCCTCCCGACGTGCATGTGTGTGACTAACGTCAGCATTCCCTCCACACAGGCAACCGGGGGGCCACGGTCACGAGCAGATAACTCAGCCCCAGTTCCTGAGCAGGCCCACTGTCCCCAAAACACAGAGGTAAGTGCACTATGGGTTTCATTATTCATTATGACAAAACCGTAATGATCCTCTATGAGTTGGCATGTTCTCAGACAGTCCTCTGTAAAGAGAAGAAACTAGAAAATAAAAATGTTTGCCTCAAAGTAGATTCGGCCCCTGACCCACGGGTATTCTCACACAAACTGCTGTGAACATCCCTTCATGCTCGGTCGCTGGCTTTTGAGAGGACAGTGACTTTGGAGAGAAAAACCAGCAGGGCTCACCTAGAGATGGCCTTCAAGGCATCCCGCCTGGCCTCAGCAAAGCTCACGTCCTTGGGAGAAATGTGGGTAACGGCCCTCAGGCCTGCTAGAACCTGAAAAGCAAAGGCAGAACTGTGGGCCTGAAGATGCACGTACGTGCACGCAGGTGGAGGCCTGGCCTGGCACCCTGTGCCCGGAACACAGCACAGCATGGCTGGCGGCCTGTCCGGGTAGACCACATGCTCTGGAGCACACACAGAGCCCGAGTGGGGCAGAATAGACCACATGCTCTGGAGCACACACAGAGCCCGAGTGGGGCAGAGGCGCCTCCAGCACTTCCCACGGCTGGCTCCTAACGACCCTCCCACCCACGCCCCCATCACTGGCACTCAGGCCATCTCTGCCAGTCTGCCTCCTCCCTCCAGGACAAGACCCTGCACCCAAGGCCAGCCATTCCCTCCCGCTCCCTGCTTGGAAAGTGCCCAGCTGCTCACATCTTCACCAGTTACTCTGGAAATGACAGTTCCATTCTAAATGCCAGGTGCTTCAAATAGAAAAGCCCCCGGGCAGGGTTTGGATGGTCTGCTCCCCATCTTGATACCTAAGCTGGTCTGGTGCCTTGGATCCCAAGGTGTCAGGGGCAGGGGAAGGCGACACAGGTGAGGGGCACACGTGTGCCAGGCACCTGGCCACAGTGACACCTGGGAGGTGGGCCGCCAGGACCACGACTGACGTTTGAGTCGAGGGAAAGGGGAGCACAAAGGGAAGAGCTGGGTGGGCTGAGGCCGGCAGGGTCTCCTAGGTCTGACTCTGGCACCCACTCTCCCAGGGAGCTCAGGAGCCGAGTCAGGGTATGAGGGGAGCTGATGGATCACCCTGAAAGGAGACAGGCCGAGGATCATGGAACTCAAGGGCAAGCAGAACCCTGCCCCCCAGCCATGCCAGAGCATAGGACCCCGTGTTGGGGAGAAAAGGCCCCTCCCCAGGAGGAGTTCTGGGGTGGGAGGCCTGGGACCCTTCACGTGGCCACGGGGGCAGCCTTCCCAGATGAGGCCGGAGACATTTGCTCCTAATGCAGAAAAGGCTGGATGGCACGCCACAGGCAAGGAAAGGCTGGGGGTGTTTCCACGGAGGCCGAGGCTCCCTCCTCAGCCAAGGAGTCAGCTCCCCCAAGCCTCCTCAGCTAGACTGCTCACCAGGCTCTCACAGACCACTCACTGCCCTGGGTGTTCCCCTCCCCTTCCTTACGGATGCACACGCTGGCCTGCAGGAACCCCTTCGGCCTACATACCCCGCTCGTGGGTCCGGCCCCACACGGCCCCCGCCGTGCTAGGCCAGCCTCACCTGCCGGAGCCGGCCCTTCAGAAAGAAGGCCGGCAGGGCGCCCAAGGCCAGGGCACAGCCACAGCGAGTCATTTCCTCGGGGCTCTGGAGTTCAGCGAGATACAGCTTCACCAGCTCCTCTGAAAAGAAAGGACCAGAGCATGACCACTGTTGTCCATTATCCACAAGACACACTCCCCAAGTACAGTCCAGAAGATGAGCAAACAGTGGCTGAAGGAAGGAGGGGCGACTTAGACGCCTAGAGCAGACGTGTTTTCAAAGCAGCGTAAATCAGCCAGATTGAAGAAAAGAGGTTTTCAGTAGGTGGTTTTAAGATTTTCATAAGCAATTTTAATACACAATTTCACTCTTGAGAAAATAAAGCCAACAGTTTTACCAGTAGTCAACATGGTGGAAACTTCTGTTTTTTATTCACTAAGAACACAAATGCTTTCCTCAGATGATGAGGATACTTCCTCAAAGACCGAGAGCAAATGTGGTCCCAAGTGGGACCCCCAGGGCTAGGTGCTCAGGCACAGCAGGGGTGCAGGGGCCGCTCCGCACGAGACACCCACGGCCAGTCGGGCAGAAACGGGCAGTGCAGTCAGTCAGACTGAGAGAGCACAGGGCTGGGAAAGCAGACCTTCCCACACGGGAGAGGCCAGTCATGGGAACTGGAGAGCAACCGAAACAGAGGTTTGACAGGGAGACACAGGACAGGCTGGTAAAGAATCCGCCTACAATGTGGGGACCTGGGTTTAACCCCCAGGCTGGGAAGGCCTCCTGGAGAAGGGAAAGGCTACCTACCCACTCCAGTGTTCTGGCCTGGAGAATTCCATAGATTATACAGTCCACGGGGTTGCAAAGAGTCGGACACGGACTGAGTGACTTTCACTTTCACAGGAAAAGGGGCCCTGAAGCTATTCAAGAATTCAAGGAGGTCAAGTGGAAAACAGCTCTGTTCTCTGGAAAGGCAGCTCCGAAGTCGAGGAAGGCCGGACGCCCTTGCTCTGCACCCACCACAACCGAAGAGGCGGTGCCACCACCGCTTACACTTCAACACAGCAAGGCTTCTGTAACGTGTGTGTGAAAGCCTCCGTCCTCATACATTAGGGTGGGGGAAACGAATTCCACTTGCACGGACACCTTTGGCGGAACTTACGATAACACACTTCAGCTGAAAATCCTCTTTCTAGACGTGGAGTCTGCAGACACAGAGGGCCAACTGTGCTGGCTCTTTAGGTAGAACTGCGTGTGGTACGAGAACACAGTATAACGTCACTAACTCAGAAAGTCTATCAGGATCAGATGACAAAGTATTTTCTAACTTTTGGAAAAATTCCCAAAAAGTAGATTTAGACTACTGCATCCATGATTCCAGATGTACAAGCTGGATTTTAAAAAGGCAGCGGATCAGATCAGATCAGTCGCTCAGTCGTGTCCGACTCTCTGCGACCCCATGAATCGCAGCACGCCAGGCCTCCCTGTCCGTCACCAGCTCCCGGAGTTCACTCAAACTCATGTCCATCGAGTCGGTGATGCCATCCAGCCATCTCATCCTGTCGTTCCCTTCTCCTCCTGCCTCCAATCCCTCCCAGCATCAGGGTCTTTCCCAATGAGTCAACTCTTCTCATGAGGTGGCCAAAGTACTGGAGCTGT
>NW_011494943.1:13359421-13365596 GCF_000754665.1 Bison bison bison | reverse complement strand
TGCATATCTGAGGTTATTGATATTTCTCCCGGCAATCTTGATTCCAGCTTGTGTTTCTTGCAGTCCAGCGTTTCTCATGATGTACTTTGCATATAAGTTAAATAAACAGGGTGACAATATACAGCCGTGACGTACTCCTTTTCCTATTTGGAACCAGTCTGTTGTTCCATGTCCAATGCTAACTGTTGCTTCCTGACCTGCATACAAATTTCTCAAGAGGCAGATCAGGTGGCCTGGTATTCCCATCTCTTTCAGAATTTTCCACAGTTTATCGTGATCCACACAGTCAAAGACTTTGGCATAGTCAATAAAGCAGAAATAGATGTTTTTCTGGAACTCTCTTGCTTTTTCTACGATCCAGCAGATGTTGGCAATTTGACCTCTGGTTCCTCTGCCTTTTCTAAAACCAGCTTGAACATCAGGAAGTTCACGGTTCACATATTGCTGAAGCCTGGCTTGGAGAATTTTGAGCATTACTTTACTAATGTGTGAGATGAGTGCAATTGTGCAGTAGTTTGAGCATTCTTCGGCATTGCCTTTCTTTGGGATTGGAATGAAAACTGACCTTTTCCAGTCCTGTGGCCACTGCTGAGTTTTCCAAATTTGCTGGCATATTGAGTGCAGCACTTTCACAGCCTCATCTTTCAGGAACCAGAGATCAAATTGCCAACCTCCACTGGACCATAGAAAAAGCAAGGGAATTCCAGAAAAACATCTATATCTATTTCATTAACTTTGCTAAAGCCTTTTACTATGTGGATCACAACAAACTGCAGAAAATTCTTAAAGAGATGGGAAAACAAGATCACCTTACTTGCCTCCTGAGAAACCTGTTTAAAGGTGAAGAAGCCACAGTTAGAACCGGACATGGAACAGACTGGTAGAAAGTTGGGAGAGGAGTATGTCAGGTTGTATACAGTCGCCCTGCTTATTTAATTTACATGCAGTGTATATCATGTGAAATGCTGTGCTGAATGAATTACAAGCTGGAATCAAGATAGCAGGAGAAATATCAACAGCCTCAGATATGCAAAAAGCAGAAAGTGAAGAACTAAAGACCCTCTTGATGAAGGTGAAAGACGAGAGTGAAAAAACTGGCTTAAAACTCAACATTCAAAAAACTAAGATCATGGCATCTGGGTCCAACAGTTCAGTTCAGTTCAGTTCAGTCGCTCAGTCGTGTCCGACTCTTCGCGACCCCATGAATCACAGCACGCCAGGCCTCCCTGTCCATCACCAACTCCCGGAGTTCACTCAGACTCACGTCCATTAAGTCAGTGATGCCATCCAGCCATCTCATCCTGTCGTTCCCTTCTCCTCCTGCCTCCAATCCCTCCCAGCATCAGGGTCTTTCCCAATGAGTCAACTCTTCGCATCAGGTGGCCAAAGTATTGGAGTTTCAGCCTCAGCATCAGTCCTTCCAATGAACACCCAGGACTTGTCTCCTTTAGAATGGACTGGTTGGATCTCCTTGCAGTCCAAGGGACTCTCAAGAGTCTTCTCCAACACCACAGTTCAAAAGCATCAATTCTTTGGCTCTCAGCTTTCTTCACAGTCCAACTCTCACATCCATACATGACCACTGGAAAAACCATAGCTTGACTAGACGAACCTTTATTGGCAAAGTAATGTTTCTGCTTTTGAATATGCTATCCAGGTCAGTCATAACTTTCCTTCCAAGGAGTAAGCGTCTTTTAATTTCATGGCTGCAATCACCATCTGCAGTGATTTTGGAGCCCCCAAAAATAAAGTCTGACACTGTTTCCACTGTTTCCCCATCATTTCATGGCAAATAGATGGGGAAAAAATGGAAACAGGGACAGACTTCATTTTCTTGGACTCCAAAAATCACTTCAGACAGTGACTACAGTCATGAAATTAAAAGATACTTGCTCCTTGGAAGAAAAGCTATGATAAACCTAGACGGTATATTTAAAAACAGAAACATCACTTTGCTGACAAAGGGATGTAGTGTCAAAGCTATGGTTTTTCCAGTAGTCATCTATGGATGTGAGAGTTGGACCATAAAGAAAGCTGAGCACCGAAGAACTGGTGCTTTTGAACTGTGGTGCTGGAGAAGACTCGAGAGTCCCTTGGACAGCAAGGAAATCAAATCAGCCGATCCTAAAGGCAATCAACCCCAAATATTTGTTGGAAGAATGGATGCTAAAGCTGAAGTTCCAATACTCTGGCCACCTGATGCAAAGAGTCAACTCACTGGAAAAGACTTTGATCCTGGGAAAGATTGAAGGCAGGAGAATAGTGTGACAGAAAATTAGAGGGTTGGATGGCATCACTAAATCAATGGACATGAGTTTGAATACACTCATGAGAGATAGTGAAGGACAGGGAAGCCTGGCATGCTGCAGTCTATGGGGCCGCAAAGAGTCAGACAAGACTTAGCAACTGAAAAATAACCCATGATTCTTCCATACTTAAAATAATTTTTGAAGTGTTCCATATATTTTTGAAGTAACTGTAATAAATATTCTGTATTATGATACAAGGGAAAGCTCCAGGCCACATAACGTGTAAATACAAAGCTTTTTAATATGAAACTCCCACTCCGGAACTAGACCCTACAAACAGGACCGTGTGACGTGTCAGATAAACTGCAGCTTAGAGGCTAGTTCCGGAAAACCCAACTGATGCAAAGACATGCAACAAGACAGCTACACCGACGCTGTTCATGGGAAGAGGAAAAGATAATAACACATGAAGGACACGTGCCAGAAAAGCATTGTGGGTCATACAAAAATTCTAAATGCACTTAACCATGAAATAGAAAAGTCAGTCAAGTAATCACCGAATGAACAGACTCCAAGGAAAAAGCATGAAAGCAGGAGGACGTGGGAAGGCAGCAGAAGCGGACAATTCTGAGCTGACAGAGCCTGGGGAACGAGTGCGAACGACCGTCCCCTGATAATGAGGGCTGGGCCCCGAGGAAGACCAGGGACAGGACAGAAGAGAGGTCCTCCCAGAGACAAAGCTCCACCACAGCACTGGGAGCCTCCAAAGTCCAAAACAGGGCAAAGTGGACTTAAAAACATAACTTAACAAAACACCGCTGAAATAAGAGTTGATTCTACAGTAAAGTGGTAACATCCGGGAAGTGGAGCCCACGTGGCCTCAGAGAAGTCTGGCTCCAGGTGAGGATGGGATGGGCTGAGGAGGGGCGGCATCACCACAGCCTGCCGCCCACTCTCTCTACCCCCCAGGCCCGTCCACACCACAGCAGGAGAGGCAGGCACCCCACAGCCACCCACCCCCAGCCCCACTGGGTGCAGGGCTGAGTGCAGACACCCACTCACCCTGTGCGGCAGCCTCTGCCTCCCCAGGCTCCCGGGCGTGGTACTCGCTGCAGAGGGCGGCCAGGGCCGACACAGCCGCCTCCTGAAACGGAGGAGACGTGAGTGAGCTGCAGGCTCCTGGTCAAGGAGCAGCCAGGTGGCCCTGCGGTCAGGCCAGTGACTTGGTTTGAAAGACCCAGAGGCTGATGACATCATTCTTTCTGGTATGTCTGCTAGACATTGTCATCATCGTCAGTCAGATGTGGTCATAAGTTTACTATTCTCTGCAACTAATACACTGGATATAAAAGTTATTTTCTCCATACAGTGCAAATTTCACGTCTCTCCATGTGAAAGGCAATAATGAAATGTGGTGTTTTCTTCTTTCCCAGCTGAAATAATGATGGAAAAGTGTGTTAAACACCAGAAGCTGCATGGCAAGGCCCCTCAGGTGAGCCAGAGAGAGGCCTAGTATGCAGTGGAGCTGGGGGCCCAGGACTGCTGGGAACAGGGCTGGTTGGACAAGGAGGAAGGGCTGACCCAAGGCTGGGGCACCTCAGGGGACAAAGCGCAGGAATGGGGTTCACACCACAGAGGCCCTTGGCCCTCCTGTCGCCTCCACAGTGGCTTACCTCAGCCTTTCTCCGTGGTGAAGACCACACGGGGCAAATGCTGGGTTCCTGTGTTCTTCCCAAGTGAAGGTCGCTTGGTCGTGTCTGACTCTGTGGCCCGATGGACTATTCAGTCCATGGAATTCTCCGGGCCAGCATACTGGAGTGGGTAGTTCCCTTCTCCAGGGGATCTTCCCAACCCAGGGATCGAACCAGGGTCTCCTGCACTACAGGTGGCTTCTCCACCAACTGAGCTACCAGGGAAGCCTGGGTCTTCCCAGGGCTCCTTCAGATCAGGGAGCACCAACGGAGGTGCCGGGGGAGGGGTGTCCTCGCACAAATCAGAGCAGGTTCACACACGATCACGACTGGTGTGAATGAACTATGGATTGTTTTTAAAAGGAATTCTGACACCGATCATGAAGAACTCAAATTCAACTAGTAAAACTGTACCTGGATCCTACAGAACGATAAAGTTACTTATAGAAAAAGGGATGAAGACTGAAGATATGTTCTATTCACCCAACAGAAAAACTGAGACACAGGAGGCTGGAGAGCTACAAGAAAGACCAATATCTACTTCCAGTCCTTCATCCTCCACATCAAAGCCTAGTCATTATCAATACCAAGGCTATTATCTCTGCACGGGGGTAGGGGTTGCAACTCTGTTAGTCCAAAGTTCACCTGTCCTGAGGCAGGACAGCAGTGGCCACGGGGATGGGGACACACACCACACACTCTTGCTCACGTGACGTGACTGACACTGACATGCTGTCACGATTCTAGCAGTTTGCTCATCCGCACGTGAGCATCACAACAGGAGCCTCCAGCCCTAAATTATACAGCTCAATAGGGAACACGTTTAGAAGGCAAATTAATTAATAAAACTAGAAACAATAATAAAAAATTTAAATATTCTGGTCAATGATGGCTACATTAGTTGTCCCGATCACAAATTACATAAACAATATCATTCAGAATTCCAAATATAATTATTGGCATTTATCAATCATGTTGGTCTACAAAAGGGACTCAAAATGCACAAAGACCTTTGAAACACTCAAATATTTATACATAGTGCAAAAGCCAGAGAGCCTTTGCTCCCCACACCTTTATATGTTGTCGAGAGTGACTTGAAATGAGGTGGAGGTTTTTCAAGGTGTCGTTTATCAGCCACTGCCAACCATCTGTCAAAGAAACAAATTCATTCAGCTGGTAAAGAACATTTGCATCAAATTAAAAACAACACCACACAGATCTTCTACCTCTCAAGTCAAAGTAGACAGTGACCTTTGAGAGGAACCTGCAGGAAATCTGAGGTACATGCTCTCCAGGTCGAATGAAATTCTAAAGGCCTTTGCCCTCGCCGCCTATAGGGGTAAACTCTTCTTTCTGCTGTTGAAACGTGAAAACTGTCACGACGGGCAAGTTTTTGTTCTCCTTTTACACCTGCAAGCTTCAAGTGGTCTTTGCCTGTACTTCTTCCCTGAACAATCCCCCCACCAATAAAAATCAAACACAAAATTCAACTAGATCTAATACTTGGAAACAAACACTAACTCATTTTTTGCTTCTTCCTCAAGTTACAGAACTTCTGAGGCTGTAAAGCAAAGAGCCAGCACAGCCAGCAGGGGCGGTGACCCCAAGGCTTCTCTTACTACCTCTCTGTGACCAGCGGCCACAACGTCAGAGCCTGGAGACGCTCCAGACCAGCACCGGGGCCTGACTGCCACCCCTGGAAGAGCCGAGGCAGCTGCTGGGCCTCCGCTCTCGCCCCTCGGGCTGGCACTGTCCAAATGGGAGAGGAACGGCCGAGAATGCCTGGTGCTGGGCACGGCCGTGACAGGCAGAGCTCCAGTCGGGAGCCCTGAGGAAGGAGCTTGAGCCCTTGGAAGAGAAGGAAGAATCTCTGCTTCTGTGGGGAGAGTGTGCGGGATGCTCCCTGTTTACAGTGGGTTCTTAACAGCAACTTAAAACAGATTCTAACAAGATGGAATTTACCATCCACCCTAACAGGTTGGTCTTCACTTTTCAAGCTGAATTAGTTCTGGAAGAAAATGCCACAATGTGAGTCGCTGGAGAGGTGCACTTACCGATCACGGCGTCACCTCTGAAGGGCATTTTGGAAAGGGCCACGTTTTCTATTAAAATGCACACTAGGAAGAAAAAGGATGAACGCAATGTCATTTCCCCAAAAGTGCCCATCCCAGCACCCACCCTGCCGCACCGGAGCCCGGCGCGGGCAGCACCGCCTTCCCGCCCCTGCCCCTCAGC
>NW_011494943.1:13355051-13359321 GCF_000754665.1 Bison bison bison | reverse complement strand
CACCAGACCTGGCCCAGGCTCGGGGGCAGTGCCAGGAGCCACGAGCAGCAGCATCACGCTGGTGCCCTCGGGGAACCCTGCCCAGACAAGGGAGCAACACGTGGAGGCCGCAGGTCTGACCCCATACGAACCCCCAGGGACAGACAACTCAGCTCTCAAACCACGGACACCCACAAGTGACCAGGCGCTGTGGCTGAGCAGCAGGCACCTGCCCGATGAGGACCACGGAGAAGCAAGTTCCCCTGGAGGGGGCTCCCCCACCTCAGGTCAGCACCAGGGTCCGGACAGGGTCAGAGGAGGTAACACGTATCACCCCGACGGGACAGTCCCCAGATGAGCCACAGTGCACAAAGCTCTGGTAAATTCCTGACCTCTGTAAATAATGCAGTGTCCGTTTTAATAAACTACCACTTCTGCGCGTGGAAACATAGACCAGTAGAGCTGCTCAGCGGCCACCACCACAAGGACACCTGAGCCTCTGTGTGGTGGCCTCACATGGCTGTCCTGGCACCAAGGAGGCTCTGACCTGCCCGGTGCCTGCCCACAAGCCACGTGGCTCTGCCCATCCCACATGGCTCCTCACGCTGCGCATTCACACAGCAAATGCACCCCTACCTCGGTCACTACAATAGAACAGCCTAATGGTTTTCTCCTACTGAATGAGTAGTTTGCATTTGCTGGAAAAAATCTAACACTACAGAAAAATAAGATAGAAAACCACCACTGACATTTTGGTGGCCATGTAATTTGGGGGTCCCATCACGGACCTTCACAGGCTGAGAGAGCACAGGCGCTCCTCCCGTCAGCTCGGTGCCCTGACCCCGTCTTCACCACCTTGCTCCTGCCTTGACCCCGAAACTAAGCTGAGCTGGAGCATGGCTCCCACACCTCCTCCCATGCTCAGAGGGTCACAGACCATAGGCGCCCCCCGCCATGGCCAGGCTAGGCTGGGCTGGCAGCAACAAATCCCAACCTCAGCGCCCACAGCAACAGAGGCTCCCTGTGCCCACTGCACAGCCGCCATGCCTCAGCAGGGGTGCCCGTCACTGCCCCCCAGGGACCAGTGACCGGCGGCAGCTGTCCTCTGAAATGCTGCCAGGCCAGCGAGGAAGCCAGCTCTGCAGTCTCTGCGAGCATGGACTCCACCCCACCTCCTCACACTCCCGACTCCCACCGTCCTGAGCACAGATGTGACCCGCCAGCACGAGGGGGCCTGGGGGCCGGAGGAGGGGTGTCCCAGCAGAGCCAGGATGCGCACAGGCCCCTCCCCGGCTCCAGCCACCGAACTGCTTTTCTTCTCAAACAACGTAACTGACCACGGGAGACCCCATGCTCTTTAGAAGACGGGCAACATCCCACACTATGGTTATGAAACTGTTAATCCAATATTTCCTGTTGGGCTCAGCTCTCCTTCCAGTTTCTGTCATGTCAAACAAGATGGCCACACACATCCCATCAGCACACAGACTGCCTGTCTGTCCAGCAGGATGCCTGTCACCCCTACATGTTTTTGGGGTGCAGAGTCCTAGGAGTGGCCATGCAGGGCAGAAGACTGCACATTTTTAATCCTAAGAGACAATGCCCTTCGCAACCGGAAAATGCTGTAACAACATATACTCCAGAGCAGGCGTTCCATCGGCAGAGGATCACCCAGCTCTGACGTAGCCAATATGATCGAGAAGACGCGTCCTCCTCGTGGAGCTAACCAGCATCTCCCCAGCAACCAGGTGAGGCTGAAAACTTCCTGGGTAGGAAGTTTTTTAGGGACCAATGTGATCACTTAATTTCTCCTAAAATTTCCTTCAAGTTTTAAAAAATGTACCTCCTACACTTAAGTTTAATCAGGAATTAATCAGTAAAATGTCCGTTAATTAGAGATTTAGCTGTTTGTGTATGTGTGCAGAGGGGACACAGTTTTGGTTCCTTCCACGTGGTTCCTTGGGACATCATCAACCACTCTATCAACTGCCCTCTTCAGCCAGGTTGGAAACACGTGAAATCCCATGTACGTTTGAAACTTCTGATTCTCCCTCCTGTTTTATCAATCTATCGTATTGAAGAGGGAAAGAGGGCAACGTTCGCAGTCCTAACTGCATCACCCCTTCACGGGACACTTACTCTACTCATTCATCCCACCCCAGCGGCTGCCAGCCCCGTAGCTACTAAAATGCATCTGGACCCACAGAAGCTGAAAATTAAGAGCCTGGGGTGCACACACATAGGAGAAGCAGCGGGCTGAGCAGGCAGCCCTGGAGTTAGGATGTGCAGGCCAGGTGCACCGCCACGGTAACTCGGACCAGAAAACGGCCCGGCCACTGGTCCCTGCAAAGGAGCCCATCAGGGAACTTTACAAGGTGGAAAACAAGTAAATAAATACCCTTGGGACTTTTGTCTTCCTTCAGTGGTGGGAAGAAAGGACCCTGCCCCACAACCTGCAGCCTCTGTTGCTCAGACCTACCTGCTTGTCTCATGAGCTCTCCTCCCAGACCCCTGAAAATTAATGAAAACAAAGTTAAAACTCTTGTTATACAAAACGTAAATATTTTCACCGAGTAACAGATGTAACTTCAGGCTCCAAAAAATATTAAGACGACATCAAAGAGCTGCATTTGTTGTTGGCCACGTGAACTACTTTTTATGAAAAGAAATGAAAATATGTGCTGTGACCGCTTATGAGATGATTTTCAGTTTTCACTGGAGACTCTAATCCCTGGTATGAATTATATCACAGAATCACATGTAACAAACTCCAAACACTGTTCAACTCTTATTTTGTAAAAACTACAGGAACTTAAGGCACCAGGAAGATATCATCACCCAGCAGGATTGGGGAGAGGGGCTGCCCGCCTGGACCCCCGACTGACGTGGGACGCTGACAATGAGGAACTGGTGGACATGAGTTCAAGAAACACTCCGGGAGAAGGCAGGAAAGCTATGGCTTCCGGCTGAGGCAGAGGAACAGGATTCGAGTTCGCCCTCCTGCCTCAAACAAGTGGAAAACTGGACAAACATCCAGAGGCTTGCAGACAGAGGTGTGGGAGGAGGGAAGGAGCAGCCAGGGCCCAGCAGGGAGGCCCCCGCAGATGGAAGGTGGGGAGGCCAAGGCGGCCGGAATCTGAGGGGCTGCGGAGCAGCACCCCCAGCGCTGACCCTGAGCTGCACGTTCAAGAAAGGAAACCACCTGAGTCTGAAAGAAGAAAAACACTCCTAAGGAGAAGGCGGGGCACGCATAGGAACCCATACAGGCGGGGAGGAGCCCCCTCAGGCAGAGCACGGGCCTCCTCAGCCACGAGGCACCAGGAGACCCCCGCAAGGACCACCTGAGCGGCCGGCCCACTTGTTTTGGCCCTGCCAGGCCTCCAGAGCTGGCTGTGAAAGGGTCCAACTGAGCCCACCAGGCGAGCAGAGCCCGACAGCAGCAGGCGGCGCCCAGCGACAGAAACACCACAGAGCCCAGCGCCCCGCTGAGAATCAGAACACCCCTCACGACTCCAAGAAAACAACCCGCACAGACCCAGCAGCTCCCCAAGAGGAGGGGATACACACACAGGGTTGTCAGAACAGCTCTCAGCTCATGCACATGTCCCAGGAGGGGAGGAGAGGGACTGAGTCACAGCAAGACACAAACAGGACCTCAAGAAATAAAAACACAGACCTGAAAAGAAAAGCTGCACTGAACGCAATCAACGATGATGGGAACAGAAACCAAAGCAATAAAGACGAAGAGGTTAAAGAGACCCAGCTCAAAGATAAGCGAATCACGTAAAAACGACAGAGTCCGTTTAAATAGCCTCCGGTGGACCAAGTACAGGGCGGTTTAAGTCACAGAAGGAGTAACAAGGACGTTACTAAATTACAACATGGTGTTGGGGGGGGGGGGGTCGGCGGTGCACGAGTCTATAGTGATACATCAGACAGGCAGACAGCAGGGTGGGAGTGGGGAGGGACGCTGCTCTTTGCAGACAAGTCTCAGAAAATGCACATGGAAAGAATGAGGGAATCAGCCAGGCACCCACTGGCAGACCACAGGGTGATGGCTGACTCAGGCAAGGCCGGCGCTGGAAACCAGGATCCACGAGTCTTGAAACCACCGTCAGGCCAGTTGCTAGCTGCAAGGGGGTGCATGCCTCTCACCGGCACGTCTGACCTTCTGGAGGTCGTCCCTAAACCCAGGGGTCAAGTCAGCGTCTCCACCAGGGGGCAAACACACCGATGTCACAGGCAACCAAGGGTCCGCAGGGCCGCGCCGGCCACGCCACGGGCGAGCCAG
>NW_011494943.1:13353376-13354924 GCF_000754665.1 Bison bison bison | reverse complement strand
ACACCAAACAGCACAAAAACTTGAGTAGGTCCTAGCTCAAGGGGGAAAGAAGGCTACGGAGAGCATTTGAAGACAAGCTGAAGGAACCTCCGCTTACAGGTCACGGAGGTCACATGGAACCTCCTGGGTGCAGTGCAGACGCTGGTTGTATGTGGTCACACAGGAGAAAGTCCCTGCTCTTCCCTGATCCTTTCTCAAGTTTTAAAGAAGAAGTAACAGGCCCAGAACTTACTAAAGAAAACAAACAACACACGTATACAGAAAGAAAGAAAGCAAACGGTCAAGATGTTATGAATGACTGACTGAGGTGAGGAAGGGTGAACAGGCATTCCCTGCGTGATTCTTTTAATTTTACTTAGACCCTAAACTCAAGATAAAATGTTCGGGGTTAGGGAAAATCAGTCCTTGCTACGTCCTCCCCCAGGAAGATTTCTGAGCACAGTCCACCCAAGAGAACGCAGTTCCCAGAGTCGCTCACATCTCTGAGAAAGCAAGGGGGCCCCAAAGAGACCGGGGGAACCCAGCACCCCTGAGGCCACAAGGCCGTGGCTCCCAGGACATCAGGCGGCCTCCCAAGGGCCAACTGCTTCACTCACAGAGGGGCAGGAGCACACCCCCCAGGGGACCAGAAGAGAGGGTGGGTGCAAACCCCACATGCAACTCACATTTCCCTCCAAGATCAAGATCCAGCTCCCTCGACCACATGACCTGCCGTTTCCATTTCCCCACAGTTCACATTTCTTTAAGACTTTCTGTCCTGCAAAGGATGGCCTGTCACCACTCCTGCAGGAGGGCCTGACGCTGCCAGACACGTAGGGACTGGGCCGTGGCCACCACAAGCAACGAGGCCCCCACGCACTCAAGTGTCAGAGGAAATTCAGCGAGGGCTCCCCAGAGAGCTCCAGGCCCGCTGACGGAAGTGCCTGCCAGGTTTCAGAGCTTGGGCGTTCCCAGTCAGGAGCACCACGCAGCCTGGCCAGGAGTTCTCACCCTCCTGCCCCTCCTCAACAGGGATTCTCCTTCCAACCTGCCGGACACAGCGAGTGCTCAGAGCTCCCACTGCACACGGTGGTCCTCCCAGCACAAGCCCCCCACAGCCAGCCAGCACTGACCACCCCTGGTGTCACGGGGCCGCCCTGTCAGTCTGTCAGAACCTGTGAGATGCTCCAGCCCTGTGTCCTTTGCCAATGTAAGAGGGATCTTCAGGTCACGTGGGACCCAAGGTTCTAGCACCAGACTGACCTAAGGGGTCCCTTCCAGGAGAGAGGATTTACTTCCATAGGCGAGGCTGCTTCCTGGAGGTGAGGGCCAAGAAGGAAGGGTCTGGAGCTTTGTCCCTTCCAGCTCCAAGGAGGTCCCAGTTACGGAGGTCTGAGCCCGAGAAGGCTCTGCCAGGCAGGATCCTCCATTTACTTGGGCCGGGAGCCCTGTGGGAGGTCAACACTGGTAGTGCCATCTGTGGTGGGGCCTCACATCACAGAGAGTCAGCTCAACCCAATGGAAACCCTGGATGCCAAGGCTGGGGGGGTGTTCTCCCTGGGTGGCAAA
>NW_011494943.1:13339766-13353259 GCF_000754665.1 Bison bison bison | reverse complement strand
GGGTGGCAAAAGCTGTGTGTCACAAGTAGCCACTAGGAGGATTTGGTTTGACTCCACGGGGACAGGACCCAGCCAGGAAGCTGTGCCTCATCTGCCAGGGACTCTGTTCTCTGGGCCTTTTATGTTGCTGATTTGAATGAACACTTTTGCAGCAATAAGCCACAGTCACAGCATCAAGAGCTCAGTTGGTAAAGAATCCGCCTGTAATGCAGGAGACCTGGGTTCAATTCCTGGGTTGGGAAGATCCCCTGGAGAAGGGAAAGGCTACCCACTCCAGTATTCTGGCTGGAGAATTTCATGGACTGTATAGTTCATGGAGTCGCAAAGAGTCAGACATGACTGAGTGACTTTCACTTTCATTTTTTTCCACAGCACCAAAGGCTATGCTGAGTGCCGAGTCCTTCTGCCAGCCCAGTCCCTGATCCTGGGAGTGGTCTCGGGGACCCCCAAATTCACAATCAGAAAACAGTCGAAGGAAATAGTGGGGCTAAGCTGGATCTCACAGGTCAGGACTGGACACTCGGATTCAGGCCCCTGCAGTCTGGTCCTGTGGGGCACGTGCCCTCCCTTCTGTGGTCTGTGTGGGAGTCATATCTGGGGAACAAACACTGCTGAGGCGCCAGGCCCGTCCCACCCAGAGCCCTTGTTACACCAGACGCCACGCGCATCATCTCCCTACGCTGGCCTCAAGGAAGGGGCTTCTTTTCTATTACTTTTGAGATTTATCACTAGAAAAGAACATTTAAAGGCAATGAACAGATGTGCATTTGGAATTTGTAAAATGCTAACAATATCATCAGAAGCCTTCAGCTCCAAAAAAAGCCACACACGACAAAAGCACACTGGCCCTAGGGTGGCCAGGGGTTCACTCCTCAGTTCACCTGGCATGCAGCTCACTCCCTGCTCATCCATGGTTAGTCCAGCAGAGTTCAGGCCACTTCATCAGGAACAAGTGAACACGTTTTCATGTATGAGAAAATGAGTCGTTCCTCTCTATTTAAAACAGATGAAAAGCAGGCAGGCAGCACTGGTGGAACAGCCAAGAGCGCCCACGGGAACTCCCTCCAGGCCTCCACCCAAGAAGCAGAAACCGGGAGGCAGAGCCACACCCACAGGTCCAGGTCCACACCAGGCCCCGCCCACCCAGCGGGAGACTCGCTCAGCAGAGTTATCACCTGCAGGATGCCTCTAAGGGAAGGACCATTAAACAGGAAACAGACACCACCAAAGAGCCCAGGAACCTCGTCCCGTCTCCACACTGACCACAGAGGGTCCTGACACAGGTATTCACCCAAGAAAAACAGAAACACACATCCACACCAAGACTCATATGCCAATATGCACAGAAGTGAAGATGCCCATCACCTGGCAAGAAGGTACCAAGCACACAGGTCGCTGACCACCAACAGCTCTATGGGAGAACGCACCGCTATACACCAACCACACGGTGAATCTCAGAAACAGCACTCTCGGTGAGAAAGACCAGACCCTAAGACTGCACAGTATAGTTCTATCCACATGATAGTCAGAGGGCGGACCACAGCCACCAGGGCAGAGGGGACCTGCTGCAAAGGGCAGAAGGCAGATCCAGCCGGTGCCGCTGCTGCGGGTGGTCTGTCCACAGCCACAAGCCTGTCAGGCTCCACAGTCAAAGGCGGAAGCTTCTCGTCATGTTGTCTGTGAAGCTCAGAACCCAACCACGCCTTTCACGGCTCTTCACTCGCTCAAATACGACACACAGATGACTCAGCAAGGACCACTCAGGAGACGCCCGTGACTAGGGGCCCAATGTTTTCTTCACAAAACATAAAACTTTAGGTATGTAAATCTTACCTGTATAACTGACGATCGTAAAGCTAAAAATAAAGAATTGAAAATTAGTCATCTGAATTACTAGGATTTAAAAATATAACACAGCAGGTGTATAACATCAACGAGCATCAGAAGGAGAAGAGAGAGACAAGCACAGGTGGGCGTCTCGCAGGAGGGCTGACGGAGTGCACTCCACTCTCCAGGAGCACCTCGCTAAGAAGCCCCTCCCTCGCTAAGACCCTCCGGCACAACTGCGCTTGATCCCCAAGACAGCCCAGATTCCTCCCTCCCTGGCCTGGTAGGGAAACCGAGGGTCAGGGCAGGGAGGAAGAGGGTCACCAGCCAGTGACAGCAGGGAGATGCCTGGATACCGGACCTGCCCCCCAACAGCCCCTCAGGCAGAAAATTAAGCCTGCCAGCCCTTCTCCTGGCAAGGAACTCAGAGAAGCACCTCAGCATCCCACTAACTACCGTCCCTGCCCCCACTCACTGAAAGCTCATGCTGTGCCAAAAACTCCACCCAACTCTCCAGACACATTCTTCAGTTCTCACAGAAACTCAAGCAAGTAGGTTCCGCTATCATCCAGGCTCTACAAAAAAAAGAAGCCGAGGACGGGGTGGTCCCCACACTGAACCTTCTACAGCACCACTTGGCATTAGCCTGGCTCCACAGTGTCCAGGTAGCACCAGACTCCACTCTACAGTGAGGAATGAGGGCTTCTCTGGTGGTCCAGGGGTTAAGAGTCCGCCTTGCAATGCAAGGGACACGAGTTAAATCCCTGGTCGGGGAACATCACCCCTGCACCACAACTCCCGAGATCAAGCTCTGGAGCCCGTGAGCCACAAATACTGGAGCCCAAGCGCCCTGGAGCCCACGCTCCAAACAAGAGAAGCCATCACCATGAGCAGCTCAAGCACTGCAACGGAGAGTAGCCCCTGCTTACCGGGATGAGAAAGCCCGCGTGCAGCAACAACGACCCACCACAGCCAAAAACATACACAGAGACACCCTTAAAGGTGAGAAACGCACCTAAACAGATGAAATGACTTTGCTAAAATGGAAATGAAAGCTAACAGCACCAACGGGATGAGGGGAAGATGTCAAAATGGTCAATTATCACATAAAAATCCTACAACAGAACTCAACCCAGAACAACAAATGGTAAAGCTTAACACTCAAGAGTGACTTTCATGCTATCCTATAACATTCAGACCCAGAGCTCGTACTTCACCAATTTTGAGTCACAAAAAGCCTTTGAGAATCTCAAAACCCAGAAAAACACACACACCTCCCCCCAGAGAAGTGCATACATAAACCCTGGGTGTGACTGCAGACGTGGAGCTTCCCCCGTGGGGGTAAAGCTGGGGGCGCAAAGCCTTCTGTGAGCCACCACCCACCCACCATCCCGCGAGAATGCCCGGATCGAGGAGGGCGGCCAGGCAGTGCAGCAGGGCCAGACGAGAGGCAGGCACTCTCTGCCAGGCCCAGCGGGGGACACTTGGCCACAGAGGAGAGCCTGAGCTCACCCCCAGGGTTCGTGCCCAAAGCCCCAGGACCGACTCCAGGCTGTACTTGGAGCTGAGGAGCGGGAAGGGCGTGGGGGCAGGGAGGCCCCCAGGCACCAGGAGACCGAGGAGGGGGCGCCCCTGCGGCTCACACTGACCTGCTGGTGGATCTGCTTCAGGCCATGCATGGCCTTCTCGTCCAGGAAGTCCGAGACGGGCCTGCAGGAATTCAAACACGACATGTGAGGACCATGGTTTTGAGTCTGGGGCGGGGGGCTTGAAATTCCCAGGAGCCCTGGGGAGAGAAGTAGGGTCAACTCAGATCCGCTATCATCGTGCCCCCAGGGAACCACCTCGAGGGACAGGAATCGACTTTATATAACACAGTTTTCCTCAAGGTGGAGTTCAGGAGCCATGGCACAGACATCACAGTGTGTGGTGAGCTGTGTCTCTGAGGAAAAGTCAGTCAGAAAGTAAGAAGATGGAGCAGCTGCTTCACAAAACATTCTCGACGTTCAGACGTTCTCAGCCACCCCATACTGCGTCTGTTGTTATTTATACCAACTGCACCAACAGAAGAGGCTCCTGGTTGAAACTTTTATATCCTCTAGTATTTTACATTATTCAAAGTGACAAACGAACACAGAATACTGAATACACGGCTACTCCACACCAAGTTTGGAAAACGTGTCTTTGCTTTACAATTTGTTTAAATCTCGGAAAGAACGAGGTGACAAGAGAAGCCCAGTGAGGTGGGATCCCCTAGAGAGGACAGGGGACCGCTGACAGATGTTGTCAGGTGCAAATGAAGGGGCTCCTACCTGCCCTGCTGCGTGGCCAGCGTGTGCAGGCTGCGGGCGACCTCTGCGCAGGCGAGCACGGCCCCGTGCCGAGTGTGCAGGTCTGGACTCTGTGTCATCGACAGCAGACGCGGGAACACTGCCAGGACACAGCGGGAGAGGCACACGGGGTGACTGTCAGACGCGCGGGTTCAGGATCCAGGGGAGAATGCACCCGCTCAGTTCTGTCACTATCTCACAACCAGGGCGAAACTAAGGCCTCCGACACGCCGAACCCCATCAGCAGACGCATGAACAGGGAGGACGAATGTGACTTAAGAGGGTACTTGTCCCAAATAACACACATCTCCGGGGCCCCAGACACAGGGTGGTGACTCAGGGTGAGGACAGACAGCAGGGAAGAAGGAAAACAGACTGTTTTCCAGGTCCTTCCTATTGTTCAGGGACCCCCACGGCTGTGCTGGGGGGCAGCGAGGACAGAGGCTGGGCTGTAGAACCCTTCAGCCAACACACGTTGGCTCAGCCAGGAGTTCCCTCCTTGCTGCTCAGAGCAGAGAAAACCTCGGAGCCTGTGCTCTGGGGACAGAAAGCAGGACCAGAGTCCCTGCAGCCTGGCCAGGAGTACAGGTGAGGAGTCACAACCACAGAGGCTCTGTCCTTCCAGCCCCACCAGCCAGGGAAAGCATGGTCACAGCCCTGCAGAGGCCGTGGACATCAACAGCATCCTTGCTGGGAGGGGGCTGTCACGGGCGCTCAGATGTGGCAGTGGTCAATGTTTAAGAATCCTAGAGCAGTCAGCACTCCTGAACTGGGAAGAAAGCGTCCCCTTCATTCAGGCAGCAGGATCAGCATCAAAGGGAAGTAAACACCAGGAGAGATTTCTGACATTAATTAAGAGACCACGAAGGACCTTCACAGGCCCCAAGTCCTCATGTAAAATCCTAGAGTGTCTGCATAAAATCAGTAACTCCAACTGAGCAACTGTAATCCAACAACAGTCACTTCTCTAATAAACGTCAGTGGGAATAAGTACAAATCGAAGAAACCTATGTATTGTTTCCTGAATTGAAATCAGATGCCTACTGATTCCAAATAGAAAAGCCATGATGGAACAAATACAGGGTCTTTTCTTAACGACAAGGGCATGTCATTAACTCAGACTGGCCGTCTTGTTCCTGAGTAGAGCACACTCAGGCCCAGCCCAGGAAGTCAGCAAGTCCTCCGCAGCCCCAGGGAGGCAGCTCACTGTTTTGTGTGTTATATTATGAGCTGCTTCACTTGTTTCAAGGCTCATCCTGAAACGCACACAGTGCACAGCAGATCCTCCACTCTGGCTGGGATGGCAGAGGAATGAGCCCTGGGGCTCCCGGGGACACGCACACCTCAGTGCTCACAGCGCCTGTGCTCCCAGAGGCTGGGGCGCCTGGTTTGTGTTCTGTCCCCAACGAAGCACAGACCAGCTCTTCACACCCTTCCCAGCAAGAGAGAGACCCTCAGGTCTTAACATCAGCGTTCTGCTGGGTGTGTGTGCGTGTGTCTGTAGCGCACACCCTTGTGCACGTGTGAGGGCATGTGGGCAGCACCTACCTTCGCGGGCGGTGTGCTCGGGCGCTCGCTGCGCCAGGTTCCGCAGCGCCTTGGCGGATAGCTCCCTGATGGTCCTGGGGGTGGGGCAGACAACACTGTTAGTCCTGCAGGCTGAGGAGTCTGGCTTTCACTCAGAACAGTGTGCGGGAGCTGTCTCCTGGCCACTTAGCCAAACACTATGAGAAAAGATACAAATAAACTAGCAAATAAGAACCTCTGTTCCTAAATGAGGGAGACAGCCTTCACCAAGAGGCGGCACTACATGCAAGCCTGCCATCTGCGTGGCGCTGGATGGTCACGTGGGTCTAACCTCCTGCACCCCGAGGGACACAGAGGACAGCAGTACCGGGAGTCTGGGCAACACCACTGGGAAGATCACAGGCGGAATGCGGGAAGTTCCAGTGGCTCAAGCTAATACACAGGAGGTGCACATCACATCAGTGCAAACATCTCCAATCAAGGCACAGTTGGTACGTTCTCAGCACACAACAGGACGACCCCAAGACTGGGTAAAAAGCCAAGCCTGCCAGGGGCCGGACAGGCTCTGATCAAACTCAGAGGGCCACTTGTGAGACGGATGCCCGCCTCCATGCACGCCCCCCAGCCCCATCCCAGCAGTGATCTTCCCAATTAGTGCACTTTGAAGATAAGCTTTCTGTATTTAAAAAAAATATTATTTATCATCTAAATGTCAGACCTCATTTATAAAACTCTTAGGAAAAAAACATAAGGGGAAAGCTTCATGACATTATATTTGGCAATGTTTTTCTTGCCAAATCTAAACTTTTTTAGATCTTTTTCTAAAATGTTTTCCAACACCAAAAGCATAGGCAAAGGAAAAACTATATACACTGACAACAGATAAACTGATTATAGATAAACTGGACTGTGTTAAAATCTAAAACTTCCGAGTATCAAAGGATACAATCAACAGAGAGAAAAGGCAACTTACAGAATGGGAGAAAATATTTGCAAATCATGTATCTGATAAGGGACTAACATCCAGAATATATAAAGAACTCTTAAACCCAACAACAACAATGAAAACGAAGTAACCCATAAAGATCAACACGTTAGAAAAAAGCAGAAGGTGACAAGTACTGGTGAGGATTTGCACAAACTGAAATCCTTGTGCATTGGTATTGGGAATGTTAAATGGTACAACCATTACGAAAAACTATGGATCCCACTTCTGGGTATATACCCCCAAAACAGAGAGCAGGGTCTCAAAGAGATATTTATACATCCATATTCATAGCAGCATTACTCACAACAGCTGAAATGTGGAAGCAACCCAAGGATGATGGATAAAGAAAATGTGGCAAGTATATAGAATGGACTCCTGCTTGTGCTTGGTCTTATAAAGGAAGGAGATTTTGACACATGCTACAGCATGGATGAACCCTGAAGGATGTTATGTTGAGTGAAATCTGCTGGGCACCAAAGGACAAATCCTGCAGGCTTCCACATGAGATTCCTACAAGATTCATATCCACAGAGACAAACAGGGTTGCCACAGGGAGGGGAGTCAGTGATTAATGGGTATGGAGTTTCAGTTCTGCAAAGATGAAAAGGTTCTGGAGACTGGTTGCACAGAAAGGGGAATGTACTTAACTGAACACGAAAAGTGATTAAGACATTAAGATAAATATTATGTGCCTATTACCAAAGTCAAAATTTTTTAATTATGTTTATCTTGATACATACATTATTTGCGGTATGGCCAAGTATCAGAAAATGTTTTTTTTTTTTTTTTAATTGAAGCACAGTTGACTTACAATGTTGTGTTTATTTCTGCTGTATAGCAAAGTGACTCGGTTATACGTATGTATTCTTTTTCATATTCTTTTCCATCATGGTTTATCAGGATATTAAATATAGTTTCCTGTGCTACACAGTAAGACATTGCTGTTTATCAAAAAATGTTTAAAAAGAAACCCAAAACACTGGACAATACCTTTCAAAAGTATATACTATTAGAAGTATAACAGGATACCTACACTAGTGAAGAATTCTACAAGGCTCCCCATTTTCCAATAGCCATGTATTCACAGGAAATTGAAGAGACCCCGTTTATCAACTTTTAGCTCATATCTCTTTATGGATATAATCTAGGCCAAAAACAGAGAAAGGCAGAAGTATCTCCGCCTCTGAAGAATCATTTAAAAATTAGGCATAATCTTGTTCCATGAATCCTAACATTTGAAAAAAGTCTGAGCAGGTATTACCATGAGGACCTTCAGATCTAACTGCAGTTATCCTTCCATTCATGAATCCTGGAAATTTCAGGTTTTTAGAGCTTATACTAAAAAGAATACTTCCACAAAGAATGTTTTAAATGAAATTAACAATTTAAAAAATGAGGAAAAAACAGAAACCACATAGTAAAATGACAAGTGTAAATTAAACGACACGGATAACCACATCAGATGTGAAAAGTCTAAAGCCCTCAAATAAAAGGCACTGGTCGCCAGGCTCGATGTAAAGGAAGGACCGTCTGCCGTCCCCCTACAGACAGACAGGGGTGCGAGGTGACGGGGGCTATGACAGGCCTCTTTTTGTAAGGCCCCAAGCTTAGAATGGTTTTCATATCTTTAAAGGATTTTATAAAGACCAAAAAACAATAAAATACATGGGACAATGACCGAAAATATTACTCTCTGGCCCTTACAAGAAAAAGCTTGCCAACCCTTAAGCTATAATCATATCAAATTACACTTTAAGATAAGAAATCTAACATGAAACAAAAAGAGACAATACATTTGGAAGATACCAAAAAAGTTAGAAATGTATATGCACCTAACCCGAGAGTCTCACCCAAAATACACGAAGGAAAAAAGACAGAATTGAAAAAAGAAATAAACATTTCAACAACAGCTGGAGATTTCAATGGCTAAAAAAGTTTAGTTTAACACCATGGGTGACATAGTTGCAATTTTGGTTTTATATGTCCTACTGACCACAAGCAACAGCCACTATAAGCTGGGATTCCAGATGTAGAACCTGGAGAAACTCCTTACACACACAGGCGTCTGTGTCCCTCAGACCTCGGCCTGAGCGCCGGCAGCTACACAGAGCTTTCCAAGAGAAAATAAGCTGTTTTCCCAGAGGTGCTGACAGCAGCGCTGATAACCCGCTCTGGGTCATACAATGGCCCTCCCCAATGGACGGACACGTTTAACTGCTGGGAAATGCAAATACACCTTGAAACTGCCCCGTAATCAGGAAAAAGCAAAGGCCTGCCTGGCTCCAGGAAGGATGGAGGAGACGGCTAAGCGGCCAAATGGAGCAGATGTGAGGTGGGAGGCCGTGGCCATAGAGGGGTGAGTGGATCTCACAGCCCAAGTTCCCTGCCCTCATGACATGGGAATGTTTACACACCCAGCACATGTCACTGAAGTCTCCAGAAGTAAAGCTGGAGGTAGACCATTAACCAACACATCAGGTGTGAAGAGTGGAGCTTATATTACTTCTCAAGTGTTACTTCAAAAATACGAAATCTATAATCAAAAAACATATCAAAGGCTTACGAGCTCAATTTAATCTCTCCCTTGGGAAATAATATGAATTCTTATTTGACAGACAAATTACTTAGGCAAACACAAAAACACAAAACCTACCCGTCCCAGTGGCCGACCTTCATGGTGACCAGGTGCTCTATCATGGGTTGCGTGTACTCAGGAAAGCCGGCAATAAACATGCTGGAAAAAACAATGTTCAGAGACGGTGAGAATGTGCAGGAACAGGCACTCACACACTGCTTCTGAGAACATGAGGCGATAGATATAACCACTTTCAAAAACTGTTTGGCAGTTTCCTATAAATCTTTTAACTTTCCTATAAATCCCCTTTTAAGTATTTATCTAAAAGAAATGAAGATATAAATCCACAAAAAGACTTCTAAATACATAAAGACTTCAAGCAGCTTCATTCATCAGAGCCCCAAAGAGAAAACGCCCTAAATGTCTGTCTATAACAGGACTAACACATAGACGGCAACAGTGGCAGACTCAAGACAGCTCAGCAATAAAGAGGAACGAGCTACACACACGTGCACAGTAAGTGTGACTCTCTGAAACCACTGTGCTGAGAGAAGCCAGGTCCAAGAATCTGTTCTTTCTGATTCCACTTGTGCGACATTCTACAAAAGGCATCAGTGAGCTACGGTGATGGGCAGAGCAGCGCCTGGGGCCAAAGAGCTGAGCTCCTCACATGTCAGTGGCAGTGCTGGCCACCAAGTGTACAGGCTGCCAGCGCTCCCTGAACTGTACGCTTCATGTGAGGACAGCTGATGAGGTGTAATTATGCCTTAAAAATGAAAGTTCCATCTGAAAATACCATAGGAGAACTTCTAAAAATAGTTTCCAAGTGGGACACGCCTTTCTAATTATGACTCAAAACCCAGGAGCCAAAAAAGAAGAAATTGGTACCTTCAAAATACTCAACCAAAGGAGAAAAATGCTGCTGGGAAAAACACACCATAAAACAAAAAAATATCTGCAACTGCTATCACAAACAAGAGACTTCTGTAACATGGAGTATTTCCAAATCAATAATACCATCACCTAGGAGAAAAATCACTCAAGTTTATAGAAAAGATAAAGCTCAAACATTCAGTGTCATTCAATGGGAAACAGAAAGAAAAATTCGTCCAAAGTTTTTGGCAAACTGCCAAAATCAGGGTTTTACAGCTACCACTGGAAGGATCTAGAAGCACCCAGAAACTGCTGGGACAGCATCTTGGCACAGCCTCTGGAGACATCAAGTGGCACTGCCCAGGAAACTGAAAACGAATATCCATTGGTTCAGCAGTTCCACTTCTTCTAATTCACTCAGATATAACTACACAGGTGAGAATATACACAAGAATATTCACTCCACATCGTTCATAACAGCAGAAGACAGAAGCCAATGGCCAGGAGGGGGAGACCTACAGGTCACACTCCACATAAAGATATGGAAGGCTCTCCAAGACGCAGGACGTCACAGGCAGCAAACGGCGTCCAGGCTCTGCTGTGACGGCACACGCGCAGAGCTGCTCCTTACTACGGACAGCCAACTTGATTACTACAGGCTGACCTCGTCTTATTGTACTCCACAGACACTGCATATTTTACAAATTGAAGATACATGGCAGCCCTGCATTGAACAAATCAGCACCATTTTCCAGCAGCATTTGCTCACTTTGTGTGTGACATTTTGGTAATCTCTGCAACATTTCAAACTTTTTTTTCAATATTATTACATGTGTTATGGTGATCTGTGAACAGTGATGGCTCATGTTATTATGACTTGCTGAAAGCTCAGATGATGGTTAGCAGTGTTTGGCAATAAAGCATTTTTAAATTAAAGCATGTACATTGTTTTTATAGACACCTAACTATTACCCCCTAACAGACTACAGATTTGTGTTAAGATACCTCTCATATGCAGTAGGAAACCAAAAAATTCATGTGACTCACTTTAACGCAATGCTCGCTTTCTTCAGCGGTCTGCCCGGAGCCCACAGTATCCCCGCGGCGTGCCTGTATCTGGCCAATCCTCTGTGGGTGAGCACTTGAGTGGCTCCCACCTTGGGCACCGTGTGCCACTGCTCAGCATGGACAAAAGGAAGCCAATACGCCCACAGGCACGAGCCAACGCTCTCTACAAGACACAGGAACTGGGGGTCAACAAGGACCCCCAGGGTAGAACCAGGTGCCTCAGAGGAGAGGGGAGATGCCCTGGTTTTCCCTAAACAACTCCTGCACCTTCTGAATTTTATACCATGCACATGTATTACTTACTCAAAAAAATGCACCTTTATACTTAATGCCTCTAAAACACCAACTGCTTACACATACTGTCTGAACCGGCCACACCACCTACATGCCCCACTGTGGACTTGTCCATCAGCCATGTGTCACACCTGTCCATCACCCATGTGTTACACCTGTCCATCAGCCATGTGTCATCCAAATACAGTGGACGACACAGAAGGCCAAGACGGGGGAACGGGATTTTACCCAAACCCTGTGTGGGCACAGTGCATGCACAGGTGAACACGGGTGCCAGGTGGGCATGCCTGTGCTACAAGGCATGAGCTCTGGGAGAGTCAAGTCAGGGAAAATCTGTGCTCCGGGCATGAGAGGAAGAAAAGCAGAGGCTTCTCCAGCAGCGAGCTGGATTGAGAGGCCCTCTAAAAATGAAGAAATCACTTAAGCGAGAGTCAGAAGAAAACAGAAAAGTCAGGACAGTCAAAGCTGTCAGAAATGGAGTCAAGATGTGACTTCTGGTCCCACATAACCTATGGGGCCCTGGCCCCACCCAACAAACAGACCCAACCCAGGCCAGCAACCTGGAGGTCCCAGAGAAGTGGGCAGACAAACCAGCAGCCTCACAGGAAGAACCAGACAGGGGCTGGCCACCTGAATTCTAGTCTGAGCTCAGGCACTAACTAGCAGCTGACCTCGGAGAAGACGCGCTGCCGGAGCTACCAGCCCAGGCGGCCCTCAGCACTTACAGGGACTCAGGCACAGAGGCCAAGTGCAAACTACGAGGGGCATCCACCACAAGGCGAGGACCACAGGGAGGAGAGCCAGGGAGGGTGCGCGACCCATTGGGGGCCAGGAGGCAGGGCGGGGCTGTGACAAAGAGAAAGCATTCCGTCCTGCACTCAGACAAGTGACGGGTGGTCATGGAGGCTCTGCAAATGTTCAGGACAGTGAGAGCGGGGCTACGGTGACAACTGAGCTGACACGCAGAGGGAATGTTTGAGGGTTGTTAGGAAGGAAGGAGTGACAGAACTAGGTCACCAACTGGACATGAGGAACAAGAGAAGGAGAAGCAAAACTGAGCTGATGATGTGGACAGCACCATGTTCACTGAGTTAGGAAGTAAGAGGGAAAGTTTACTCTGGGGCTTCCTTAGTTTGAAGCATTTACGGGACAGGAACATGCAAAACGACTAGAAAGCAAAATATAACAAAATCCATCTTTAGAAGGATGCACAGTGCTGTGGTGCCAGCGATATGTTAACGAAGTTTACAACTGCACGAAGACAAAACCAACAAACAGTGCTCACAACTGCTCGTTACGCTACAGCAGAAAATAGCTGGGCAGAGAGAAGCACCGCCCGGATGCGCGCATCCGAAGTCAAGAGCCTCAAACGCCACCGGCTGGTGAGCAGGGGACAAGCCCGTGCAGGGGACTAGCGCTGCAGCACTGAGGGGTGGTGACACACGGTGACAGGACCCACGCACCACGCGCCTGTCCTACACGCGCTAGAAAGGCCAACTCCAGCGACAGAAGGCAACTGAGAGGCCGTCAGGGCCTGGGTTTGAGGGAACTTTCTGGAGTGACAGAAACATTCCCCGTGTTGACTGCAGAGATGATTATGTACGTGCCAAAGCTCACTTTTTAAACTGGTGAATTTTACTGTATGCAAATCAGGAGGAGTGTCCACGTGCGTGCTCAGTACGGTCTGACTCTTTTAGACCCCACTGAATTCTAGGCTCCAGGCTTCTCTGCCCGTGGGATTTCCCAGGCAAAAACACTAGAATGCATCGCCATCTCCTACTCCAGGGATCTTTCAGACCCAGGGACTGAACCCGCCTCCCGTGCCTCCTGCACCAGCAGGCAGATTCTCAGCCACTGGAGGAGGGGCACCCAGAGACAGAGCCAGGTCTCTCGCCATCTGCGCTCTGGTGGCAGAGATCTGTGCCCGCCAACACTGCTCGGAATCTACTCGTTAAACACGAGCGATCTTCTGCGTGTCACCAGTACATGACAAAGCTGAGTCAAAGGAGAG
>NW_011494943.1:13336618-13339666 GCF_000754665.1 Bison bison bison | reverse complement strand
GGCAAGACGATGTCAGTCTCCCCACCTGATGGTCCTTGTCCGCAATTCTGCGTCAGACTCCCCCATCTCCAGGAGAACCATCCACACACCAGCCCATACATCCGCTCAAGATGTGCCATGAGCCCCTCATGTTTGGTGAAGCTGAACTCCAGACCTTCCCCAAAACCCAAGGCATTGTCTCCCTCACTGGTACCCCCAACACCCCAATTCTCCTGATAACCCAACTCCTGCACCCTAGCTGTCTCCTGACCATGTCCCCCCACCTCAGGAGGGGCCCTGACCTTCCCCTGACTGTCCCCCACCTCAGGAGGGGCCCTGTCTCCTTGCTTCCAGTTACCAAAACGTAACTACAGTGATATGTTCAAAATGCAGATTTGACCATCAAACCTCATTCCCTGACCTGAGGACAACTCAAGGACCACTGTGGCTCAGAAGCCCCACCCCGCCAGGCCGGGCCCTGCTCTGTGGACTCTTTCCTGCAGGGCTGTCCCCCCAGCCCCACCAGGCTCCTCTGGCATAGGACCCTGGGTGTCAGCCCTGCGTTGGGGCAAGAGGAGAGCTTCCCCAAAGCGCCCTATGGTAATGGGGTGCAGCCACAGCCCCCTGGTCCATGACTGCTGGACCCATCTGCACAAACTGCCTCTTGTCCAGGCGAGTGTGCAGAACCCTCTGTTAAAAAAGACAGACCCCAAGCCAGCCCATCTATGAAAAGCAGACCAACTAAGAGACCTCAGCCACAAGAAAAGCATGCCAAGGCCAAATGTTGCAAGTTTTTAGCCAGGAAACTTGGTCAAAGGTGGGAGATTCCCCATGTATAATACATGTTCAAAGATTAACAATCAAAGAAAACAGAAGTAAAACAGGAAAGAACTGATAAGGCAAAGAAGGCCATTAAATGCTGAGGAAAGGTGGAAAGGATGCTAAAAATACAGAGTCTGTTTGGACAAAGATTGTTTCTGGGAAAGAGGCCAAATGCTACATCTTTTTTTTAAAAAAAATCTGTCCATGCAGGTTGTGGAGAAATGTAGTTTCTGCACGGTACGCACAGCAGGGGTGTTGGGGAATTTATCCTTCAGACACATAACGGGTAACAATTTAAAAAGGCACTGGTGTGCTTCCTCTCCCAATTTAAGGCAAATAAGTCACTTCATGAAATCATGCCCATCCTGTACTAGTGTTGCAAGGGGTTAATTAACTGGACTCCCTGCCCCGCGACTTAGTATGCTTTGATGCGATTTCTGTAAAACTGTAGTTAGGGACGTTAAATATTTATTCCTTGACCTGATTGCTCAAATACCTCTGTTTTACTCATAAAGAAGCTAGAGATAACTTCCACTGGGGAAACACTGCTTCATTGAAACAATAAAGGAACAGTCACTTTCAATCTGAGGGTTTATTCTGAGAAGCTCCCCAGCGGAGCAGTGGCCACACAGAAAGCAACACACGGTTCTGGCTCCTGGCTGTTCCCTGTAAAAGACCATGCTCTCAACGAAATAGTGGTTTAAGAGAAAAATCACCACCACAGCAGTGCTCCTCAAACCATTAACACCTCTTTAAAAGGTGAGCACCCCCTTCTCCAGGCCACCCCCGACGTGCTACTGTCCTCCTTTGGATTCTTTCGTATTTTGTGAAGTTTTATGTAAACGGACTCATACACTAGGCACTCTGTCCCATCAATGAGAAAAAAACCTTTTAAAACAGTTTTCAATCTTTTCACACATAAATTTACTTTCAATGGCTCTTCCAGACTCAAGAGACCAAACGGTGGAAACTGATCTGTGATTCAAAGAAAACACTGTATTTTACGATGACTATTAAAACTTACCTTATAACCAGGAAACAGTTAGATCTGTTACCAACAGCAAAGTAGTCAGCTGTGGTCAAAATATCGATCCCATGAGGGAAAGTACCCTAACAAAAAAATGGGGGAAAAAAAAGAGACGAACATTATTTCAATGAATAAAAAAGGCATTTTCAAAGTTTGATAACCATATGCACATGAGTTAGGCTTATAAACAAACTGAGAAGTGCCGGGGAACGCAGACTTGGTTACTAAACTGACAGCTAAAACTACACGCCTTTACCAAGCTCACCCAAGGACTTTCAAGTCAAGGACTACTGACTGCCTCTCTGAGGCTGGACACTGTGCTAAAATTATTTGAAGCACTTAAATAAAATTTTTTCCTAACAACACTAGCATTTCAACTTTGAAATACTCTAAGAGCCGTTTCTCTAAACCACACACCACAGAAAGACATCAGATTTCAGCAGAACTCAAGTTCAGATTTCATTCCACCAGTTCCCCTCCAGCCAGAAGGACCCCAGAACCCCTGAGGGGGGCTGGCACCTGCCTGGGTTGTGAATCCTGGACAGGAGCCCACCCCCACAGCTGGTGGGAGAATGAGCAAGACAAAAACTGGGAGGTCACCTGTGGGGGCCCGACAGCTGACACCCAGGACCAGACTCTGAAACAAGCAGTTGGGGGGGTGTGGTCAGGGACACTGGCCACACCCAGCCACACGTTCCCAGCCTAGGCCCAGGCCCCACCCCAAAGTCTGCAAGTTATTACTGATACCACTCTCTGGTGACAATACTTGAAAATCTGAAAACATGACAATACGTTTTCTAAAAGGACATAAATGACAAACCTGCAACCCAGGAGCGAATGCTGTGCTGTCACTAACCATGAGGGTGCGGGGAGGCCTGGGTCCCTGGCACCCTTCCTCACTCTGAGCAAGCCCTAGGCAGAGGGACCCATAAACCGCTAACCTTCCACACTCTCTTTTTGAGGGAGCCCCACACATGAAGAACTGAACTTGAAATCTGACTCTGAATTGTCAATGGACCTTGGCAATTTTGTCACGGATACGACCTCAGGATCAGAGGTCTGGTTCTCAAGTGAACCTAAAAGTCAATCCATCTCCCTACACAGCTCAGTGCAGAAGAGGGCCCCCCAACACCGCAGGGGCAACCGCGCACCGGGCTGACTCCTGCTGGACCCCAGGCCACCCACACCAGCCTGAGCTGTGTAGGGAGATGGATTGACTT
>NW_011494943.1:13266420-13336518 GCF_000754665.1 Bison bison bison | reverse complement strand
ACCAGCCTGAGGCCGAGTTAGATAGAGGCCCCTGTGGCTGCAGGAGGCGGCGGCGCCCTCTGCTCCACTGCGCAAGCCTGCCGCCTCCTGGCCAACACTGAGACGCCTCCCGATGCCCCAGGGTCTCCTCGGGCCAGCCACCCTCCAGAGGCTGGTAGCTGCCGAGTGACCAGCTGCTAGCTGCCCGAGTGACCAGCTTTCTTTCTTCTAAGTTTTCGGGGTTCCAGGCAGACAGGACTAAGTGACACTCAAGCACACTGGGTCTCAGTCACCTCACAGCAATGGAAGAAAGGCTGAGCCCTTACTAGGTTCCTTCCTCAGAAAAGCACCCCCAAAGGATGCAGCGGCACCTCAGCAATCTCAGTGTAGCACAAATTCAAGTTCAAGCTGCGTGATTTGGTTCCCTCTACCTTTGGCAATGACTATGGAATTCAAGTCTTCGACTGAAACCACCTTGGCATCAGTTTAGCTTTAACATTGCATTCAGAACTGGAGAGCTCACCTCAAGGCCCTAACCCCTCCATGTGCAGGGCCACAGTTCACAATACAGGCTACAGGACTCCCAGTTAACCCACCCTCCTCACTGCCCCCTTGGCGGTTCTATGGCCTTCGATGGAAGGTGAGCAGGTCGGCTGCCTTCACAGACCTGGTCCAGCCTGAAGCCCCACTGATTCCTTTCCCGGCTCCACCCTAAGGGCTGGGGGACCCCTCCAACACCCGGGCCACATGGATGGAAGCACCTCTACATGCCCAGTACCCCAGGCTTCCAGGAGACCCTGCCACCGTGTACCAAATGCCATCCCTGTGGAAGCGGCAGCATCAGCCCTCTCACCCTGGTCCCTCCCTGTCAGCCCGGGAATGGCGAGTCAACCCAGAGGCCGTGGGCCCGGTGCTGCGAACACGGGCTCCGGTCCAACAGCAAGGCTGACCCTGCTGTGAGAACCCTGACGGACTCGGGGTCACCCAAGGCAACAGTTCTGCACATACAGTTTCTCCCAGATGTCCAGGCAGGAGTCTCAGAATCCCGTATTCATCCAAGTCTTCCCTCTCAAGGACAACCACCTCTCCCACCTACCCCCTCTCCTGCCCTCCCACCTGCCAAGCAGCCATTCTGCGTGGACTCCCCTCAGTCCTGCAGTCTGAACTGTGCCCCTCAACACCCCAAGGCCCATCACTGCTTGTCCCCAGTATCCTCACACCTGCAACTCACTCACCTCCAGCCCAGACCCCTCTCCTGGAGCCCCTCTCAACAGAGCTCAGCTTGGTATCTCCCCTAAGAAGACCTCTCCCCCATTTGCCACACGTCCCAGGGTGGTCATTGTCACATACAGTATGAATGACTTGGGGATAAATGCCACACTCCCAGCCCAGGCTGACCGGCGGTAAGAGATTCAGCAGGATGCTACGTCAGGAGGGGCCGTGGGGCGCTGGCGTGAGGAAGCTGGCTCCTTCCACAATGGGGATAGGCAGAGGTCATGTCTCTGCCCCTGCCCAGCCAGGCTCCTCTGCCCAAACCCCTTCGGCGCCCAGGGGCAACTGCTGACATCAGAAGGGTCTCAGCAATGCACGAGGCACGGATTTCTGACGTTTATGAAAATTACACATTCAAGTTTCCTGTAAAACAGCTACTAATTGTTTAAAACTTGTGTCAACACTCACCGAGTTATGAGTAAACCTGTGGCCAGAGTGCCCCTGTGAAGCACTCACTTATTTTAGGTCAAGTCTTGATCCATGTCGGTGGCTCTACTATTTTTACTTCTACATCTACAGGAAGTTTTAGGAATGAAGATATTTAAAAGTAACCATACCTGTCGTCCCACATTCTCCTGGAAAGCAGCCTAAGGAAGAGAAACGCAAACAGAGTGGTGAGTTAGGCGTGCACTCGCTGGCCAGTGGTGATGGACGTGCAGCAAAGCCGGCGCAGAACAAATGAGCCACGACTTTATTTTTTTAAAATAAAGGTCTCATTGTTGGCCACTCAGAGCCTCAGGGGTGGTTTTATCTTTCTCTTTTTACATCCCGGTGTGCTCTCAAACCACAGGCTAAGAATTCAAGTTTATAAAATCTGCTAAGCGGCCGATGCTGACTTTTACACCAAAGCCTGATTCAAGGCCCTAGATATAGAAACAGGAATAAAGGCAAATCTATTAGGTGAACTAAAGGCCCAAAGCCCAAGTCATCTTACTGGGGATCTGTGATGACAGCACATAGCGGGTGACACTGAGTGCCTGGCCTCCCCACGCCGCCTTCCCCAGGACTACAGTGGACACGCTCCACGTCCCGCTCACAGGCCCAGAGCGGGACTGCTCAGAAGGTCCAGACCCTCACTTCTGAGGTGTCCTCGGATGGACCTTCTTGTTTGTCGTTTAGTCACTCAGTCGTGTCCGACTCTTTCTGACCCCATGACTGTAGCACACCAGGCTTCCCTGTCATTCAGGGACCTTCTCGCCACCAGCTATCAATGCACACAGTGCAACCTCATTGCCACGTGCCATCCACCAGACACAGGCCAAAGAGCACAGGTCAGGTGGCCAGTGGCTTCAGGGAGCTCCTGGGAGGCACAAACCTGCTTACAGACACAGGCTGAATGCCTGGAGCGGGAGCATCCTGGGAATGAGGTCATAACCTCCAGGACTTTCATCTCACGCACACCATCACCATCCCCTGGGAGTGCTGGGAGGAGCACGCCTAGTCGTGCACAAGGAATCAAGACAACAGAACACAAAGACCCCACATAACGTTTAAATGGGCGCCCAAAACCTCCCGCAGGTGACAGAGGAAAGCAAAAACTTGGCTGTCTCCAAGACCAAGCATTCGCCGGCCTCAGGGAGGTACAGCTAGAACCACCCTTCCCTGAGGGCCCTCGGGCAGCTTTCACACTGGGAGCAGGGAGACCGGACTTTTGCTATGTACCATTTTTCAGCTTTCACAATAAATTCATTAAATAAAAAAAAAAAAAATGAAACCAACGAAAAGGCGATGAAAAAAAGATACAATGTCAATTTATGTAACATGCAATATTTAGGAACACATCTACTATACTGGTGACATCGTTTAAAAGATAAAAAAGTACAAGATTTATAGGAGAAAGCACAAGCCCTAAAATGGTGACACAATTTGGGGGGGAAAAAAGGAAATTAGAGGACTCACTCTATCCAGTATTAGGGTTACTATGGAGCCGTGGTAACCCAGACAGAAAGACAGACAGACCAATGGGACAGAACAGGGAAAACCTTTAGGATCGAGAGCTAGGCAACGAATTCTCAGATTCTCAGACTTGACACCAGAAACATGATCCATAAAAGAAAACAGTAGTGAGTTGGATCTCATCAAAATTAAGACTCTTGTTGTTGTGAAGACTTGTAAAGAGGATGAACAGAAACCCACAGACTGGTAAGAAGAACACGCAAACCACTTGCCCAAGAAAGGACTCGTATCTGGAATACAGAGACTCCCAAATTCAACAAAAAACAAACAACCCAGTAAAAAAGGGAGGCAAAAGACTTTGTTGGAGCTGAAGGCAGGCCACCCAAGCCACATATTGTTATATGAGTTAAAGTTACTTGACAAATGGCCAGTGGGGGGGATGGTATTTAAAACACCCCAACTCTGAAAGCAAGAATAAATGTCTCATGTGAGGGTACATTCCCCATTTCAGGAGGCAAGAAAGCATCCTCATCACCAGTTACAGAAATAAATCTTGTCACTCCTTCACCAGCCCCTTCTGTTAAATCTTCCCAAATAACCATTTCTTTGTCCAAAAATGATATATAAACAGCCTGCTTTGGTCACTTCAGGGGGCCCATTTTATGAGACCGCTGTGTGCACGAATTAACTCGTTTTTTCCCCTGTTAATCTGTCTGGTGTCACTTTAATCACTAGACCGACCAAAAGCACACAAGGAGCACTGGTGGTTAAACATCACAAACCAGCATCTCACTGAAGAGGATACAGGTGGTAAATACCACACGAAAAGATGCTCAACATCCCCAGCATCACCATGAGAGAAATGCAAATTAAAGCCATGGTGAGCTATCACCACACAGCTCAGCAAAGTAACTAACACAAAAATAATGACACCACCAAATGCTGGGGAGGCCGCAGAAAAACCGACCACTGACAGATGACGGAGGGCACGCTTACAGTGGTGCAGCCCCTCTGGAAAACAGCAAGGCCCTTCCGTGCAGATCTAAACGTGCAACTACCATATGCCCCCCAAATCCTACTCTTGGCATTTGTCCCAGAGAAATAGAAATTGTATTCACACGAAAACCTGTACATAAATGGTCACAGCAGCTTAATTCTTAACAGTTCCAAAGCAGAAACAACCCAGAGGCCCAAGAGCAGATGAACAACACAGGCAGCTGTGCACAGCCAGACAGGGAACGCAACTCAGCCAGGGGTGGGCCGGAAGCAGGGGCTGCCACTACTGCCAAGGCCTGGCTGGACTCTGGGAATCGTGCTGCAGGAAAGGTAGTCCTAAAGGTCACACCGTATATTCTTGTTCAGTCACTCAGTCGTATCTGACTCTGCAATCCCATGGACTGCAGCACGCCAGGCTTCCCTGTCTTTCACCAACTCCCAGAGCTTACTCAACCTCATGTCCACTGAGTTGGTGATGTCATCCAACCATCTCATCCTCTGTCGTCCCCTTCTCCTCCCACCTTCAATCTTTCCCAGCATTCAGGCTCTTTTCCAATGAGTTGGTTCTTCGCATCAGGTGGCCAAAGGATTGGAGTTTCAGCTTCTGCATCAGTCCTTCCAATGAATATTCAGAACTGATTTCCTTTAGGATGGACTGTCTTTGCAGTCCAAGGGACTCTCAAGAGTCTTCTCCAACACCACAGTTCAAAAGCATCAATTCTTCAGCGCTCAGCTTTCTCTATAGTCCAATTCTTACATCCATATATGACCACTGAAAAAACCGTCTAGCTTTGACTAGACGGACCTTTGTTGGCAAAGCAATGTCTCTGCTTTTGAGTATGCTGTCTGGGTTGGTCATAACTTTTCTTCCAAGGAGCAAGCATCTTTTAATTTTATGGCTGCAGTCACCATCTGCAGTGATTTTGGAGCCCCAAAACATAAAGTCTGTCACTGTCTCCATTATTTCCCCATCTATTTGCCATGAAGTGATGGGCCCAGATGCCATGATCTTAGTTTTCTGAATGTTGAATTTTAAGCCAACTTTTTCAGTCTCCTCTTTCACTTTCAACAAGAGGCTCTTTAGTTCTTCGCTTTCTGCCATAAGGGTGGTGTCATCTGCATATCTGAGGTTATTGATATTTCTCCCGGCAATCTTGATTCCAGCTTGTGCTTCATCCAGTCCAACATTTCTCATGATGCACTATGCATATAAGTTAAATAAGCAGGGTGACAATATATAGCCTTGACATACTCCTTATCCTATTTGGAACCAGTCTGTTGTTCCATGTCCAGTTCTAACTGTTGCTTCTTGACCTGCATACAGATTTCTCAGGAGGCAGATAAGGTGGTCTGGTATTCCCATCTCTTGAAGAATTTTCCACAGTTTGTTGTGATCCACAAAGTCAAAGGCTTTGGTATAGTCAATAAAGCAGAAGTATATGTTTTTCTGGAACTCTCTTGCTTTTTCAATGACCCAGATAACCACAATGGTGTGATCACTCACCTAGAACCAGACATCCTGGAACGTGAAGTCAAGTGGGCCTTAGGAAGCATCACTATGAACAAAACTAGTGGAGGTGATGGAATTTCAGCTGAGCTATTTCAAATCCTATAAGATGATGCTGTGAAAGTGCTGCACTCAATATGCCAGAAAATTTGGAAAACTCAGCAGTGGCCACAGGACTGGAAAAGGGCAGCTTTCATTCCAATCACAAAGAAAGGCAATGCCAAAGAATGCTCAAACTACCACACAATTGCACTCATCTCACACGCTAGCAAAATAAAGCTCAAGATTCTCCAAGCCAGGCTTCAACAGTGCGTGAACCATGAACTTCGAGATGTTCAAGCTGGATTTAGAAAAGGCAGAGGAACCAGAGATCAAATTGCCAACAACCACTGAATCATCAAAAAAGCATCCAAACCACAAGAGCGCGAAGACGGCAGCTCAGCACGCTCATAGCGCCCCCTCCGCCTTGGCACCAGAGGAGAAGGCCCCAGAGGAGAAGGCCCCAGGTCACTGGGTGTGGCGCCCCACGGAGCGCACAGGCCAGAGCACAAACCGGAATCCAAGAGGACCAAATACATCGTCACCAGGAAGCAGCTTTGTGACAGGAGAAATTTCATCGCCAGTAATTAGGCAGTCGATCCCTACCTTTTCATATGAGCTTCAAACAGAAGCACCTTTCACTGCGATAGACATGTGCCACTAAGGAAGGAGGGGTCACTTAGGCGGTGTTTAATACAAAGAACTTCCACTGATTTTAAAGGATTTTAATTGTAACTTAGAAAAAAAAATTCTGTTTTTCTATTCCACCTCTTCCCTAGGATATCATAAAAGCATCAGTGCTTTGATTTTATTATTGCTTCCCAAAATTAGTTCTTAGGTTCCAATAAACAGGAAGAAAATATAAAAGGCAATTTCTTTAAGGCCTTGCAGTGTAGCTTGCAAAGATAATGGGGATCAAACCCAGGCCCCCTACAGTGGAAGCCCAGAGTCCCAACCACTGGACCACCAGGGAACTCCCCAAAAAGCAACTCTTAAACACAGATTTATCAAGAGTCTTACTGTATTCCAAGGAGTCTTACAATTACTGCCTGGGGGAAAATATCAGGCACAAACGTGAAGATTTCTCAAGGAATCACTAGGTTTCCTACTGATGCTCAAGACAAAAGAAGAGAAACTGCAGGACACAGACAAGGTCTTGGGCTTTCCTGGGAAACTTTTGCTTGAAACACAGTTTCAAAGACTCCACGTACTTCAAAGAACAGAGAGCAGGCAGGCAGTGGGGAGCTCTGTGACCTGACGGAGCCCCTACATCTGAGGACAGAGGTCATGATTCCACATCACCCACAAGTAGAGGGCACGGCTGCAACACGGATCCCAGGCCCCACCCTCACTTAGATGGCAGCACCCACTGCACACTCGCCCCTCCGGGACCCCCTTGCATCTCCGCCTGGAGGCCGGCAGCCCATTGTGACCCGCCCGCCACAGGCTACAGCCCACTTTCCAGCTGGGACCCAGAGGGAGTGGGAGCCACCCTCCCCCCGCCCCTGGGCCTCGCTCCTGCTTCATAAGCCGGTGACAACACTCTCTCGGGAGGTGGTCACGGGTGAGAGCCACCCACACCCTCAAGAAAAGGACCAAACAGGACAACTTACAGAGGCTGCTCTCCTGCAGTTTACATCTCGGTCGAAAACAGTGGCAATCACCAGCGCGCTGTGAGGAAGAGAGGAGGAGGTTCATGAAAGGGACTCTCCACAGACCCCCGGGATGCTGACCCCACAGTCTCCCTCCTCCACGTGCCCAGGAGCCCGTCCATGGCTCGTGGGTTCAGTGGTAGATATGCTCATAGGGCAGCGGGGGTGGCCAACCCCAACTGCACCAGAGCCAGCGGGCTCACAGGGAGGGTGGCCTCGTGCACAGGCCTTGTAGGCCAGGACGAGGACAGCAGTATTGGGGGCAGGACCACAGGTACAAACAGAAACAAGAGGGCCCAGGAGGCCAGCAAGAGCAGCGATGAGCCCTGCACCTCCCCAGAAATGGCAGCCAAGCAGAGCTGCTCTGAGGGGCCTATTCCTCAAGTCAAACTCTGACCACAGTTGGCAAGAAGGAAGCTCCCCCCGGGCTCAGACTGTCCACCAGCTTCACTGAAACCTCCCTTTGCTACATCGTCACCCTCAACCATCAGGGACATATCAGGAGGAGCTCAAGTGCTTACTGGGCTTCGGCGACAACAGAAAGCAAACTGGGACAGAGCGCTGCTGCTGGTGTGACCTGTGAACTGGTCTCCCATCAGCCCCCAGAGGAAATGCTTGAAAAGGGGTTATTTCGGACACACCGAGATCTCCTGAAAGAGATGCTGCCCTCCTGTCTGATAGCCATTCTGTTTGGTACTGAAATTGGGGGAGCCAACTCTACGAATCTGTCAACAGCTGTTCATGACGGGTGAATTTTCCCGAATGCAAATTAAAAAGTATAGGCAGCGGGGCCCCTGGGACACTGGAAATGTGCCTGTGTGAGCCAGGGGCACCCCACTCGATGGACGGGGAGGACACAGAGGAGCACTCTCCCCTGGAACGGTCGTGTTTCTCACAGGGAGGGTCAGCAGTGTTGAAACCACTGCACACAGACGCTGGGAGGGAGCCGGGATGAAGAAGTACTGCGCACAGGAAGGAGGTCAGGGGACCGGGCAGGCCTGGGCTGGAATCGCAGGTGTCCACGCAGTTGGCCAGGTTGGAGGTACAAAGGGTAGTGTAGGAGTGGGTGTGGGCGTGGAACCCAGGTCTTGAATTCTAAACACCATTCTCCACTAAGAGGAACAAGGACTCCTGGAGGTGGTTGACTCCAAGGCTGGGGCAAGGAAAAAAGAAAAGCCTGGGGCATCTTGTCATGCTAGAAATTGAGAAACCATTAGGAAAAATGAAAAAAGGCACAGAAGCCAACCTGAAGTTGTTCCCAATAACTAAACACGCTGCAATCTGACACCAAAATAACCAACAGTGTTAGAAGACAAGGCGTGGTCCACGCTGATGTAAGTCAACAAAGGAGCAGAAAGCAGAGGGACCCGTTTTCCTATGAAACCACCACCATCGCTGCTGGCCTAGCACAGGAGCTGATGGGCACGGAGTGTGAAAACTGGATAGTTATTAGAGTCTCAAAGCACCCCCAAAATGCTTATCGCTCTTTACACATTAATTTTATAGACTTCAACGGGGGGCAGTGAGGTTGGGACACACCCCAAATTCAAAACCAAGATGGCACATCACCAAACAGCAGCTGCGGTTTAATCACTGGCCCCATACAACACTCATTCTCTGGTCTCCTTTGTGAGAAGTCAATATTCAGGGAAGCTGATGAAGGGCTTTTACGGGAACTGCTATTATTTTTGCTATTCTTCTTTAGGTCTAAATTTAGTTCAAACTTAAAAGTTTTTTTGAAAAGCAACTAAATATCTAAAGATTTTTAAAGATCCAGTATTATTAGTATTTGGGGTCCTTTCACTAGTGGAAGCTGAAATGAATTTCAGCAAAACTCTTATTAAAGGGAAGAACCTTTTCCTTTAATAAAGGCAACAGAGAGCGGTTTCCTTTTCCTCTCTCAACTCTTTACTATATTATAAACTATACCCAAGATGAGATTAAAAAAAAAAAAATACCAGTCTTAACACTAAAGGAAATTCATCGACTTTAGCGGGACCATTTAAAGATTAATTGATTCCATTTCAACATCTAAATGCTTTTGTTAACAAAATTTCAGAAATCATTAAACTGACCAAGACATGTAATTCCATGATCTTTCAATAACCAGCAATTATAAACCTCCTGGTTTTTTCTTTTGTGAAATACAGCTGACTTACAACGCTGTGTTAGTTTCGGGTGCACAGCGAAGTGATTCAGTCACACACGGGTGTGCATCTATTCCTTCTTCACACCCCTTCCTCTTACAGGTTATTATAACACACTGAGTATAACTCCCTGTGCCACACAGGAGGTCCTGCTGAGACGGGTTTCTATACAGCAGTACGCATAATGCCAATTGCAGCAACATGGATGGATCTAGAGATTACCAACTAAGTAAGGCAAAGGCAAGTATCATATGATATCACTTACACAGAGGGAAAAAAATGGTACTAAGGGTGAGATGTACGGCAAGAGTAACGTGGAAACTTACACTACCATTTGTAAGATAGAGAGCCAACGAGAATTCTCTGTATGTCTCAGGAAACTCAAACTGGGGCTCTGTATCAACCTAGAGGGGTGGGATGGGGAGGGAAATGGGAAGGAGATTCAAAAGGGAGGGAATATATGTATACCTATGGCTGATTCATGTTGAGGTTTGACAGAAGACAACAAAATTCTGTAAAGCAATTATCCTTCAATTAAAAAATAAGTAAGTTCTTTTTAAAAAAATGGTACTAGTAAACGTTTATACAAAACAGAAATAGACCCACGGACATATAAAACAAACTTACAGTTACCAAAGGGGAAAGGTGGCGAGGGATAATTTAGGAGTTTGAGATTAACATATACACGTGACTGTTCTTAGTGACAACATATTTGATATTTTACTCTAAAATATACTATCATCAATGGAATTTTAAGTGTTATATTTACATATGAGTAAGTGCTAAAGCTAAGTCATTTCCGTTGTGTCTGACTCTTTGTGACCCCATGGACTGTAGCCTGCCAGGCTCCTCTGTCCATGGGATTTTCCAGGTAAAGAAACCGGAGTGGGTTGCCATTTCCTCCTCCAGGGGATCTTCCCAACCCAGGGATCAAACTCGTGTCTCCGGCATCTCCTGCACTGACAGCCAGGTTCTTTACTACTAGCACCACCTCCATAAGATCATATGTATTTTAGGAAAATATACTAACCAAGAATTCCCGCTTTCCTTTAATGTCTGACATAAGAAATATGTGGACATGTTTTCACTGACTCTGGGTCCAGCCAACACTACCAGAAGTTCACATTACACACTGAATTCTTGAAATTTCCTGTCAATCTATTTGTCCTAAATTACAATTTTTTAATTATTGAACACTTATTAATAAAGAGAAAATGGAAAAAAAGAAGAAACTTAGAATCACCTGCCAATCTACAGTCCACCATAACCCCTGCAAGGTCACTGCTAAGTTATACACCAAACCCCTCCGACCCCCAGACCACCTCCCCTCCAAGCTGTGGACATGCTGGCTCTGCCCAGGACAGGCTGAGCCCAATTTCAACCTTGGTGCAGCCAAGACCACTGAGCCAAGACCAAGTTCCACTCTGTGCCACCTGCTGCGCCATGCAGGTCAGCCTGGGGGGCCTGCCCTGTGGTGCCAAACGGAGATAGTTGGGCTTTAAGACTGTATGTTTACATTGTAATCAAGCCAAAACAGTACTGAACTCCTGTGTCGAAGGGCCCTTCCCAGCTTCATCATGTGTGGATTACCTCCTTCCAGCCACGGGCAAGGGGCTCCATCTACTTCACTCTCTTTGCACCTGCTCCCCATGGTTACCTGGTGGTTACGAGGGGCGCAGCAGGGGCTGTCCCAGTCAAGCTCAGGCACTCACTGCAGGACACTGCGTTTACACTCATCTGCAGACACCTCTCTGTGTTCGCCCTCAGGTGGGTCTGTGGGCACACCCCCTCCCCCCATGGTACGGCCCAGCCCAATTGGCTCAGTTCCTGTGGTCACTAGCCACACAGCAGTCATTCCTGGAGAGACTGTGTGTCATGGGAACCCCAGCAGAAAGCCCCCTGAATGGCAAGCAGCGGTCTACCTCTGGGTGCAAGGCCCCTGTTCCTTCACGGTGAGCATACCCTGGCCTTGTGGTCACAGGAACAGACCCCCACAGCTCATGAGGGCCCTGGGGCCAGGCCACCGACTCAGACAGGCAGGGTGAGGCTTGTCCAAAGACTGGTAACCAAAGGGCCGGCATTGGCTATAGCCGAGAACTTGACCCTGGGGCACTACAGACGGGCCCACAAACCTCCATCAGGTTGCTTCTGCATTCGTGAGTAAATGGCTTACAATATTTACTGCTTTATTCACATTCTACCAGCCTTCACAGAATACAGTAGGACAAATATAACAAAACCACTTAAAAAGCACAACTTTTAAGTACAGACTCAAGTTAATTCAACAAGTCCACTGTGTAAACCTCTGTGAATGCAACAGGTTTTTAACACTGTTCTGGTGTGGACTAAATTTTGAAAATTGTTCTGATTTCACACTTTCAGAACAAAACTGGCTTATCTGGAAATACTAGCATGTTTCAAATAACAGTACGTGTGACAACACGGGTTACATATAATCACGAGAGATTCCCCCAGGGCCCCCAGGGCCCCCACGTCCCGTGGGCTGTGACGTCTTCCTCAGCAGAACGGGGCAGAGCATGACTCTGCGCTCTCTTTTCCCATTTCCGAGAGGGGTGCAGGGGCCAGGCTGCAGCCAGCCAAGGACCATTCTAAGCACATGGCAGCCACTGGGCCTGGAATGCTCTCGGTATCTTCACCTGTTTGCTTTCGCTGGGAGAGTTCAGGTGATACTTCACCAGGATTTCCCAACACAGAAGGATGGTCTATGTCAAACAGAGAGGGATTTTCTTTCTTGTCCGAGTCAGGGGAGCTGCATGCCCAGACCTGCTCCAAGTTCCAGGCACCTGGCTTTTAGCAGGTACAGCAAAGAGCAGATCTTACCCCAAACTCAATTTTTGTTAGTTGGTGTAGTATTTTTGTGGCAATAAAAAACAAAACATCCTTTTTACCTTGAGTAACAGTAACCCTGTCATTTCAAAATATCAAAATGTCATTTCAAAATATGCTTTTCAAAATATCAAGATGGATGATTTCTTACCCATCCATGCTTAAAAGCTACAAGTCACACTATTTGGGAAATAAACTGCAAGACCTGCCTGTGGCTAAATTTTTCCCTAAATCAGAAGAATCAAAGTTCAGGAGCCAGCTGACATGACGGTGAAACACAAGACATCTGCAAAGTGCTTCAATCACAGCAGAGCTACATGGAGGCCGAGGGGAGGCCTGACAGGTGGACGGGCGGGAACACTCTGGTCAGTAACTGCCACTTAATTTTTCTCAAGAAACAAAAAAGGTTATCTTCCCCCTGGAAGTCTGCCATCAAGAAACGCTGAGTGGGAACAAGACGTAGCTTTGAGCAATGCTTGCCATTTCCTGATTTTTCAGGACAATCTTGCCCTCGAGGAAGAGATCTGGGAGCCAATCCCCAGGCGCTGCCCACGCTGCCCTGCTCGCCCAGCTTGCTCTGCGAGGCTGAGCTGGGCACTGCCCCTAGCACGGGAGGGGCCCTGCAGGGTTGATGTCAACAGGAGCTCGGCTTACAAAAGAGTTTCAGGTGAGGAAATCGCTAGAAGGTGACAACCAACGCATATGCTGGCAACAGGGCTCTTTTTTTTTCTCCTTTTCTTCTTGCAAACTAGCTTTTGATTACTGGTGAGAAGGCTATTTCAGAATAATACACGACCATCCTCTACCATTTTAACTCTGTGTTTCTCTGTCCCTAAATTACGCTTAGCTTCTCAGGAAGCCCGATTTACTTATCCACAAAATAATTATTCCATCTCTTAATCTGCGTATAACACTTAGGAAATACGGGTTTTCAAAACCGACCAACACTAATTCAAACTATGTTGTGTCTGACCTAGAAACTTCCTTTGGGGTATTTATAAAACAGAGATGGTGAGCATACATCCACGGGTGAAGTGAAACGACAGTTCCTCACGTTCCTCTAGGAAGGTTCTTCCCTGCCCGGCCGTCTGAGCTGGGGGCCGGCCACACTGACCTCTCCCTCTGTGTGGGCTGCACCCAGCCCTGCCTCGTTACTACCGCCGCCTGACTCTCTCCATCAGATGTGTCTAGTTCGTTTATAGAATTATAGTTTGATCTCAACTGTCTACTTTTGCAGGATTCAAACTGAAGAGTTTGTGAAAGTATAGTTGAAGATCTCAAGATTTTATCATGTGCCAGGATGAATGGGCTTAAAAGCTGACAATTAAAATGTGGTCACTTATTACAAACCAAGAGAGGCAGATCTCGAAGGACACACCCCAACCGATACTTCTAAGGAAGGGAGGCGAGCACCAGCAGCGTCCTGAAGGCTCACGTGGCACTGTGACTCACCTCCAGCCCGCCCGCTCCACCCCCCAGGCCTGCCATGGAGATGGACCGGGAAGGGCTGGAGCACAGGCTCCCTAGGAACCTGCCAAACTGGACTGAGAAAGCTGCCAGGCACAGCTCCAATGGGCACTTGCCAATCCAGTCCTGGGATGGGTGCAGGGGAAGGGGACAAGAGAGGCCCCCTCTGAGCAGAAACTCCACAAGGCACCAATTCCAGGGTCAATTAGGAGAAATTAGGAGCGCTGTGAAGCAGGAGTCTCTGGGCTCCCCTGCCAGCTTGCACTTTCGGTGAGTGTAAACTCATCAGCGATCTCTTGGGCGTGCCCGAGACGTCAGGGAAATTCAGCCTTCCCCGAGATCAAAGGTCCTGAGTGAACCACACGAGTTTCTGTGGATGGACGAGTTTCTGTGGATGGACGTGGCCACCAGTCCCTGCAGCTGTGATCTGTCCTTCAACCCAAGCACCATTTTTTTAAAAATCCCACCTCAGAAAGCCTGGCATCCTGACCACCCACCTCCACTCCATCCCCCCACATTTCAGAGCCCTTGGGGGTCCCCTGGTAGGGCCTGCCCAGGCCCTCAGCTATAAGCAGACTTGCAGCACCCTTGCCCTGAAGGTTGGCCGCAGAGGCCTCTATCCAGTGGGGTCACTGGTCTCTTCAACACCCTCCCCCGACAGGCACAAGATCCAGGATGTGACCCCTTCACCAGACAGGGTCTTTCCTTTCTGAGTAACAGGGGTCACCCTGGAGTAAGATGTGCGGTGCCCCTTCAGCCTCCTGGAGAACTGGATGGGAGTCTGTGAAGGATCGCCCACAACGGGAAACCATGCTTCGAGTGTCACATGTTACACAAGGGCCAGGCTTAACATTCACCAGCACTCCTGCACACCCTCAATGGCTGGTACTCTGCATTAAAACCTCTGCTGAGATGAACACTGCAACGGTGTCTGCTTGCGGCTGAAAGAGCCTCCGTTCCCAAGTCAAGGGCCTGCACAGAACCCTGCTCTCTGGCTCATCTGTGCCCACAGGGCTCAGGACTCTTCACACTATGTCTCTCCAAGTTGGCAATGAGGTCTTGTGACTCTGATGCTCTCACCTATGGGGTGGCGAGAAGCTTCTGCCCCAAGCAGAGGACGTTATGAGTGCTGGCCACTCACCTCTGTGCCCAGTGCCTCTGCTGACGCTTCAGCCCTCAGTCCTGATTCTCTCTTTGGCTGGGCTGAGCCAAAGACAGTCCCCAGAGAAAGGAGGGGCCCAGGTTCCTGCAACCTTCAGTGCTTTCAGCCACAAAGGTTAAACTGAAAAAAGAAGCCTGCCGAGATGATTTCACTCTGAAATGGGAATGACCCTTTGAAGCCAGGTCCCCCGAAGTCGGGGCATGCCAGCTTCTGGCAGAGGCAGTGTGACAGGTACAGAGCTGGACCTGCCTGGGCCCTGGGCACAAGACCTCAGCTGAGTGGGATGCCACGACTGTGAATTAGACAGCTCCCATCTAGAGGCTCATCGTGCTGTGACTGCTGATGGAAACAGTGAGCAAAATACACCCTGCGCTTTCATTCTAGTTACAGAAGCAGCTTCCAAAAAGCTGAGGAGCAGAGCAAGAAAGCAGTAGGCAGAGCCCTCCCCGAAGCTGTATTAACAGCAAACGATCCCACCTTTGTAGACCAACAAGAGAGGGGGGAACACACACGAGGGCAGGAGCAGGGGACAAAGGCACGGGCAGCCTGGTCTCCGGAGCCAGGCCTCAGGCCGCAGACACCCACCACAGCCTCTCCAGGAGCCTACTGCCCTCCTGCCCCTCCCGGGGTGACATGGCCAGGAGAAGTCAGACACTTTTACGACTTCCTAGGAAGCAGTGTATCTCCCTGAGCAAGGATCAGAATCCCCAGGCTGCTCTGCAGGCCTTCCCTTCACATGAGGGTTAAGATTGAGAGATACAGCCTGGCCACGCGACCTGAGCAGTAAGCGAGCCTGAGAACCCTCTCCTGACCCTCGAGCGGCCCCCGTCCCCTGCGGCTTTTCCCCAGGCGCTGCTGGTGCTCAGACCATAGGGAAGCCCATTGCACTGGCCAGAGGAGGAGACAGAGTTGCCCTGTGGATACGTTTTGAGGCCTGAGGGTCTCCCACTCTTGTCAGGGCACCTCCTTGGTGGGAGGCAGCTTCCAGGACTGGAGATCATGTTAAAATCCATCTCTGAGTAAAAGTGGTCAGGTTGGTGTTACAACCATGACCAACCCAGTTCTCAGCTCCTCCTCCAGCGTGACACAGAACCAACAACCAGAAGTGGACGGCTGAATTCCCTTTTCATGTCAGAGGGACTCACTTCAGTCTGACAGGAGACAGGGAGAAAATTAACATCACTATACTAGGGACACATCTCTTTCGAATTCTCCCGGGCACAGACGTAGGATCCTAAAAGTGGGGCCCACGCCCATGTGGCTGGCACAGCCCGCTGCCCTCAATGCTCTGCCCAGGAAGACATGGAAAAGGTATTTTTCTGACCTCATGAGGCTGTGCTGGTTTTCACTGCACAGGAGCAGACAGTGAAGCAGGCAAGCCAATGCTGTCACTAGTCCAAAGTGACTGGAGGATCACTTAACAGTATTTACCTTGAGATTGCCGCGACGAAAGGCTTCAACTCCTGAGGCTCGTAGGCACGTGCGAAGGCCCAGCACACGTAGCAGGCGGCGTCCCGGACGTTGGAGCCCACGCTGCAGGCGCCCCGCTTCTCCTCGTACGTCAGCGCCCTCAGGATCACGGGGACAACTGCACACAGGGGAGAGAGACTGTGAAGCGGCCCTGAAGCAGTGCTCCTGGCTCCACAGACACTGTGCCCGCTGTACCACCACCCCGCCTGCACCTTGGCCCTGCAGAGCCTGGTGTGAGCAACACACACCACGGTCCCACCCCAAGTCACTTAGAAACTCACGACCTGCTCAGGAAGTCACTCAAGAGTCCACCACCTCGACTCAGGTGAGAATGTTTCTGAAAAGTTGCCCCCAAACTCCTAGAGGATGGCACAGACATGCCCGTCGGCCACACCCAAGGGACGCTACCAGGTCCTAGAAGACGCAAAGGGACACAGGGGCCGCCAGGAGCGAGGGAAGGCGCTGGCACATCAGGGCAGTGAGAGGAGGGTGGGCAACGTCATCCAGGACACTGTCCAGGGAGCAAAGGACACCTGACCCCGAGGCCACGTCCCCCAGAGTCTCGTTGTCAAGGTGACCATGAACAACACATGGGTTTCTAATTCTGGCCAAAAGCCGTCTCCAGCTGGGGAGTGAGCGTGGACCCCGTTACACAGGTGTGCTAACCCTGCTCAGAGGGCATCTGTGACCTCGCTGAGCTTCAGGGCTGAGAGCCAGGATGACAAAGGAAAGCAAGCCCAGGGTCACTCTGTGCTAACTTCAGGAATAACCCAGATATATTGGACTATGTAAATCATCTGTGATATTTAAAATAATTGGAAATACATACAGATATTCTTTCTGGTTCCATTTTAAAATGTCTCACTGAGTTTCTAATACTGCATACGTGGTTTTTTATACAAAGAAACAAGTGAGTTTAAGACCCCTGGGAAGAACACTGTACTGTTAAAGGGAGCTGAAGCTGTACGGTATTTGCCTATTATCATATTCATGTATTTCATGTATATGGGAAGGGTTTGTCTATTAGAGACACGTAAATTACTTTAAAAGAAAATAAACTAAAAAAAAAAAAAAAGAAATAAACTATGTAACACTCACGCACAGAGTTTTATGCTGGCGTGCTGCCATCCACGGGGTCACAAGGAGTTGGACTCCGTGACTAAACAACAACAAAGGGGGTTTAAAAGTAAAAGAAGTGAGCTCGAGTGAGTGAGCTCAAGTGCCCCGACTCCTGAGCCTGCGCGACGCGGCCCTCCTGCTGCAGCTCCCGAGGCCACGTGCCCAGAGCCCGTGCCCTGCAACAGGAGAAGCCCACGCACCACAGCCAGAGAGCAGCCCTCGCTCACGGCAACTTGAGAGAGGCCAAGCACCACAACAGAGTCCCAGAGCAGCCAGAAAAGCTTTTAAAATAAAAATAAAATAGCCAGCCAGCATGGAACTATACTCGGTATTTTATCATATCCTTTAGGGGGGAAAAAACCTGAAAAACATATGTGTGTATGAAAAACTAAACCACTGTGCTATACATCTGAAACTAACATGATATTGTAAGTCAATCATACTTCAATAAAATAAAATATAAAATACAAAGCATGTATAAATGCCAAACCAAACCAGAGGACACTACCACAGCTATTTCAGATAAAATAGCTAAATCTAATTAGCCATTTTAAAAATTATTATCTCAACTTGAACTTAAGCTGTAATGCTTAAAATTGGCCTTCATTTGTCTTACCTGGGGAAGTTCTACTTTACCTGGAACTACTCCTAGTTTTCTAGTGTTGTTCATACTCTCTGTGTTAAGAGGGTAGCCTAGTCATGGCCCAACGCGTGTCAGAACTAACAGGCTGTGGCACCTGACGGGCGCCCCGTATAAGCTCAGCGTCAGTGCCTCGCCACATTCTCTAAAATCACCACTCTACCCAGCTGCCCAGACACTTCTGGGAAAGACCGTTCAGCAACTCTTAGCCTGAGGGGAATCTGGATGCTAACTGCTGAGTCCCAATTTATCGGTCCACTGGACAAAATCAATTTCCAAACAGACAGCTATGAGTGACAGCGGTCAGTACCGTCCACATGCACTTCAGGTGGACGTCACATCCAACCACTACCCTGAGACAGGCTCAGGGACCCCTGGGAGAAGCCCACCTCCACAAGGACACAGCCTCACCCTTGACCAGCGGGCCCCCAGGCCCCTGAGCGGGTGGGGGCGCCGGACGCCGGGGTCAGAGTGAGATGGGTCCTAAGGTCAACCAGTCACAAAGAAAAGGACACCCACTGTGACCTGTGCCCACTAACAGAGGTCTGCCTCAGCACAGTAAGAGACCTCACATGGCTGACCGGCATTTGTTGATGGGAAAATCGACACGCTCGGAGGTCCGAACACAGGGCTATCTGGCCCACTTCTCTGCCTCAAGGAATGGAAGGAGGCCAGCTGTGAGAGGGCAGTGGGAGCCATATGCTGCACTCAGGCTCAGCCCTACTTGAGAGAGGAAAAAAGCAGTACAAAGCATGGGCTCTGAGTTCTGTGTAGCAAGGTGGCCCCCACAAACCCCAACTTTGGTCCCTGGCACCCACATGTGCCCATGTGATGTGCTCGGGTAGCCACTGGCCCTCAAGACACAAAGGCTCTGACTGCTCTGCGTCCGCCCAGCTAGGTCAGAGAAGCAGAGACCTGAGCCCGCATGGGCCTCAGGGCCTCACTGCCAGCCCTGCCCACCCATGCGACCAGGCTGCTGCAGCTCCCCTGGCGGGTCCTACCCCAGTTCTCAGCATGGACAGGTTCAAATTCTTTCTCTCGAAAGCTCCGGTGACCCCTCTATTACTCCTGCCACAAACACCAGTGGCTGAGGCCCAAGTACAGGTGAAGAAGCGCTCAGTTCAGTTCAGTTGCTCAGTCATGTCCGACTCTTTGCGACCCCATGGACTGCAGCACGCCAGGCTTCCCTGTCCAACACCAACTCCCGGAGCTTACTCAAACTCATGTCCATCGAGTTCAGTGATGCCATCCAACCACCTCATCCTCTGTCGTCGCCACCTCCTCCTGCCCTCAATCTTTCCCTGCATCAGGGTCTTTTCCACTGAGTCAGCTCTTCACATCAGGTGGCCAAAGTATTGGAGCTTCATCATCAGTCCTTCCAATGAATATTCAGGATCGGTTTCTTTTCGGATGGGCTGGAAGAAGTGCTGCCAGCAATAAACGCAGGCCTCGCTGCTGGACTGGGGTCTGAGAGGGGACTACGGGGCCACTGAGAGCAATGCTGGGACACTTGCCTCACAGTCACTGAAAAGGGATTTGATCTGCCTAATGCAAAACCGCTCAGGAGGAGAGAGAGATGACGGATTTCTTCAACAAGAAAGTTGGAAAATGAGGCTCTCGGCTTCAATTCATGCCCCAGGCGGGTAGAAGGATGGGGTCGGGACTGCTGCTGCTGCTGCTGGGCAGGGCCTGTGGCTGCCCCCGACCTCTCGGACCTTCATCACCAGGCTCTTCTGTGCAGGATGAGCTGGGCTTCCAGTTCAGATATCCGGGGACGGGAAGACAAGAGACAGATCAGCCCCGGTCCACGCAGGGTACGGAGCAATTACTGAGCCTTGGGGTGGTATATGAAGGAGACACAGTCTTTGCCCTAAACTTTTATAAGAAGCCATTATCAGAGGAAAAAATTCAAAAACTAACAGCTCTTTCCAGATTCAACAGGTTTAAAATAAGGAAACTCTTCAATCACACTGAACAAAAAACCTTTCTCACGGTTCCAATTACACACTGCAAATACATGTCAAATATATAAGGTTCCCCAGAGGGCTTCCTTTTGGCAACCCAGAGTCCAGCAATGTAATTTAAATACCCTTCTCTCTAGACAGCATGTCATTTGTCTAACGCCAACTGCCTAAGGACAAAGCAGCCTCTAGGTGAGAGAAACGAGTTAACCCTCAGAACACCCAGTCCCCACTGCAGGCCTTTACAGATGCACTCCAGGGATCGGGAGGAGCTCAGATGTTCTCTGCAGCATCCTTAAAAAATAAAAAAATCACCATACAGCCAGCTCAGAAGTTATGAGTTTTGATAAGTAATGAATTATCCTAATTAAAGCAATCCATGGTATCGCAAAGAGTCGGACACAACTGAGCAACTGAACAACATACTACTTCAAAATCAAACTCAGCACATGAGGAATATCACTGCGTGGGCCCAAGTCTCCCAGAGTCACTGAGCCACGTCCCGAGATGCACTTCAGTATCTACCAGGATGCATGCGCCACATCTCCCAAGTAGTACTAGAACGACATCTCCCAGACGCATTTGGCTGAGTCTCCCGAGATGCCCCTGAGCCTCGGCACATGATGGAACCGCCTATGCAGCCAGGAGCCTGCCTGCCCAGTCTGAGCCCAGGAAAGCACCAGTTTCCCGGGAGCAGGTGTGGCCAGCACCACTGAACTTATATTTCAGTCATCAGTACAAACAGCCACCATACCTTCCTAAAGAATGCAGTCCAACTTGCTCGGGAAAAAACATGCTGAATTTGCTGGGGGAAAGGAAATGACGGACAGAAAATCTGGTTCCACAGACATTTAGTTTTTAGTTCCCACAGGACATCTGAAAAAACTATCCCAAAGGCTGACCTGTGGGCAGCACTGCGAGCCACAGCACCAACCACTCTGCACTCGGGGGCAAGTGCAGACTTGGGCACCGGCGTTTCCTGGAGCGTGAGGGATGCCCGCCCCACAGACCCTGGGAGTCCTCAGCCAGGGCTCGTCTCCGCAGGTACAGTAGGAGCGGGATCCTGGGGCATCCTGTGTTGCTGGGGTGGGCACCTGGCCCGCACACCACCTGCTTTCCCCTCTCCCCCACGTGCTCCCAGCACACGCACCCTGCCACGGGGGAGCACCCATGAAGCCCTCTGCCTCTCTTTCCACAGGAAAGTCACGTGGCCACGCTGGTCCAAGGGCCCTCCCACTTGTCCTCCCTGTGAACAAGACCGCCCCCCCCCACCACCACTGCCCATGGTTCTGCGGCTGGGAGGCAAGGCTCAGCTGTCCAGAGGCCAGAAATGGACATTCCCTTTACCAGGTGCCGTAAAAACACGAGAGGTCCCGGTGTGAAGCATGCAGTCCAGGATTTCCTGGGATGCATGTTTAGCCACAGATAAAGGCTCTCCTCAAAAGAGAAACACACAATGGCAAGACAGCAGGAAGTTACTATTTTAGGGCAGGAGCCCATAGTCTTGGGGCAGGACCTTGTGAAATGCGTAACACAATCGCAAAGCAAGACTAGGGCAAACGAGAAGTACCTACTCTTCCATCTGACGGCACCCTATCTCCTCGGTGTGCAGGGCAGCTCCCGCCCAGAGGAAGAGATTAGCGAATATTCCTACATAAAGCACCTCAAACCTCAGTGGATCAATACACTCAAGAAAGTTTTAAAGCGAATAACAAACAAGGTAAGTGTGGTATGATGGATAAAGATGTGATGGCGATTACATGTAAAAAACTCCCATACATGTATCATGGGAATATTCCAACCTAAAAAGGGGAGAAACAGCAGACGGGGAAACTTGGGGAAAAAACAGGAATGTAAAAGGTAAGGGACAAGAGAGCCGTTTCTGAAGATCACACGAGCAGAACCTGACTTTCAACAAAACCTCCAGACCTGTGTGTTGATGCAGTAGGCCATGTGCCTGTGACCCATCCACAGGACACCTGTCCAGAGGGGAGAGTGCGGGAACTGCTGTGTTCAAGCCACTCACCATGGACTCAGGAGGCATGGGTAACAAGGTGACGAGGGCAGTGCAGGCAGACGGCCCTGACCCTGTGTGCCTGGGCCTCCTGGGGTGTGTCCCCAACTTGTCACAGAAGCTGCACTGCTGCCACCATGGTTCCTAAGGGCAGAAATAAACCCTGCCATGACGGGACGGGGGGTGTTGTTTAAATACAACAGAGCCACTCAATGCAACTCATGCTGCTACCCAAAGAATATTTAATGACAGGAGGACACTCAGAACCCTCGAGCAGGGTGCATGCCATCAATGGCTCACGTGTGATATTGGTGACAATCAGCACTCACTATGGGCCAGGCCTTTGTCCGATTGACCCTGGAGGTAGGGGAACCAAGGTACGGAGAGACGGCCCAGCCCCTGGACTGCAAAGCCAGCCCAAGCATCACGCTGAGAGCCCCAGGTGCTCATGGCCCCCACCTGCTACAACCTCAACAGTGCGACCTCCAGGCAGCGAGACTCCAGGTTTCCTTAGCTGCTGCTTCATGTCACTGTCCCCAGTGTCCGTAATGATCACTCACGATCTTCATAATTATTAACAAAGGCAATACCACACTTTAAAACGTGGTTTCACCCTTTCCACTATTCAGAGGACACCACTTAGCCACTAGGCCAAGAGCAGGTGAAGGACCCTGGGACCAGGATGACTGCTCCAGGATGACCCAGCTAGCGTGGGTCCCAGGAGTCTGACACTTCAGACAGGATCACAGCGGGGTCCTTCTCAACATCAAACACATATGCTCCATTTATTCACAGGAACCATTCCTGTGTGGAACACAGATCAGAGAAGAGGACAAATCAAAGAAGAGTAAACACTTATAACGATCTGAGTGCTTGCTTCAGCAGCACACATACTAAACCTGGGACGATACAGAGAAGATTACCACGGTGTCACTTGTATCTAAATCTAAATACGACATAATCTAAAATACAACACAAATGAACCTACCGACAAAACTGAAACGGTCCCACAGACACAGAGAAACAGACTTGTGGTTGCCGAGGGAGAGGGGCTGAGGGAAGAAGGGGTGGGAGGCTGGGGTTAGCAGGTGTGAGCTGTTACATACAGAACAGATACACACGATCCTGCTGTGCAGCACAGAGAACTATACAGTCGATATCCTATGATAAACCATAACGGAAAGAATATTTTAAAAAATTAACACCACATCGTGAATCAACTATACTTCAATAAAAATAAATAAGAATGACCAAAAACAAAAAAAGATCTGACATCAGCCAAGGCCATAGGGAAGATAAGTCCTCCCACAGCGGTAACCCACCACACACACAGGGGTCCTCCTCCAGCCCACAGCAGTCCCCCTACCCAAGCGGCAGCCCCAGCCCAGAGTGGTACCCCTACCTCACCACTGGGGTGGCCATGGCACAATACCAATGAAGCCGAGTAACTGAGAACCTTTGAGCCATGGCTTCCTCGTCACCTGTGCTACCAGAGCATCCACCCAGGTGACATTGGGTACCTCTTTCCTCCCCTCCAGCTCCCTGGGCTCCCCAGAGGGTTAAGGAAGGTGCTGACTGAGAAAGCAAGTGCCCAGTATAGGAGATGCCCCTGTGGCTACCATGGTAAGTTTCCACCAGGCTGGACGAGCAGGTGCGCTTTCCACGGGAACTCCTGGTTAGACTGTTTATACTAAACACCTGGTATCCACCTGGTACAGGAACAAACTGTTCTCAACCAGATGCTTCCAAGCAGCTCTGCGAGGAACCCTGGGCTCCGTGCGCTCAGCCACGTTCCGTGACCTGCCACAATGGAGCACGGCTCCAAAAACAGACTTCACATGATTCCAGGTGTTCAAACTTAATAAAGATTTCAATCAAGAGTGCTTTTCTTTAAAAATTTAGTTTTTTTAAATGTCACTTTTTGGACTACACTGTAAAATAACCTAATTGTGTATCTTTCCTATTTTAAGAGACAATTACATGTCTTTTAAAAAAAAATCAATTAAAATACACTGATGTACTAAGGTATCAATAGAATATAAACAAAAGCACCTCCTCTCTTCAGTGCAGTAAGCATCCGAGGGGATAGTGGTGGCTGGTTCTAGAATCTGATTCCCCAGGGTGCTGCCGCAGAGGCCCTGCCCCAGGACGAACTCCGGGGTGCTAAGATCTTTAACTTGCCATGACTGGGGACAGGGGCTGACCAGTGCGGCCCGGCAGCTGACCTCCCAGGTCTGTGCCCACGTCGCCACCACACCTTGCCCCCTGGATGGCTAACGTGTGGCCATCCCCGGGGGTGGCATGACCGGTCTGTACACCATGAGACAACCCAGTGCTGGCTGGCCCTTCTGACTGTGGTGGGGCCGGCTTTGAGTAAACAGATTATCTCCACGGTACCAGCTCTCTGGCGCAGGGGAAACGAGCTGCTGATCCTGTCGAATGAAACACGACTTCCACAGGATATGAAGACGACACTGAACACGAGGCGAGTACGAGAGACAGCAACTGAGCCTTCGGGGGGATGAAGGGCCTCCAAGGGGGAAACGGAAATCGTGCGGTTCCCAAAGTCCCTACCACCAGGCCCAAAAAACAGGACGACGTGCACCCTTTTTGCTGCCACCATCCACACAAATGATAAACAACAAGGCCAAGTGACAAGGCTTCCCTGAAGCCACTCTCTTGGGGTTAGCCGCTTCTGAGCAGGCCAGAGCAGGAGCCAACAGCTGGACCTCTGTCAGGAGGCACCCACAGGGCTGTGTGCCACACGTGGGGGCTCAAAGAATTACTGAAGAAGGGCAGGAAGTGTGCCTGCCGCAGAAGGTGGGCAAAGACGGCTGGACGACAGCTGTGAGGGCGACGTCCCAGTAAGACGTCAGCACAGGACACAGCGGGTTTTACATTCTGAGGACAAACTGCACTCTCCACGAAATCAAGACGCCGGGTCCTCTCACAGAGGCCCGGGAGAGCAAATGAAGTTATAAGGTATGCGGACGGTTCCTCATTTTCTACTCACTTTCTCCAAGAAATGAGCCTATGAAGAAGACCCCACGAGAAGAGGAAGGAGACCGTGTAGCATTTACTTCATTTACGACGCATCTAAGAAACAACTCGCGGGGAGCTTCCAGCATCGAGAACCGGGATGTGTACATGGCAGAGACATTTCTCCATTTAAACCCGATGGGGCTACGTTACATGTCAGTTCACTGAACTGCCCCTGAAGGTGAATCAGCATTTCAAAGGCTTGAGGACCACACCTCTGGGTGAATGCAGGTCCCCCACGTAACCCCTCCTCCCCTCAAGTCGGTTCAGGCATGCATCGAGGGTGCCAGCGTGTGGAGCCCAGCCTCCCAGCAGCCTCCCTGCCCACACTATGTAGAGCGTGCACTGCACACAGCAGGCACAAAACACAAGGAACCTAAGTGCTTCTCTCGTTCCTTCTCCAACAGCACACATCCTTTGAAATTGTTTAAACTGCTTAAGCCATTCCTCCTGGAAATATTTCCCTAATGTTTCCCACAAACATAATCTTCTTTATAACTGAAGGATAACAGACACCTTTCTACCCCTCTTGAAATACACTTACCATGACAATCTTTCAGCTTCTCCAAATTTTATGTATATCAATGACAGTCTAAAGCTTTGGAGGAAAACCTCTTTCCTACTCCCACCCCCCGACCTGTTGCCTAGCCTAAAGTAACTGTGACCATGAGTCTGATCTGTGAATAAGGCCAGTGCCTGGACGCTTTGTGGACAATACAAGTGTAGGGACAGGCAGAACTGCAGTTTGGTTCTCTCACCACAGGCCCCTGGACTATTGGAAAGTCACAGCAAGAGATTAAGGTCCAATCCTTGCGTCTCCAAACACATTAACAAGCCTCCCCAAAGAAGGAGCACGAGAAAGCAAGGAGCTACTTTCCATCCAAGTGACCGGCCGCCACATCCCAGTCATACCACCAAGGAGAAGAGCCTTCCCCAGCTGGTCACAACCCACATGCCCCACAGCACATGGCAAAACTGCCTGCTGAGGAGGGTCTCCAGCCTGGGGTGGCCACCTGGACGTTTAGAAACCTCCGCAGGTGACTGATTCCATGGCCACTGTGGGAACTGACTGCTTTAACTCTTAGCTGGGAAACAAAGTTTCTAAACTGAAACATCACTCCACTATGCTACAATTCAAATACAACTGTTTGCTTAGAAATTAACCCTCAGAGAGAAAATAGCCTTCTACTGACAGATTGAGTCCCTTTTTTCACCACTGAAAACCCAAAATTTCAGACAGTTTCTCTAAGATCAAAACACCCTACACCCCCTCTAAGTCCCCGGCAGCCCCCCATCCCCGATCTGCGAGGGGGAAGCGCATGACAGGAGGAGGGCGCAGGCAGCCCTCACACCTCCTCCCCGCCGGCCCCAACACGGGCCACTCGCCCTGCAGAGAGCCTGCGGCCAGCACACACTTCCCGCTGAGTCAGGGCTGTGCGTGAGCAGCTGTCACTCTGTCAGCAGCGATGACAAGCAGCACCACAGTGCCTGGAGCAAGGCCACTGAACAGGGGCTCTCTCCTCGCCCGGCTGCGGTTTATTAAATTCGAACTAGAGGACGCCAAACGGTACCCAGGGGACGCTGTCACCGGGAAAACACAGGCACAAAACCATTTCACCGGTGCCGCCCACACCTGGTCCAGGTGCCCACTGTGCATGCCTGGGGCCAGGACTTGGGGACAAGCAACACACTCTCCCAACACCCCAGAACTAAGGTGAGATGTGAACCCCCAGGGGGAGGTCCCATCCTTGGCAGACAAAAGTGTTCCCCTGCTTTGGCAGTAGCAGCAGAGCCAGAGCATCTCCTGGTTCTCGGTTGTCACAGGGGGTGCTGGCTCCCCAAAGGGCCTGCCCGGCCTCAGTCTACAGAACTTTCTTTTCAGGTCACCTAAGTTATGGCTCTTGTCAAATTAAACTCTCGTGATCTCTGAATAACCCTCCTTGGGGAAAGACAACACAGGCTCTTTCCATCTCTCTGCCCCCGCCTAGGACACAGCACAGGGGCCCAGTGCCTGCCCACCCAGTCCCTTTGCCAAAGGCCACGCACGAGAGAGGGCGGGGCAGAGGAGGGGGGCGCGGCGCTGCCGCTGGCGCAGGAGACGCCCACGGCTGCTGGCAGAGTGGCCCAAGCACAACAACTTGAAAGCAGCAAAAACAAGCGTTCAGGAGAATTAAAGGCTTCACCAGGAAGTCAGGGACCAGTTCTGCCACTGACTCACAGCCCTGGATTCCTGGCCACAGTGCCCAGACTGCCACTGGCCCCAAGAGTGTCCAGGGCACAAATTTCAGGACTGGCAGGATTGGAGGACCATGCTGCCAGAGATCCGCCTTCACCGAACTGAGGGTCACTGAACTGGAGGCCTGGCCCAGGGTCAGACGGCCAGAAGGAGGATAAATGTCAGACGATGGGTCACTCGTGTTTGATTGATGACACGCCTGCACCTGGCTGAGGGTGAGTTCTCTGAAGAGTTTTCTTCTCTCATCTAACCACCTGGGTCACCGGCTTGGAGAGCTGGGACAGGGGAGTGTGGACGGCAGACTTTCAACCACAGGCCAAGCGTCTCACACAGCCACACCGCCTGGCCTGCCCCAGTGACCTCCCATGTTGACCTCCAAGGGTGAAGGCAGACCCTCAGGCATGGTGGTGCCGCCCAGCAAGGGGCTGTCCCACCAGGGAGGGGCAGAACTTGGCCCCATCCTCCCTTTGCCCAGATAACGGCGGGTATCCCCACCACGGGCCCCTCCTCATGACACAGCCAAAGCAGAGCTCCGCCCTCACTTCTTGGGCCCCTAGCACTCTACTGCCCACCGTACCCCCTGAAGATCTGGACCCACCCCAGAGCTACGCTTCGACTCTCACAGCACCCAAGCACAGAGCAAGCGGAGAACCGTGCAGCAGCACCAGGCCTGCCGGGTGAGAAATCAGGCCTGAGCATCTTCCCCTGGTGTGACCACTGGGCTGCTTCCCAGGGCACTCCTGCGGGCTCCCTTCCCAAAGCCTGGGACCAGTCTGGGGCCAGGGACAGGCCCACACTGGCACGAAGAATAGAGCGGCAGCCCCGTGGCTTTCACAGTGGGAGCCAGGCAGGGAAGCACATGGAGCCGTCCAGCCCCGAAGAGGCTCCTATGGGAGCAACAACTATTGTGTGCCGGGCAGCCTCGCCCACAGGGGCAGCGAGCACAGGGCAACACGGAAAGGCACAGTAACCTCACCCCAAGCACATTAAACCAACCTCACTGTGTCCTCATCCTGGGGCCATGGTGCCCTTCCAGACACGTCACTTGCTAACAGGCTACTTCCATAAGCAAACCTGAAACTCAAGTGAAATGAACCCACGAGCTGTCTTCCTGGTTAACAACTAGCTCCCCAATCGAATCAGCCAACCTGCATTGGACTTCAAACACCAAACAGGCTTGCTGCTAGCAGAAGCAGGTGACAAAATTAAGGAGAGGTAGAAATAAATTAGTGGACAAAGGGTTTTTCCTGGTAGTGAAATTTCTCATTAAAAGATTCAGAACAAGATTTTCCATTAAAATAGTATAAATATTATCAAAGTGTCTAAAATAATAAACTATGTGGACAGACGTGACTTTCTGAGCACACTGTATATAACTGACACACAACTAAATCACTTTATGATCACAAATGTCACAATCTTGGTTTTGAACCAAGCTACGAATTTCAACTCTTAAAAATAACATACAGTAATATGATACAAGATGTTTTGTAATTTGCATGGCTCCATACTTGTGTCAAGTATAAATTCTAAATACATACCACTCAGGCATGCTTAATACTTCCTTCAAACTTAAAACAAAAAAAAAATACTCTTTAAAAAACCATACATATACATGTATATACACACTCCCATCCCCCAAAATTGCACACATAAAGAGAAAAAGAACTCAAATGAGAAAATCAAAGCAAAGATGAGGGAATTCCCTGGCAGTCCCGTGGTTGGGACTCTGTGTGGTTAGGACTGATGAGGGTGGAGGTTTAAGCCCTGGGGAACTAACATCCTGTAAGCCACACAGCACAGCCAAAAAGAAGAGGGGGGGTGAAATTTCTACATCAAAAATGACACAGTATAAGATCAAGAAAATAGACAACCACAGAACTGGAGAAAATATTTGCAAATTGTCTACCTGATCGAAGAGTCTAGAATCCAGAAAATACAAAGAGCTTGTATAGCTCAAAAACAAAAAGACAACCCAATTTAAAACTGGGCAAAGGACTTGAATAGATGACAACATTATTAGTCATCAGAGAAATGCAAATCAAAGCCATAATGAGAGACCCACTAGGTTGGTTACTTTTTTTTTTTTTTCTTAATGTAAAATGACAGGGGCTGGTGAGGATATGGGGAAACTGGAACCCATGCCCTGCTGGCGGGAACGTAAAAGAGCAGCCAAATCTCCATCCGTTGACACATGGATAGACAAAATGTGGTCTGTCCTGCTAGGAACTGAATTGTATCCCCCCAGTAACTCATAATGGGACTGCATTTGGAGACAGGGCCTTTAAAGAGGTAATTGAGGTAAAATGAGACCCTATGGATGGGCCAGAATCCAGCAGGGCTATTGTCCATCCAGGACACAGACACTGATCAAAGGGCAACCACGTGAAGACCCAGCAAGCAGGTGGCCATCTGCAAGCCAAGGAGAAAGGCCTTGAGAGAAACAGCCCTGCCAGCACCCTGATCTCAGGACACCCAACCTCCAGAACTGTTGTTCAAGCCACTCAGCTTGGGTACTTTGTTATAGCAGCCTGAGCAAACTAATACACCATACTAGGCAGTAATCCTCAGCAAAAAAATGAAACGAAATACACACGCTACAATGTGGATGAACCTTGAATCATGCCAAGTGAGAGAAGCCTGTCACAAAGGACCACATATTGTATTATTCTATTTATCAGAAACAACCAGATTAGGAAAATCCACAGCAATAAGAGGGAGATTAGTGGTTGTGCATCGCTGAGGAGGATGGGGTTCCTTTTGGGGGTAATGAAATGTTCTAGAACTGACTGTGGTGCATAACTCTGTGAATAAACTAAAAGCCACTGATTTGTAAACTTTAAATGGGTGAACTGTACAGAATTAAATTATATCCCAATGAACCTATTTTTAAAATCTCATAGATAAGCAGATACTATCTCAAGTAATCAATAAGGATACTTCAAGCACAGATAAGTTACCTTTCTACTTCTATTGGGGTCAGTTTTGATAAATTATATTTTTCTAAGAATGTCTATTTTTGTCTGAACTATCAAAGTTACCAGCAAAAGACAGTCTGAACATGTGGCTTTTATTCTCTGCAAGACCTGTCTTATAGCCCCCATCCGGGTGTCTACTATGGTTTATACGCTTCCCCTCCTGCTCTGTTGATGAGCCGGAAGTCTCTCTCTTTGGGAGGCATTTTTGGCCAATGATTCTTGCAAACCTGTGTCTTCTCCCTCACTCATTTCCTGTGTTTCCCTTCACTGTCTCCCCTGCTACTACCCTCGCTCTTTCCTTGGCAGTTTGAGCCTTTCTTCTCCTCCTCACAACATTAGAAAGGGGATAAGGCAGGGGTCTGGAGAAGGCAATGGCACCCCACTCCAGTACTCTTGCCTGGAAAGTCCCATGGATGGAGGAGCCTGGTAGGCTGCAGTCCATGGGGTCGCTAAGAGTCGGGCATGACTGAGCGACTTCACTTTCACTTTTCACTTTCATGCACTGGAGAAGGAAATGGCAACCCACTCCAGTATTCTTGCCTGGAGAATCCCAGGGACAGAGGAGCCTAGTGGGCTGCCATCTATGGGGTCGCAGAGAGTCGGACACGACTGAAGCGACTTAGCAGCAGCAGCAAGGTAGGGGTCAGCAGCAGTTTCTACAAAGGGCCAGGGCCCAAACAGTGAGGTTCTGCAGACCACTAACTGCTTCCCTTTTCTTTAAAAAAAAAAAAAAAAGAAAGAAAGAAAGAAAGAAAACACTGTTGAAAAAAAAGGAATAACCACTCTTGGCTCCAAGGCCATACAAAAACAGGCCAAGGCCAGCTTGGGCCCGCGGGCCATGGTTTCACAATTCCTCCTTAAAGTTTTAGACTGCCCTGTAAGTACGCTGCTAGCTGCATCTGGAGAGTTCTGATATACAATTGTGTTACTGTTCATTTCTATCTTTACAATTTTATTGCAAAATTTCTTTTGGGATTTCTTCTTTAACTCCTGTGTTATTTAGAAATCTATATATTTTCAAACTAAATACTCATGTCATGCCTTTATCTTTCTGTATCCAACTTTCAATTTCATTGTTTCATTGGTCAAAGAATGTAGACTGTACACCAGTGGTTCTTTGAAATTTCTTGATTTTACAGCCTTACTAGTAAATGTGCAGCATTTGTAAGTGCTCCTGTGTCTAAGCAAGCATCGGCTCAGCCACAGCGGCACAGCCCTACATGAACCCACAGAATCAGGCCTGTCTCCTGCTGCCTAAGTCTTACACAAGGCTCCCTGCTATTCCAGTTCATCCCACTATTCTCTTTCATAAATGAACTGTCAGCAATGGAGAGAGGTGTTCTGAGTTCTCAGGATGACACCAGATTCGTCCATTTATCCCTGGAGCCCTACGATGTCTGCTTTTCATGTCCTCAAGTATAATAGCAACTTGTGTCAGTCACGGATGACGCCAAGTGGCCGGACTACCCACATCTGTTCCCTCTGTCTCTGCTACTGGTGTTGGCGGTATTTGGGCATGGCGAGGGGACAGAAGGACAAGGGGGACCTCTGGGCATGTGCTGCAATGCTCACATCCACCCCCTGGCCTCCCAGCCACCAACATGGAGGATGCAGTCACGTTGCTGAAGAGCTGGCACACCTCACCACGGAACTGCCTCTGGGTCTGGATGAGGGGAGGAGTCCTGGAGGAGGGGGAGGAGCCGTGACAGGACAGGGCGAGGGGAGCAGCTGCATCACAGTGTCAGCACACCAGCGTCCACACACACCATGCATGAAAGTATTGCCACAGGATGTGGCCCAGGAGTGCACGGCCACCGCCTGACTTCCGCCTCATGTATACCCTTCCCGCAGAACCAGAAGGGGAGGGGATCTCGGCAGAGGGACCCAGCTCAGGCACTGTGGCAGTGTGGTGGTGGCCTGCGGACAGGAACCTTCCAACACAGGGCTGGAGGAAGAGGGGGCAATCGTTCCCTTGGTTCTGAACCAGCCCTCCTCTTCTCACCTGAAAGCTTCGGTCCCCAGGGTGACCAAGAAGACTCACAGAACAATGTCTGGTGCCCAGGAGGTACTCAATAAAGATTCTCAAATTGCTGTTTTGGTTATTTCTAGCAAGCATGCCTGGGAGCACCACTTGCTCTACAGCCAAGGGCTGGGGTTTGACACCCAGGCCGACTTGGGACGCGCGGCCTTGGGCCTGCTGAGACCCTGCACAGCTCCAGGCCACCCAGCCCGCACTCCTGGTGGAAACAAGGACAAGCACAGCTGCCACCAGTGCCTCGCCCTCCAGGAACCTGGAAGAGGGGAGGTTCCACGAGGAGTCAAAGCCCCGCCCGGGCCACATGAACCACCTTGAGGGGACGAGCCGTGCTGAGGGACACACAGGGAGCCGGCTCCAGCTGTCCCCCAGGTTCTGGGCAAACATCATAACCAGCTGCCTCGAAACAGGTGGAGTGAAAAGCAGTCATGGTAAAATCACACAAGAAAAGCACACATGGGAGGGAGAGTCTTCAGATGCCACAACGGACAGAAACCCGAGCGCTCCAGATAAAAACAGAACCTAAAAGATAACACTGGCGGGGCTTCCCCTGGTGGTCTAGTTGGTTAAGAATCTGCGTGCCAATGCAGCAGACAATCCCTGTGGGAAGATTCCACATGCCGCAGGGCAACTAAGCCCGTGCGCCCCAACTACTGAGCCAGTGCTATCTTAGAGCCCATCGTCACAACGAAGAGTAGCCCCCACTACTCGAGAAGCAACCAGAGAAAACCTTCGTGCAGCAACTCAGGCACGGCGCAGCCAAAAATACATACATAAATCTTAAAAAAAAAAAAGATAACATTGGAAATGGAGGCCTAGGGTACTAAACATATAAGAAGAGGAATGAAAACCACAGTGAAGGACCCGAGGGAGATTTTAAAAAGAACTGAAACAACGTCTGGAAACAAAAGGAGAAAAGATTCATGCCACGGGCAGAGCTCTACAGTGGCCTTGGAGGCCAAGCTCAGGAAGTTAGCCAGGCCAGTGGAGCAATGCAACACCACAACACGAGGGCTGGCAGCCCGGCTCGACCAGAACAAGGGAGCGACTACAGGGGCCTGTTCCCCACTGTCTCTAGTCTGTACACAGCTCCTTTATTGCTATGTTTTCACTGATGTTATATTGTAGCACGAGACAAAAACAAATCGGGGTGCTAATTCTTTTCCATGGCCTTGTTTACTTTAAATGAGCAACTTCTACATGTGGTTGTGAACATATCCAGAGACATCAGGTAAAAAGCCTTTTTAAAACACAAATTCAGGGAATTTCCTGGCGGGTCAGTGGTTAGGACTCTGTGCTTCCACTGCAGGGGGCATGTGTTCGGTCTCTGCTTAGGGAACTAAAATCCCACAAGCCACATGGCACAGCCGAAAAAAATTTGTTTAATGAATAAACAAACACATACACACGTACAAATTCAATAAAAGGAGGTAAGCACCACGTCACTTGCCCCCAGAAAACCATAACGAGCCTGATGAGAGACCAGCGAGGACCCTGAAACATCGGCAGACACTGTTGGGCAGGCAGAGGGGAAGAGGAGAGGAAAGCTGTGGGAACCCTCGAATCTTGGCCCAAGTTCACAAACCTGAATCAGTCTCCCAGCCAAAGACAAAACAAGCCGGAGCTCATGGTTTCAAGTTTCACTTGAGACACAGAATCCACAGCCCAGATCATGCTGGGCTCGCTGGGCTCAGAGACCCTGCCCAAAGCAGAACCCCTCCTCCCAGCCCGGGCCCCAACGCGGGCTGGCCAGGTGAGGAGGAGCCTTGGGTCCAGCTCAGCTCGGCTGGGCTCCACACCTCCCTGGGGGAAGGCGTCATCAGGGAGGAGTCTCAGGAGCTGCCGGCACAAAAGCTGCCCACAGGCCACAGACACCGAAACCGGAAGCCCTACAGCCACCGTCCGGGAGCACAAGACACAGGGTGGCCAGGCTGGGAAGTGGCCGGTACGCTCCCTTCCAAAGCAGAGCAGCTCCAGTCCACAGACGTTCCGACACCAGCCCTACTGGGATCATAAGCAAATTAAAATTCAAGTAATGCATTACACATCTCAGACCTCAAGTTACAAATGAAGCCGTCCACTTACTCATCAAAGGAAGGTAAAGGGCCGACAATAAAACTTTCCCCGGACACTCCTACATCCCCTGGCCTGCCTCACTGGACAGCCAAATAAACTCTACTTTCATTTCCATTTTCCAACTATTTGATAAGCAAGAGATCAGTTGATACCCTCAAGATTTTTTTTTTTTTTAATGAGACACCAAGTACCTCACCTGACAAAGCCCCCACCTCGGCCGGCATGTGCCCCATGCTCCCTACACTTGGTCTCGCAGGCCCAGCTCTCACATGTTGACAGGGAGGACCCTGAAGACCCGGAGGGCGCAAGTCCAGCCCCTGTACACACTGCACTCAGCTCAAGCGAGGTGGATCACACAGGCCAAAGGCTTGAAACTGGGGGTTGGGGGAGGTGGTCAGCACGGGGGCAGGGCAGCACCAGGAGCCTTGGTCCTGGGCCTCCCCCAGGAGTCTGGGAATGTGTCTGTCCTGATCCCCTGGACTCGTTCTCCAACCAATGAACAAAGGCCTAGTGAGCACATGTGCATGAACATAAGCTACCAGGAAAGACCTTGGGCCTGCGCTCCGAGGCCCACAAGCTGCAACTGCTGAAGCCCGTGTGCCTAGAGCCTGTGCTCCGCAACAACACCGCACCCCACCTGCCACAACTAAAGAAAGCTGCACGTGCCAACGACGGAAGCCTGCATAGCCAGTCAGTAAAAAAGAGCATGTTAATCTCTTAACGACTTAACGACTGTCATCTCGGCAGCTGGTTAGGGCTTACTGTCCTTAATGACAACCAAAATTCGAGAGACTGAAATTATGCTTAGGGTTTTCTGTAGCGTTTCCATTTCCTTTTCCTTTCCTCTGGATGCCATACCCCAAAGGAGCGCTAACAACTGAAAGTAAAACTATCTGGTAACGTCGAAAGTATAAGTGATCTGCTTCCTTCATCAAAGATGTTTTGTTCTGTGACACATACCATTCCCACTGTACAAAGGCAATTTGGTGGGATACTGTAATTAACCCACCAGGTTCCAAAAGATCCAGTAGAGGCCTCCAGAATAACTTCTACACATAGGAAAGCTGAGGCCCAGGTCAGATAACTACTCTAAGTCACAGGAGGATGAAAGAATGGAGCCAAGACTCAGAAGCAGCCACAGAGTGCAAGTCCCTGATTCAACTCACAGACATGGCATCCCTCCCCCAGCGCAACCTTTTCACTGCCGAGAGGACTCTGCTCTGTTGTCCTTGAGGCTGGGTGACCTTGGCCAAGTTACTTACCCTCTCTGTGCTGCTTGACTCTGCAAATCAGGCTCCTGAAGTTCCCATTTCAAAGAGTTATTGCAGTGATTAAATGGATTAATAGAGATAGAATGTTACCTCAGCACAGGGCCTTACATCGAATAAACACTCAGTAAGTGCCTAACCACCCCCTGCCCCACCGAGAGAGTAAACTCCGGCGAAGATAAGCAGGTGAAGGAGGGATCACAATGAAAAAAGAAAACCTTTGTGGAAGACACGGAGACTGCAGAAGGAACAGCACCACCTGTCAAAAGCCATCATTAAAACTCTCAGAGAAATAAGAGAAGCCTATTGCAACTACTACCTAAGAATACGATACTAAGAAAGGAACACCCAGAGAACACGCACGAACTCATGGAGACCAAACATCTCAATAGCAGGGTAGAAGGGCCAGAAGAGAAAGCTGAGGAAGGTGAGAACAGAGAAAAGAGCCTACAGGAAAGAAACAATGGCATGTGAAGAATCAGGAATCACCATTTACACAAAATTTTACCACAGGTAAAACTAATCTATAATGCAAGAGAATCCAGCCAGCAGCTGCTTCCGAGTAGTGACCATAGTGCTCGACCTCCCAACAGGAGGCATGCCCAGGACTCATGGAAGGGTACTCCTGGGACCTGTGCCCTCATCACATGTGACTTCTACCTTCAAAAGAAGTATTAATAGTTAACAACATGCCTGCTGAACACGTCTGTCTTTGAAATGCAACAAATGCTTGAGACAGACCAACATGCAGAAAAGAGGAGGGGGTGTGGCAGACCCTGAGCGGCAGGGCAGAGAAAACGTCCACCGCAGAACCAGTGCTGGGAGTCTGAGCACTCACTTATGTGAATTATGCGACTCATCTATGTGTGTGAACTTTTTTGTACTAAAATGTTGCAGGAAGAGAGTCAGGGATCAGAATCACATCAAACTTTTCAGAAATAGCACTGAAGGCCAGATCAACAGAAAACACTTTCAAAACACTGACAGTAAATACTTTTTGGCCTAAGGTTCTATACCTAGCCAAACTATCAACTAGATATAAGGGCAGAAAAAAGACACTTCCAATCATTCAGGGTCCCAAAGATTCGCCTGTCTTGCATTCTTTCTAAGGAGCCTACTAAAGGGCTGTGCTTCATTTATACTCAAATGAAGGATCAACCCAAGAGAGAAGACAATATGAGATCCAGGAAGCCTGGCTTCCAATTCAGGAAAGAGGCAGAGGGAATCTCAGATGACAGGGAAGGCAGGCGTGGAGGGAGAGGAGTTAAAGGGCTACACTCTCATTTCCTATAAAGGCAACAGACAACACCCAAAACCGGGAGCAGTGAGGGGGGTGGAGGCAACAAAACAAGCAACAGAATAATGTTACTTGTAATCAAGGAGGTAAATTTCCAAAATCATCAGCTAAGAAAAAGGTCCAAGTGGGGCCCCTGGCAGGAGGGATGGGAGGGGAGCAGCCAGTGACACCCTCCCACTGAGAGGTTGGGGCCCCTCCCCTCCTTCAAACCCAGAGAGCCAAGTGGGGTCCTATGGTGCTTTGTGCTCTGAGTCCCACATGGAATAAGACTGACCACCCTCCTGGAGAGGCCTCTGGATGAAAACAAAGGGAGGAGGAGGGACCAGCTGCTCCCCCAGGACATGAGGCAGCCGAGTGCCCACTAATGCCATAGCACACAAGGCCGGCCTGGAGCAAGCTAGACTCTTGCCCCGAAAAATCTTGAGATCATAAAAATGGAAGTGTTTTAAGCCACCTCCTCTGGGTGGTTTGTCATCAGCAGGAGGTGAGGGGAGCAGCAGGAACCACTGTGTTTTTGTGGTAAGACAGGACTATTTTTTGTAAGCTCTAAATTATGTGGACGTCTGATTTGGATGAAAGTAACTAAAAGACCTTTTTTTCAATTAAACGTGAAGGTAAAGCCAAGTAAAATCTTAAGCCTAAAAAGAAAACACTAAAACAGCATCTGGGCTGGTAGGCCCACCCTGGCAGCCACGCCGCGCACACCCGTTTCCACGTCCCCACACCTGCACCACGTGCGGCCTCCAGGAGAGCATGGAGGCAGCCAGTGACTCAACAGCAAGCAGCTGGAGGGGAGTGGGGGTGCCCCGGATCACAAACTAAGTGTCTTCATCATCTGGAGAGACAACAAGGGGGAGCAAGGAAAGGCGTGGAGGCCGTTCCCAACAGCAGCACACAGCCAGGCAGCAGGACAGCCTTGCTCAGGGCTGGTCCTGGGCGTGCACCGGCAGGTCCCCACGGCAGCCCAGGCGGCCCCCCTCCGGCTCTCCAGGAGGACCCGGGCAGGTCTCCCAGTTCCCGGGGTGGAGGGTGACAAAGGTTCCGTCAAACCCTCACGGGGAGGACACTGGGGCTGTCGGCATCCGTTAGAAGAGATGCATTTCAGGCTAAATGTCAGCACTGGCTGCCGCCGCCTGCACACACTACAGCTCCCCTGGGAGGCCTCTACCCTCACCTCGAATGTGTGCAACCCCCGAGTTCACAAAGAGCCAGGCGGCACTACCCTGGCACTCAGGAAACCCGGGCAGGGAGCTGCCGTGAGGCATGGAGGTGGCGCTGGCTGGCCGGCTTGGTGGGTGCAAACACATGAATCGTAGCTGCGGGCGGGAGGAATATCAGGTGCATCTCTACGCCCCGAGGGCTCGACTCCTACATTAAATCCCTCCCACTGGAACAGCCGGCTCCAGTTTCAGCGAGAGCGAGCGTGAGAACAGGTCCTGCTCCGGCCCGGCAGCCACAGCTTCTACCTCCCCACCTCTGGTAAGTACCTACTATTTGTACCTACTATTTCTTCTCAAACGCAAGTTTTCTTTCAAAACTCCTCTCAGATATACCTTAAAACTATCTGCTCAGTGAATCACCTGCCCGGAGTCTCTCTGCCCTGGTCTTTTCTCTGCGGATTACTCAGGACCCAGCAGGTGCACTGCTGGAAAGGAGACCATTATTACAAAACTTTTAATAAGGCTTACACTTTATTCTAAGAGTATAAACGAGTTTATTTGGATGCGAAGTTCTCAATTCTACCATAAAATTCAACAACTTTAAACCCAAACTCAATTTGATGTTATGCTTATCTGTTCTTCACCTTAAAAAATTAACAAGTTTCAACATAAAAGGACCACATATATATATAGATAGTTGCAGATCTTAATTTGTAATTTAATTTTACAACCTTTTAGATTAAAAAAATGATTAACACTGGTAGTCCCTGGGGAAGAGACCTGGGGAGCAGAGGTGGGAGTGAGTTTTTTTTTTTTTTTTACTGTGCTGTCGTTCACGCTTTTTGAATTCCAAACTTTGTGAATGTATTCTCTCTCCAAAAATTTTAAATTAAAAATTAAAGAGGAAAAAAAATTCAAACCTTTTGGAGTTTAAAATAAGTGCTGTTTTGACATAAGCTTACCAAGAAAACAAAAAACATCTTAACTAAAAGGATCTCTGTACATACAAAAAGGGAATTTTCTTACTCTTAAAAAAGTTTCTCATAAATTTGCATGAAAACAATTACTGATCAAATTATTGGTCAGACTGGCCAACATCAGACTTAAAGTAATGAAAACCTGTCTACCTGTTATCCTGATTTTTATTTTGTATCAGCCAAATCCTTCCAATGCTTTAACCTGGTGCTTTAAGGAGGAGGCGGGCAGTTTGGGGCTCTGGCTCTAGGGAGGTGTCCCAAATGTTAAAGCTGTGTGTTCACTGCTGAACACTGTCTGTAACCCAGGGTCTCTGGCTGAAACCAGAAAGAGCCCCTGGTTGTCTTCCTGGATCCATTTCTCCAAACTATATTCCAGAAAACTATCTTTTACCCTAGGTCATGGTTGCCCTCATGTTTATCCTTCATTTTAAAGAACTGAAAGTCTGGGAGGGAGTGGTGGTTAATCACTGGAAAAGCTCAATTGGGAGTAAAACTCACAAATCTCGTTCTTGCGACACCCCAGTGGGTAGGCGACAATGGCGTGTCCTTGAGTTATGCAATAATGCCACATCACAATATCGTAATTATAGCATGCCCTTCAGAACGCGCTACCTGGCGAGGCTCCCTGCCAGGCAGCTGGACACCACCGGGGAGGGTGGAAGATTCTTCCAGTGCAGAGGTTAGTACGCATGACACGCATAGCTACCCGGCACGTCACAGCAATGCCCCATAAAGTTAAGCTGTAATTACCTCTATTGTGTCCTATCAAAGTTCAAAAACATCTTTCTCTTGCCTATTTTTCAGAGTTCAGACTCTCTAGAAAATTGTTAAACATACTGGCCACTCACTATCACCCTAACGACTGGCAACTATGGAGACACTTGTCCACACTTAGGAGGCTATTCAGAGACGTGCAATGGCACCTCAGTGCTTCTGAAACAGGCAGACAAAGCCCCGTGGACACGAAACCACAGGTGGCTCAGCGCACTATGTGGGCAGCACCAACCAGCTGCCCAGGCCTGTGGGAGGGGACGCCGCAGCCGGCTCCCCGGTCTCCAGGTGGGACGTGGGCAGGGGTGGCGGCACGTGAGGGGTCACGGGAGGGTGTTTTGAAACAGAGTGGGCTCGGGTCAGGGGCCACGGTGTCCCTGTGGCCCTGCTCCCTACCCACACCCCTCAGGGTGGGACCCGACTCCACTGAGGGCACAACTGAGGGCAGGCCTCACGCCAACAGCTGCTCGCAGGCAGGAAGGCAGGCGGGGACCCCCTCCCGCATTCGAGGACAGCACCCTGACCTAACATGCAGGGCTCCCCACGCCTCCTGCTAACCCAGTGAGAGCTGTAAGAAGGGTGAAAGACGCTGTCCCACAAATAACCTTCTAGGACTAGGCTAACATCTGCATTTTCAACTAACATGCTAACGTTGCAGTTCTCCCAGGAAAGCCAAACCGTGGACCCTGGTTTGTTAACCTCTCCCTGTATGGCCCCCCCAGCCCCTAGATTGTACCAGCTTTCCCAGGACAAGGACAGTGAAACACCCATCTTATCCCCTTCAGAAAAAACTTCACCTCTGATTGCTAATCTAAACTTCCTATTTACAAACTTAAATTCTGGATTATATTGTTTTGGCAACAACACCCTTTCTTTCCCCCATCCCCACCCCGCTGCCAGCCTGCACCAGGTCTGGCAGATATAAACTGACCAGAGATGGGTAAACCCTGTTTCTGCGGATGGCCAGACTGACGAAGTCCTGGGCACTCAGCTTTAGCTTCTCACCCTGTAAACTTCACCTGGGCAAGAGAGAACCCACGGACTGACATCATCTTCCTAGAGGCTGTCCCCTTTGGAAGCTTACAGAAGCCTCAATCTTACCCCGTTTATTTCTCTGACATGATTGCATTTTTATAACCTAGTGAACTAGCTCGTCTCCATCAGCGTCTGAAGCAGCTGCACTCCCTTGTTTTAATTAGTGAATTGTGCAACCCTGGAGAGGTCAGTTTACTCAAAGTTACTAAAACTGCTGCCCCTGTGACTCCATCCAGGCTCGCCTTCCAACAGTTGCGCCCTGGAATACTCTCATCTCCCAGAACATTGGCACCAAGGAAACCATCCCCTGAAAACCTGTTCACTGTCCTTGTAAGATAGCCGACCAAAGAACAAAAGGTTCAGACCAAAACTGCGGGCACAAGATCATCTGACTGAAAAAAGTACATGTTAACATAGGAGCAATTAATTCCCAAACTATTATTTTGAGTAATGCTGTGAAAACTTACATACAACAGATCTCCTATAAACCTTTGAGAAAACTTAACCAAAATGAGCTTATTTTATATTTTGGCCTCAAAGTATGAGCAACATCAAACAATAGTGCTTTTAAAGCTAACACCATCGTCATCTTAAACCCGAGGGGTTTTCAGCTGGTTTGGGCTCGCGGGTCCGGGCTGGTGCAGCAGGTGTGTGTCTGTGTTCACTCCTGGTACCACCAGGACTCTCGGGCTCACACTTGATGAAACGTTTTGCAACTGTCATCATTTTGATCACCGTGCTTCCAGCTAGTGATGAAATCATCAGTTTTCAGATCTCTGCCATAACATATCCTATACAATCATGGGAACCTGACTTGCAGAGGTTCTCACGCCTTCAGAATCAGGGAGCATAATGGGACGTGCCAGCACAGGTTGCCCTGACTTATCAGGCTGGCCCCAAGCTGGCTGGAATAGCTTCCTGACGGGAGGCAGGAAATAATGCTTTTATAGCCCAGGGCACACCTGCCCCACAAGGTATGGACTGAACTCGTAAACTATTTCGCATTTTCCCTTAATAAAAGGGGAAATTAGGAAGACGCAAAGCTGTGACCACATGTTTAACCAAGCTGGGCTTTCATACTGCGTGTAGTTCCCGCAATTGTTCCCAGGGGGAGAGGAGGAACACAGGCGAGAGTCAGGCACCAGGTGCCGCCGGGCTGGCCGCTGCCCACCTGGTACCCTACCAATGAACACCCCAAAGACGGCCTGAGGAACCCACCTCTCCAATTAGGGGGCAGCCAAAAATCTAGTTTCTCGTCCAAACTATGCACCCGAGCAAACCTGCTCTCCAGAAACCGTCCCCATGACAGAAGGCAGCAGGCCACCCAAACCACTTCTCAGAAACACGTTTTCAAGGGGATGGGACAATAAAACAGGTTAACAGAGGCAGCTTGTTGGGGGGAAGAGTGGTTCTTTGTGTTTTTAAGAAATATGAAAATAATGAGCAGAGGAACCAGTCTGCTAAGAGTAAGATCAGAGTTTTTTTTTTTAAAGAAGATATCCAAGTGAAATTAAAATCCCACTCCCTCCCCGCTTAAGCCCTCCTCTCGCAAACTACCCATTACCTCATCTTCAATGTGTGAGACGGCACAGAGGGTAGCTACGCTTTATTCTGTGAAAACAAGTCTCTTAGATTTCCCATGCATATTTCTCTATTTTTAAAGGGCTGCTTTCCAGCTCAGTGTTTTAACCAACCCGATGTCTAGAAGGTGATGCTTTATACAAGCAATTTCACAAGGCTCAGAACTAACAATATTTACTCATTCCTTAAAACTGCAGTTGCAAGTTATTTCCTTTATAAGTTTATTTTTTAAAGTGTTTAAAAATATTGAGAAGCTAAGTCCTTTCGACACTCTTTTATGCAAATTAAAGTGCCGGCCTTGATTTCTCACCACCACCGCCCCCAGCTCTCCCCACCCACAGGCTTTCTCTAAGACACAGTCACCCCATGGGCTGGTCCTGGACACGCAGCCGCACCCGGCCCTGCCGAGATCCTCCCAGACCTCACGTCTTTTGTTCTCAGCTTCAGTTTATAAAGCAGAGTGAGAGCCCAGGGGTGTGCAGAGCAGCCTCTGAAGGAAATTCGGGAGATTAAGCTTGGGGGGTGGGCAGGGACAGGAGGACCCTGGGGAAGAAATCTAGAGGCCCCTTCTACAGGTTAAAGGCTGGGCTGCGTTCCTCCCAGAATCCAATCATTTCTAAAATTAGGCACCACTCACTCTGGTTTCCTCTTGCCAGGAGGGCTGCTAAGCTTTTCTGCCTTCTGGTAAGGCCAGAACAGGCAGGGATGGGCTACTACCCGAGGTGGGCAGTGGAAGGCGAAACCACATGAGGACAACTGCTTACTCACAGGCTCATCACATCTTAATATCATTCAAATCAACATAAACACAGCACTTATGTTTGTATGCTGGCCAACACAAACACTACTCAGAAAGCTGACTTTTCATTTGTGAATTTAGAAGCGGGCGGGGGGTTGCCTGGGAGGGGATGTCGCATTTTCACTTGTTCTTCACTTTTAAATATTCCCTCGTAGAACAGAACACTGTGATTAAATAGGACAGATAGACTGAATGTTACAATCACACTTGCCTTGCTCTCAGTGAGCACAAGTGTGAATGTCACAGGCACGCGTGAGCCCAGGCTTTCTCAGGTTGCATTGGAGCTCAGCACTTGGTCCAGGTAACAGGACTCGTCCAGAAACCCCAGGCACACAGACGGGGGCGGGATCTCAATAGTCACTCGGTCAGCTGGGTGCACAACCTTCCTGACACATGAGGCCTCAGATCACAGGTTAAAGGTTCCCAAAACCCAAAGAGTTACAGGTATTCTGTGAAACGCCACTAAACCCTCCTGCAACCACACTTCCCCTACGGTAACAGAAAGCACTGTGGGGGTGGCACCTGGGGCATCGTAGAGGGGCGGCTGATGCCCGTCTCATACCTGCCCCTCCTTCAGCAGTTACATCACCTGGGGGGGGCCTTTGCTTCTCCTCCTCCATGAGCCAGGGAGCTCAGGCTGGTTCTTCATTAGCCTGTTAGCCAACATCCTGACACTAAAGCTCTGCTCCTCCATTTCAGCTCCTGGTCCCCAAATGAGCAAGACTTCCCTGGTCACACCCACAGCCCGTGAAGCCGGCTTCAAGTAGAAGCGCTCAGAAAGGAAAGCAAAGGAGAAACGGTGACCTGCTTCCTTAAAAACAAGGCTGAACTACACAGGAGCCAGCAGGGCTCAGACGCCAAATCACAGAAGGAAAATGAGCCTTCTCAAAGAGCGAAAACCAAAAAAGCCACATTACATCCCCAGGCCCCCAGGAAAGCCGTTCAAGTACAAGTGTTTCCAGTGTCCCTTTACTTGCAATGAAAAATCACATCTTTTCAACCACATGAAATACGGTCTTTGTAAAAACTCCATCACTTTAGTGTCCGAACAAGATCGCGTTCCCAAGTGCTCCAAACCAAACTCTTCGGACCCTAAGCAAACCAATCAGCCCGACCCTGTGGTGAAGCCCACCTCTTCCAAGCCAGTCCCAAGCGGGCTCTCACACCTGGATGCCAAGCTCCAACACAGCCTCGCCAAGGACGACATCAAGGAAAACCTGGACCTGCACGCACGCGGGCCCCACAGGTGCCTCGGACAGAAGCCCACTCCCCACAAGGAAGCAGCACCCCCAAGCCCAGCCCCAGAAGCTGCCGTGGGCACCCAGCCTGTTCTGGAAGGAGCTGTCCGGCCTTCAGCATTCGTTCCAGTGGGGGAGCATAGACTCAAAGGGCAGGAGCTCACGGAAATTCCTGAAGCGCTGGCCCTGACCCACGCCCCTGCCAAAGCCTCCTCCTTCCACACCAAGTCTGCCTTCCACGCCCCCGGCTACCCCTGGAGAGCTGGCTCACCTTTCCTCACACCTGAGTTCCCACATAAAATCCCATCCACAAAGGGCTTTGGCGCCACTTCCCCGTATGTGCACCCCAGCATCACGGAGTACCCGCCTCATTTTTACACGGAGCATGGACTGGCCACCATCTACTCACCCTATCTACTCGCAGGGAACTCGCACGAGTGTGACAGCCCCCTGCTGTCTGTCTACGGGGCCCAAGACCAAAGACACTTCCTGCCCCACCCAGGGCCCATCCCTAAGCACCTGACCCCGGCTCCATCCACATACGACCACTACAGATTCTTCCAGCAGTATCACTCCAGCCTGCCAATTCCTTACGGATTTTACAGACCCGAGTCTGCATTCTCCTCCTACGGCCTCAGACTCCCACCCGTGGCTGGCATTTCACGGGACCAAAGCTCACATCTACTGGAAGAAGCTGCCCTGGGTTACCAGGCCTTGAGTCCCTCCAAGTTAAACTCCTCCAACTCCCACAAAAAACACACAGAGTTGGAGAAGCAGAGTCCGACTCCCGAGGCTAAAGAACCTTCCAAAGATGGGCAAAGGGACACGGAAGGGACCAAAATGAGCCCACGCGCGGGCAGCGCGGCCACAGGCTCCCCGGGAAGGCCGAGTCCCACCAACTTCACACAGACAAGCCAGCCATGCGCTGGCCTGTGCGGCCTCTCAGATGCGCCCGCGTCCAGTGCCCCAGGAAGGATCCCACCACCTGAACAGGGCCTCGCAGCCTTCAAGCCCATCAAGAAGAACACGGAGCACCCACATTCCCAGGCCCCAGAAAACAGAGCGGCATCTCCGAAAAGGTAAGCGAGTCCATTTTCCAAACCTCTGAAGTAATGTCTCTGGTTGGGCTCAGTCAGAGGGGATGGCAGTTGCCCAAACTCCCTGTGGGCAAGGTCCCTTAGCAAGGTCCCTGTGATGCCCTCTGTGTCTCTTCCAGCCTCGAGGCCTTGAGCACAGATGCTCCAACTCAGCTGGGGAGCCTGGAGGCCGCCCCCTCCAGCCCGGAGGACGGCTCCAGGGCGGCCCCGCTGAACCTGTCCACGAAACCAGAGGCTGAGCCGGCTGCCACGTGCAGCCCTGCCCACGGAGGATTCGTGGAGCCGCAGGACGCGCCCCTCAACCTCTCAGTGAAGGACCCCTGCAACGCCCTGACCTCAAGGCCCTCTGTGTGCAGCCCGCCTCGAGGAGCCGAGCCCGCCGCTGCCCCCACCCCCTCTCCAACTCAGCAGAGGGAACCTGCAAGTTCTGGGACAGGCCTGACCCCAGCTCTGTGGAGGCCCCGGTGCCCAGCCCCACTGGGAAGGCCCAGGATATACGTGCAGCTGACAGCGATGAGCAGAAGCAGACGGCGGCCGTGGCCCTCTGCCAACTGGCAGCCTACAGCCCGGGGAATGTCGAGCCCGCGGCCCAGGAGCCCACCTGCCGGCCAGATGCACCCACCCCCAGGGCCCCAGAGAGCCAGGAGGCTCAGTGCGACCTCAGACCCAAAGGGCAAAAGAGGACGAGCCCCAGGGAGGTGGGGAAGGGCCAGCAGGGATCCAAGAAGGCAAAGCCCAGTGACACAGCCAGAGTGTTCACACTCCGGAAGAGAACTCGGGTGTCTTAGAGCCGCTCCCGGGCGGCCAGAGCTGCAGCCACAAGACGACTTGCAATGTAGGCAAGACAGCAGCAAACCCCCACCTGGCCCTCACTTTTCTCGTCTGGTCATTTTGACAACTCAGTTGTCTTCTTCACAAAATAGGGGGAAAAAAAAAAGATAAAACTGCAACTCAATCCAGTTTTGTAAATATTAAGCATAAACGTTAAAAGGTGCTTCTGCTTCTGGCTGTAAAACATTTGAATGACTCACACTTTAGGACCTGATGCAAATTGTCAAATGAAACGCACAGGACCGAAAGGCAACTTTTAAGTGTTAGCATCTTAGAGGAACTCTCTTTAAAAATACTTTTCTTATTTTTAATTGTTTTTCTATTATGTCTACTATGTATTTCCAAGTAAAGAACAATTACTGGGGGGAAAAAAATGCCAGGAAAAGACATTTCCGGTACTAGCATTACAGTGCTATATGTAAAAATGCTGTTTGTTATGACTGAATCACAGACAGCAAGAGGCTATTTATACAAGTAATTTATTTCCACCCGGAAGAACGCGTTGCGGGGAAGCCAGTCTCCATGTGCTCGGTCTTCACTACATTACAGTGCATCTTCTGACACATTCGGCTGGTTTTCCACTTCCTAAAATGATGTATATGTTGCTAATTCTCCAATAAACTCATAGGGAAAATTCAAGGTTACGTAAAAAGAAGATAAGCATAAATGCTGTGTTATATTTTGCCACAATAAATAAACTCAATGAAAAAGAAAAAGAACGGAGGCAACAGCAATTAAAGCTGAGGTGGGGATGCCTCAGCGAGCGTGTGAGGGTGCGCGTGCGTCTGCTGTGCACCAGGGGTCATCAAGCCTGGGTGAGGGCACGTGCCTGGGGTACCTGTGGAGACCAAACATCCAGGGCCTCAGTTTCCTAAGCCGCCGCCTAAACAGCCACAGGGCCCCTCACCCTTCACAAGGGCCATTCCCCACTGTCCAGAGGGTGCCTCTCAAAAGCATAAGGTGTGGGGAGAGGGGGTCAAGAAAGGGCCTGGAAATGGTGGCATGGAGCTAAGCTGACTGGACTGAGTGAGCTCCCTCCACAAGATGGGAGGTTTCAACGCAACTCTGACCAACACAGGGGCAGTCCCAATAGAGCCATCCAATGAGAACGAGCCGTTCCCAGTGACAAGCACGCACAACAAGGCTTCTCAGCGCTTAAGCCAAAAACTTACAAGCTTTAAATAAAAAGTTGCCTTGTTCTAGACATAAGCACTATTCACCGAAAGACTGTTTAGTCACTAAGTCGTGTCCAACTCTCGCAAACTCATGGACTGTAGCCTGCCAGGCTCCTCTGTCCATGGATTTCCCAGGCAAGAATACAAGAGTGGGTTGCCATTTCCTTCTCCAAGAAATCTATCCAATCCAGTGATCAAATCCGCATCTCCTGTACTGGCAGGCGGATTCATACCACAGAAAGACAGCCTGAACTAAAAATCCATCTGGTTGATAGTTGCATTTCAATAAGATATTATTTTCAGTTGTTTTGATCAAGATTATACTAATAACTAATTCTGTAAAAACTCAATCTAGAAAACTTCTTAAGCAGTTAGTATCTTTTGGTAGAACAAAATGTGAAGAGCTGATGTCTGCGTTCACAGACATCCTCGTGCTGAAGACACCTGACAGAGAGATCAATAGAAGATTCTCAAGCACAGAAACATGTTACATTAGGAAAAACTCCTCTGGGAGAAGTAAATGGAAATACAAGCTCAAGGAGACGAAGGATAAAGTCCCTGCATTTTAGATGGAGTATGGTGTATTCCAAGGCATCATGATGCCTGGATCCCACCAGACACATCCCAAGCAGTGATGCAGTAGCTGTGTTAAAACGACAGCATTCATGGGACTTCCCTGGTGGTCCAGTGGTTAAGACTCTGCTCCCGAGGCAGGAGGCCGGGGTTCAATCTCTGGGTCAGGGAACTAGATCCCACATGCTGGAACTAAGACCTGGTACAGCCAAACAGTTTTTACAAGAAAGTTGTTTTAAATAACAAGGACTTCCCTGAGGATCAAGGGGTTAAGACTCCACCTGCCCATTAAGAAGACACAGGTTTGATCCCTGGTCCAGGAAGAGCCCATGTGCTGCGGGGCAACTAAACCCATCACCACAACTACTAAGCCTGCTTTCTAGAGCCCACACACTGCAACTACTGAAGCCCATGAGCCCTGGAGCCCGTGCTCCGCAATAAGAGAAGCCACTGCAATGAGAAGTCCGTGTGTTGCAATGAGAGAGTAGCCCCTGCCTGCCACAACTAGAGAAAAGTTCACGGGCAGCAATGGAGACCCAGTGTTGCCAAAAATAAAAATAAAATAAAAATAATTTTTAAAATCCTCCTTATTAAAAAAAACAAAACACTATTCAGTATGGCAAACAACTGGCTTTCCAGCAAGTTAGATTTATATAAAACCACTGATACCAACTCACATACTCCAATACTTTAGCCATCTGATGCAAAGAGCCAACTCATTGGAAAAGACCCTGACGGTGGGAAAGATTGAGGGCAGGAGGAGAAGGGAATGACAGAGGATGAGATGGTTGGATGGCATCACTGACTCCATGGACATGAGTCTGAGCAAGCTCCAGGAGATAGTGAAGGACAGGGAAGCCTGGTGTGCTTCATGGGGTCTCAAAGAGTCAGACGCAGCTTAGCGACTGAATACCACCAACCCACAACAGGGATGTAGAGCTGGTCTTGATTCTTTTAAGGTAAATAGGAAGCCGCTGATACAAATCGTTATAAATCATCAAGGATGGCCTGTGAGTCCCTGCCCCACACCACCAATCCAACACGTGTGCTGTTGTGACCTGAAACCAACGCACACACGCACAGCCTTCCCCGGCAAGCCTGGGCTCTTGTGTTTCTGTATACCAATATGCTTACAAAGACCAAAAACAGGGGACCCCTGCTTTCCAGCAAGTCCGCACCCTGCAGGAAGCAGAGCGTCAGAAGCTGTTCTAGGCTTGGGGCCCAAAGCCTCAGGCCCTGGAGATAAGCTCTCACCTCGTGCCTTACAGGCAAGAACATAAAACTTCCATTTTGGGGGCCCAAAGATTCTAAGCTCACCCAAGAATGTCCACCACCATCTTAAATGACAACAAGAAGAAACAGAGACAGTTAATGACTGTTCAGAGCCCTGCAAACACACAAGCCAGGGAGCCCCAGCGCTGCCTGCAGATTTTCACGGGGGAGCCACATGTGCCTGCAGCCCCATGAAATTAACCCGCCTAAGGGAATTCCTCCAAAACGTCATCTGCACACGTACAGCCACAGAAACCATGCAGGCTCTCTGCACCTACCTTTACAAGCACAGTGGGTTCTTAGATCCTAGCAACAACAGCAAAAAAAAAACTCCATCTTGCTGATTTATCAATGACAGTACCTTTTTTCATTCACATATAACCCAACTCCAGAGCTGTCTCTAACCTTCCTGTATAAAAAGCAGTAAATCCTCAAAAATTTTAGTACAGAATTACCATGTGCACCAGCAATTTCACTCCTAGACATACACCTAAAAGAAATGAAAACCGGGACTCCAACAGATGCAGGCACCCAGTGTTCACGGCAGCATTATTCAGAATGGTAAAAAGACAGAAATAACCCAAATGTCTACTGACAGACGAACACGTAAATAACAGGTCGTCCACACACAGAGGGCTGTCACTCAGCCATAGAGAGGAATGAGACTTGGGCATGAGCTACAAAACGAACTTAACCCGGGAATCCTAGATGAAGCAAGTAGGACACAAAGGACAGCCCTGCACAACCCCACTTACTGAGGCCCCAAGGCAGTGAGCTCACAGAGGCAGGCAGATGTGTGGGTGTCAGAGGCCGAGGGGAGGGGAGGTAGGGGGGGTTAAGGCTTTAAGGGGACATGGCTTCTGTTTGGGAACATAAAAAAATCTGGAAATAGATGGTGATGATAATGGTTATACAACACCGTAAATGTAGTTAATGCCACTGAACTGTACACTTAAAAATAGTTAATATGGCAAGTTTTATGTCACATATGGTTGGATGGCATCACCGACTCAATGGAGATGAGTTTGGGTAAACTCTGGGAGTTGGTGATGGACAGGGAGGCCTGGTGTGCTGCAGTCCATGGGGTCGCAAAGAGTCAGACGCAACTGAGCTAATAACTGAACTGATGTCATATATATTCCAAAATGTTTTTTGAAAATCGATAATGTAACAAACCAAAGCCACTGAATCAGACACTTACAATAGGTAAACAGTATGTTTGGTGAACTACACATCCTGGTAAAGCTGAAAATAACTTCTAAAAAGGATCCTTGTATTCACATTGAAGAAACAAAAGTACTGACAACCTGCTTTGTACCAGTCTTACCAGCAGCCCATAGCCATCTACCTCTGCTGCTGCTGCTGCTAAGTCACTTCAGTTGTGTCCAACTCTGTGCGACCCCATAGATGGCAGCCCACCAGGCTCCACCGTCCCTGGGATTCTCCAGGCAAGAACACTGGAGTGGGTTGCCATGTCCTTCTCCAATGCATGAAAGTGAAAAGTGGAAATGAAGTCGCTCAGTCGTATCCAACTCTTAGCGACCCCGTGGACTGCAGCCCACCAGGCTTCTCCGTCCATGGGATTTTCTAGGCAAAACACTGGAGTGGGGTGCCACTGCCTTCTTTGCATCTACCTCTACCCCTGGTTTAATCTTCAACCAAAATGCCCCCACTCCCAAGACAGGGAGAGGAGTGAGTATGAAATGAAGTACGCACACACTTTCACTCAAGGAGAAAAACATTTTGATACAGAAAAACACAACCCCTACTCCACACACTAAGCCAGAGATGTCTTGGTATGGCCATCACTTTTCTTACAGGCTGGAATGTTCAAGATTGCACAAAGGTTAAAAATTAGCAAAGCGCATAGTCGTCAGGAGAACAAGAGAGTGCTAGGAGAGGTCAGGAGCAGTGGAGAAGGAAAGCCAGGCACACAGGCCCATGGAGAGGGAGCAGTAAGGAGACAAGAGAGGTCAGCACTCTGCACATGAAGGCTGTGGCCAGGGCAGGACTCACCCACAGGCACAGGCTGACCCTAGGCGCCATGGCCACTCCACCAAGGAGGTAGGGAAGGCATCCCAGGAAGCCGAGAATGTATCTGAGGCTGACTTTGGCTTGAGGACCCCCACTTCCCTAGAAGCCCTTCCTGAGACCACACGGCCCACCAGGACTCCGCCACCCACACCCCAGCCTCGCAGCTCTTGGGGCTGGATGGTGGCTCTGCCAGCCTTCCCTACATTTCCTAATAAAATAACTTGCACACTTAATTCTCTCTTGGTGTCCACACATCTTCTCAGAAGACCCAGAGTAATACTGGAAAGCTATTCAGATGCTGGTTTTTGGATGATGTGACAGAATATGGCCATAGGGAGCTCCACGAATTGGTCCCTCTACCAAGGAAACCAGTAAGCTGGTAAAAACAGAATCTAGCTTTTCAGCACTCTGGAATCTAATAAAAAACCTGCGTCAACCAACAGGGTGCTTAGTGAACAGAGAGGCTACTATATTTCAGCATCTAAGAAGCCTCTGTTAGGTCACTGGCGATACACTAAAACAACAGAAAAGAGACCTCAGTGACCAAACAACAAGGAATAAAGTCATTGCAAAAAAAAAAAAAGTCACGAATAAAGAGACAACTAAACAATCTTCAACAGCAAGAGCAGCAAACCTCTGACAAGGTGGAACTTGATTTCTAGAGTTACCACATCATATGTCAGAATGCCCAGTTTTCAATAAAAAAGTAACAAGGCATACAAAGAAAGAAAAAACTATGGTACTGTCACAGTGGAAAAAAAAAAGAAACTGACAGAAACCACCTCTGAGGAAGGCCAGACAGCGTCTTACAAGACACAGACTCAATCAATTATCTCAAATATGCTCCAAGAGCTAAAGGAAACAAGAGAACAATGTCTGTACAAACATGGAGTGTCAATACAGAGACAGGCTGTAAAAGAGACCACAGAGAAATTCTAGAACTGAAAATATAGTCAATGAAATGAAAAATTCAGCTGAGGAAGGAGAACAAACTGCAGGTTTGAGCAGATAGAAGGAAGGATCAGAGAACCTGAAGACAGGGCAATTCAAACGGCCCCGTCTGAGGAGCAGGAGAAAGGGCTAAAGAAGAGTGAGTGGTGTAGGCCCATCACCTCTGGAGCCTGCTCCAGGATAAGACCGCAGTTGCCTGCACAACCCCTCCGAGGCAGGAGACAGCGCAGCTCCACAACCCACCAGCCACACGAAAGGTCGCGGAGAGGCGTGGCTCACCTGGAGGGCGCCACAGGCAGGAGGCGGCCAGCACCTAAGACCACAGGCCAACTCACCACATGTGACGTCTCACAGCTTTTGGGCCCCATCTTGACACTTTTCATCTACATTTGTCTACAACAGTACACTTCATCCAGCACTCTACGTTCTCACTCTGGCTGCTTGCGGCTGGTGGAGGCTGCTGACGTCATGATATATGACAGACACAGACACTGTGCCAGCCGGCCTCAGGCACGAGAAGCTGTGAGGGCTCTGGTCTCCTTCAAGTTAAACTGAAATTGGCACCACAGAGGCAGACTTCCTCTTGACCTGTGACACCCTTGTGCACACACACACTCTCACACGTCTGTTTTCACAAATAAATGTGTAAGTCACTTAGGATGGAACAAGAGTAAGTAAAAGTACAGCAGTACATCTCCGTGGCCTTGGGGTAGGCAACGACTTCTTAGATATGAAACCAGGGGCACAGGCAGCAAAACAGAAAACTGGTAAGTCAATCAAAACTTACAGCTTCAGTGCATCAAACTCCATCAGCAAAGTGACAAGACAACCACAGAGGAGACAGAATATCCACAAATCATGTATCTGATAAAAGGCTTATATCCATCAAGAACTCATAACAGTAGAAAGACAAACAGCCCAATTTTTTAAATTAACAAAGTACTTGAACATACATTTCTCCAGTGAACATATCCAAATGGTCAAAAAGCACATGAAAAGATGCTCAACACAGTTGAGATGCAAATCAAAACCACAGTAAGACACCACTTTACACCCACTAGGATGGCTATTAAAAAAAAAAACAAAAAACAGAGAAACATCAGAGTTGGAGAGGATGGGGAAACTGGAACCCTCATACGCAGCTGGTAGGAATGTCAAGCGGTGGTGCATGGTACAACCGTCTTGGAAGAGTTTGCACTTCCTCAAAAAGTTGAAGACAGATTTAGCATTGATCCAGCAATTCTACTCCTAGGTCTACACCTAGTGATTTGAGCAAATCACGTAGCCACACAAAGCTTGTACACAAATGTTCAGGGCAGCATTATCCACAGTAGCCCAAGGTGAAAACCCAAACGTCCATCACCTATGAGAAGATTAATAAACGTGCAGCCATACCATGGAATATTATTCAGCCACAAAAAGGAATGAAGTACTACCACTATACGGTACAACGGGGCTGAAGGTTAAAAACATTACACTGAGTGAAAGAGGCCAATGCCAAGACCACCACTGGAGATCCCATTTACACGAAGTGTCCAGAAAAGGCAGTTACAGAGACAGAAAGAGATCAGTGGTTGCCTGGGACTGGGGGTGCTGAGGGAAAATGGGGAATGACTTCTCCGGAGTATGGAGTTTCTCTGAGAAACAATGAAATTAGACTCAGATGGTGGTGGTTGCACAACTCTGTAAATATACTAAAAACTACTGAATTGAACTCTTTAAATGGGTGAACTTCACAATATGTTAACATAAATTGTATCTCAGTAAAGCTGCTACAAAAATAAGCTGAAAGAGCCCATAGAAATCAAGGGTCGAGCAGCTCTACACGTGCCTCACGACACCGGGCGCACAGGCAGCGCCTGCAACAAGCCCACCGCTTGGCTGCTGACAGCACCTTCTCTGCACAGACGTCATCCCCAGGGCGCGTGCCATCTGTGGAGACACTCCAGCAAAGGCCCCTCTTCATCCCTCCCAGGTATCCAGCCCTTCCATCCACAGGCACCGGTGCTCCCAGGGACATCCCCACCCACCACAGACAAGCTTCTTGTGGCCTTGGTCCCAGGCTGCACCTCCATGTGGCCGGGTCCTAGAGCTAGGACACGCAGGCCTTGAAATCAGTGGTCCGTCTGCACCCGCCATGCTGTCCCCCTGCTCAGACCCACTGAGCAGCTTCTGCCCCATCCCCTCACTGGCATGAGTCTTGCTCCCAGGAACCATGATGTCACTGCAGGAGAAGAACCACGGCCATGCACACATTCTTAATGGGCGACAGCACCCCCACGAGGGTGAAATTGGTTCTGGGGGACAAGACAATCCCAGACATCACAAGAGCTCACGACCCTCCAAATTGGGACCGACAGGATACTGAAACTGCACAGAAGGGAGAAGAGACACTGGGACTCAGAAAGGCCTACGTGAGAAAGAAGCCTGAGGACACAGGCCTAGAAGGCTCTCTCCTGCAACACTCACGATGCTCGCATCATGCCAGGGACTGGGCCGCGCCAGGACGGGGCTGGATGAAGCACCACAAGGTGCACACACAAACTGAGCTTCACACTCACCGTCTGAGAGCCGGGAAGGGAGCAGCAGGCCTCGTCTGCCCAGTTCCGCCAGCGCCAGACACCCGCCATGCCAGGCACTGTCCGTCTCCTGGAAACTGAAAATACAAGAGAGCCTGAGACCCCAGCACCGTGCCAGCTTGTCCCCCCAGGACCCAGAGCACACGTCCACCCACTGGGCTGAAAGCATCATTAAAACTCTTAGTAAGTTTGTCAGCTAACGAGGTAAAGTACTCCAAACCAACTGGAGACGACAGCCATGTTCAGATCTCCAGAGAAAGAGTCCAAGTCCTGGGTCAGCCTCACATGCCCCAGAAACACACCTCCCTCTGTGATGTCCCCACACACCTGAAACAGTCCAGCACCGACCCGGTCACGTCATCCGCCAGCTCTTTGGGCAGTCTTCCAGCCATCCTACCAATTCTGAAAAGGAAAAGCAGCGTCAGCATCTGTCAGCATCACCAGCCCGTCGAGAGCCCATGCTACACTAGGAACATCCCGAGAGACTGTCCTTCCCGCCAGAGAAGGGCCAAGTGGCTGAGTCTGTTCCACAAAGGCCAGCTGCCCCATCGGGGGCCCATCACACTGACATGAACACAGGACAGATATCTGGGGGACCCGGGCAAAGGGGGCCCACTGGGCACGTGTTTGTCTCGGACAGTCAAGGGTCCCAGCTCAGCCCACCAAGGTCTGCCCAGCAGGCTGTCCCACCCCCATGCTGGATGCCAACTGGGCTGGCTCCCCTAAGGTCACCTGCCTGGGTTGTATCCCGGCCAGCAGCACCCCAGGAAGACCCACCCTCCCAGCCCATCACATTCCAAGCAGACAAGACTCTGGGCTTCAAAGTTACCCAAAAGCCTCCATGTGCGCCCCCTTTCCCTGCTGCTTGCTATGTGAATTAGTTGGCACAGAAACCCAGAACTCTCGGGGGAGGCCCACCAGCACTTCCATCAATTTTACTTTTCCCCGTAACCATTTCCTTTGTACTCTGTCCCCCATGTCCCTCTGGCCCACCTGGGTGGGCCTGGGCACCTCTGCTGGTTGTTCCCTCAGGCGCAGCAGAGGGGAGATGCCAGACTCTGGGATTAAGCGGGGCTGTGCAGCACCCCTTCCTACATGAGGGGTGTACCCCTGGCCCTGGGGGCAGGAAGTGAGGGTCACGGCGATGAGGACATGGACGAGTAAGAAAAGGAACACCTGAAGGTTAACAAAAGGCAAATGTGGCTCACTCCAACCAAAAATGCAAGAAAATGAAGGAGCCACTGACCAATCTCAGCAATGTTCTTGAAAATTAGGACATAAAGCAATAAATATAAATTAGGAAAAAAAAAACCAGTCTACCTTTTAAAACTCTCAGAGCTGTTCACAGCTATCAAAATCCACAAGAAGTTCTTCATGATTAAGAAGACCCAGCAGACCCGTGAGTACCTGGGAAGTAAGCTGCCAGCCCCCAGCCCACCCCTGGCCTGAATTGGGCACCTACCCTTTGGCCGCAGACCACCGCACGATCGTGTCCTTGTCCTTCAGCCCAACCAGCAGCTGCTCTGGAAGAACAAAGGAAGGCCAGTCTGTGAGCCGCATGGAAGCACTCGGAATTCAAGCTGAGCTCTCAGTTCCCAGCTTTAAGGTAACCCACCCTGCACGTCACTCCAAACAACACTATGAAGGGAATTACAGGAAGAACCTTAAGTCTAATCATAAGAAAAGGACATTTCCTCCTGTGTGTTTTCAAATCATCATTTAAGACCAACTTCTGCCATAGCTCCTAAAAAGTACATCCACCCATCCTCACAGGCACTGGGCAGAGAGCATCAGTGAGGGAGGCTGCCCAGAAAAAACAAGTGTCTGCTGGAGGCTGCAGAGAGCAGTTCTCCTGGGGACCGGGTCCTGGAAATGGTCAGCCACTAGGAGAGGCTGCTCAGAGGCCTCGTGAGCACGACGGGCCTTGCAGGCCGGTCAGTGGAGGCCCTGCTGGAGAGCAGAGGCAGGACGGAGCCTGTGGAGGTGTACGCACAGGGGCACCCTGACCACAGCAGTCTAGGGCCGCATCAGAGGGCGAGGGGGACTGCGGGTGCAGGAACCCCCAGCCTCTCCTCCCGCCCTGCGAAGGCCGGAGGTCGAACTGGGTGCCCTGCAGGTGGAGATGAGGCGGCCCGCGCTCACCGATCACACTCTCCACCTCCTCGGGGACGTCATCCTGTCCATCGCTGTCGGGGGTCTCAGCCTGTGTCACGGGCTCTCTGGGATTCTGAATGGAATGCTGTAAGCTCTCGGCCAAGGAGCGGCAGCCCCGCTGGTACCTGCAAGGAGCAAACAAACCTCAGACCCACTGGGACACCCTGGAGCTAGAAACTCCCGACTGATTCAGCAATTTATGAATAGCATCACTGTGGAAATTCCATGTGCTTTCCAGGGACGGGATGGACAGGAAGGAAACTGAGCAATAACGGTTGCCAGCATGGACTGTCAAGGAAAGATGACCACCTCATCTGAGCTTCAGAACACAGATTCACCCTCTAGAGGACTTAGAAACCCTCACGCGTTAGAAAGCTTTCTTACCAGAAAGGCAGATGATAAAGCGTGACAGTAAGAAAGCCTGTGACTGAGATGGCAGGAAAGGCATGTTCGAACCCACTGGCCTTGGCCCTATCTCCATAGGCTCCGCCTCCAGGTCCCAGCTGAGTGCAGTCCCACCCCCGCCCCTGGGCCAGGCCCTGCCTTCCGCACCCCAGGGGCCACAGCTGGTCCTCTCCAGCTCCCAGAGCCCACCTCCTGAATGGCTCTCACTACTTCCTGCCCACCACACCCCCCTCCTCCACCTACTGAGGTCACCAGCATTATCTCCCACGGCGCCGTGAAGGGTCCCACAGCACAGGCCAGCTCAGCTGTCTGACTGCACAGTCCCTGAACTTCCGGTTGCCTCAGTTTCCCTGTCTGTAAAGTGAGGGCAGATGGGAGGATGCGCACAAAGCACAGACCAGGGCCTGTGCAGAGCGAGGCCCACAAACACCGCCTCCCTTCCTGGAAGCCGGCAGGCACGCTTGGGCCTGACTCTGGGGCAGCTCCATCTCAGGACAGGGCCTGGGGCACAAATGGTGACAGGCGGAGTTACAGCATGACCACTAGGGGCCGTAGCCTAAGGCCAAGTCCGGCAAGAGATAACTGGGGCTTTGGAGATAGAGGCAACCTGGACGCTGTTAGCTGTGGCCTTGAGGCCTCAGATTCCGTGGGGCAGTTCCCAGGATGGAAGGTCAACCAACCACCAATGGCCAGTGATGGAATCAGCCCTGACTATGCAATGAGGCTTCCAGTAAAACCCACGGAAGCCCCATGCCCTCTCCCTGAGCCCTGCCCTGCCCTGCCCTGCCCTCGGCATCTCTTCCACTTGACTATTCCTCAGCCTTTTGCAACAAACCAATCATCTCGTAAATAAAATATTTCTGAGTTCTGTGAGCCACTCTAGCAAATTATCAAACCCAACAAGGGGGTAGTGGGAACCGCCAACCTGTAGCCCAGCTGTCAGGAGCGCAGGTGACAACTGGGACTTGGAACCAGGAGGGGAGGGGTTGAGGGGGGAAGAGACAGTCTTGGGGACTGAGCCCTTAATCTGTGGGATCTGGTGCTGTCTCCACGGAGACAGATTCAGAACTGAGTCCACACTGCAGGTCACCCAGAGGGTGTCTGACAACTGCCTGGTCTGGGGAAAACAACGCAAAAGAATCAGAGCAGCAACAGGTAACTGAATCAGGGAGAAGGTCACCAGGCGCCACAGGACTGTGGTCATAAAGTGCCCAACAAGCAGCAGGCACGTGGTGACGACTGTTGACTCTGCCGCTGTTCTCCTCCAGTGAGGACATGCTCACCACCTCACAGGCAAAGTCCTCATCACTGTCCAGCAACCAGGGACCAGACAGGCTGCCACCGGACTCTCCCTCCCGCCTTAACCACAGATCCAGACAAAGTGCATAAACCAACTGCTGGCAGGCACAAGACACCCACGGCAAGGCTCCAAGCCCTCACAGCAGAGAAGCCCTCGGGCGCACCCACTGTCCCCTCTGCTTCCTCCCAGAGGAACTTTCTAAACCACAGCACAGGAAAGTAGAGCCCAAGCAGAGAGCCACTGTCCTGACGGGCAGAAAAAAAAATCGTGACGAGATGGCTACTAAGTGGGGACAGACACTAGAGGAAGCGGACCTGAGAAAGCACCCCAAATTCTGCATAAGTCTCCTGAATCCTCAGGCAACTGTGAGGCACGTTAAGATCCAGACGCGCCATCAGAGAGCAGGTAAGAGGCCAAGAGCCAGAGTCCAGAGGTACCCGGGCAGTCACTGAAGTGTGGGTCCAGCAGGAGGGACCGACAGGCCACACGTAAGACACAGCAGCTGCTGCGGGAGCGAGGGCTGCATCCCAGTGGGAGGAATGGACCAGGCCCGGGCAGATAGCAAGATAGCAAGAGGGGCAGTGCAGCCAGTTACCCGCCTGCCAGATAGACACACTCCTAAGGGGACGATAACCAAAAAGGAAATGAATCTACAAGAGAACGTGAAAGTGCATCAGAGGGGATAAAATGAAAAAAAAGATGGAAGAGACAGAAAGCAAACAACAGGCCGGAAGACTGAAGCCACCACGTTTAACGATCACACTCAGTGTCCACGTTTAACGATCACACTCAGTGTCCAGGGAGGTACAGCCTGAACAACGTAACTGTGATGCTGAATTACTCTCCTTCCCGAGTAAACGCTTAGAGTACTTGTGGTGGTTCACTTCAATGTGTCAAGCTGGCCGGGTCACAGGGCCCAGATATTTGTTCAAACATTATTCTGGGTGCACCTCTGTGGGTGACTCTAGGTGAGATAACATTTACCTTGTGGGCTGAGTAGAGCAGCTTGCTCTCCCCAGTGTGGTGGGCCTTGCCCAGCCTGGTGAAGGCCTGGGGACCACAGACTGGATCACTCTCCCCTCAATGAGGGATTCTTCCTGCCTTCAGACTCAGACTGAAACATCAGCTCCTCCTGAGTCTCTAAGCCTACCAGATCTGGACACTCACAACCAGGAACCAATTCCTTGTGTCTCTCAACACACATACACACACACCCACTCCCACACTGGTTCTGTTTCTCAGGGGAACGCTAACATAGTACAGAATGTTAACCTTTTACAGCGTCTGGAAAGCAGACACTAACATTAGTCTCATAAAGTTTACAGAACATCCTTACAGTATGCAGAATACTCAAAAGGTATTTCAGTAAAACATCACTAATATATAACACACTTCTCTGCAATTCCCTATAACTGAAAAGATAATCAATGATTCCTCATAATCAAATAATTCCTCCCAAAACATACATATTAATACTTGAAATAAAACTGAAGACTGGGTGGGAGTGGGGTTCAGGATGGGGAACCGATGTACACCCATGGCTGATTCATGACAACGTATGGCAAAAACCACTCCAATACTGTAAAGTAATTAGCCTCCAATTAAAATATATTAATTAATTTTTTAAAAAAATACTGAAGACTGTTAAAAATGTAGTACCCCAGCACAATAGAACAGGCTGTTTCCATGGGAGCCACTAGGACCATTAAGACATCTTTTCCATCCTCAGACAGAGACAGCTCTCTCTGAGTAAACCCTGAGGAGTGAGCCTGAAACCCAGACTGAAATGACCAGAATAGAGCTTCCCCTGCGGTGTGACCCGTCAGTGATGCTGCCCTACACTAGAATAGGCACTTTCAGAACAAGAGACAAGCTTTCCCTCTCATCAGCCCCACTTCAAAATTCTACCTGGAAGATGTGAAGTCAGAAAATAATCCAAAGAAAAAAGCTGTTCCTTTCAAAATCAGAAACACTCTTGAGACTGGGGGCGGGGGAATGAAAGCAGGAGGACACATCAATTAGCCCACTGGGCCCAGATGCCTGAAACCCCGGGCCCCACACCAGCCTCCAGATACCCCAGGCTGCATGGTCACTGCTCAGTCTACCAACCTCCATTTGGCCACCTGGGGCTTCAGGAAGGTCAGGCCCAGCCGCTGCACGAGCTTCACCCCGAGCTTCCGGAGCAAGGTCTGGTTGCTGTCGGGGAGCCTGCAGCTGTCCAGGCACTGGAGAACGGTGGCAGCTGCGAACACAGAACATCCTGCTCAGTTTGCTGGAAAGGTTTGTGTGATCTCCCAAACCCACCAACCCCACCTGACATGCTCAACATCAAAACCAGACACTTCCCGGGCCCCTCCTCCAAGTCAGCGTGAAGGCCCACATCAACGCTGCGCCCCTTGAGCTCTGCTTCATTAAGACCTCATCACCTCATGTCACTTAAGCGCACTGGAGTCGGACCTGCTCCACCAGGCATTCAGAGGTGGGACGCAGAGGAGCCCAGGGAGCGAGGAGCACCTTGAGCAGAGAGGCTGGGTGAGCACATGGCGCTGGAGCACACGCTAAGGGCCACGAGGACCATGCAGACAGACTTGGGTGTGAGGCTCTAAGAACAGGGAGGGATCTCCACAACCAGGGGAGCGGTGTGATCGGGTCCCCCTGCCACTAAGGCTGTTCAGGGCAATAAGGAGAGCGTCAGAGAAGGCGGAGGCGAGGAGAGCACACGAGACCATGTTTCGAGTTAAGACAAGAGCAGGGCAGTTTTCAAGCCAAGTTGTGATGGCATCTGGGTAACTCCCCAAAAGACCCAAACGTCATACAGTGACCAGCCTGGGTACAACTGATGGTAACTCAAGACAGACTCGGGGTCTGCATGTGCAAGTCTGTTGAGGACAAACGTGTGATGATGCTGAGTGTCGACTGCTCATGTTCTCAGGTGTGACCATGACATCAAGATGATGTTTCTTAAAAGAGTGAACAGATGCCAGTGGGATGACAGGGTGTCTCGGGCAGGGGGGACGGTGTGTGAGGGGGAGCATGGATGAAACAGGATGCCCATGCATCAAAAACCTGACGCTTGTGATAGAAACATGAGAGTCCACTATACCAGTGTCTCTTCCGTTGTGTATATGAAATGTCCCATGATGAAATGTCAAGATACAAACAGACTCTACTACCCAAATATGATCCATGCATCTTCTAAGGCACAGACTAAGAAATTTCTCGTTTCAGGTAGTAAGCCTTCCTGCAGCAAGAATGACTATATAGGTTTTCTTAAGTTGAAGTTTAATCTAAAATTAAGAGAATGCGACGAAAAGGGCAAATGATGTAGCCATGGTGCCAGCAAGAATGCAGCTGGGCTCCCAAGAAGCGAGCTGAAGACCTCAGGGCTAGGTCTACATTCCAAGTCCCCAGGATCGAGACCTGTCAGTCAGGAACCCAGACCTCCTCCCGTACAAGGCCTGAGGCCAAAGAGTTAGATTATTCACACATACACACTCTCTCTTACACACACACACATACACACACAGAAGACAAAAAAAATTTGTGACAACAAAAAAATACAGCAAGTCACAAATTTTTGTGCCTATGAATAATCTTAGTGAGACACATTTGATCAGAATTTGGGCAAACTCATGTCACAAACACATCCTCACTTACAAATAAATCTTACCGTAGGGTAAACAGTCTTCACGTTTTCCATGTTTAAATATTTGTGCCTAAAAAAAAACAAACAAAAAAAAACTATTAAAATATTACAAAAACCTTTACAAATTTAAAACATAAATTATCAAAACAACTCTTTGCAATCTTTCAAAATTTTTATCCTGAACACTCGCCATGAAGTAACAAGATTTGCTATACAGGAAAGAAATTACAAGACTGAAAATCTTCCAAGTGGGCAGCATAAACCAGGGACGCAGCCTGAGGCGGGCTCACTGACGCACGCCCGTGTTGGAGTAAGCGCGCCGGCCTGTACGGAGAGGAAAGAACGGCACCAGGTTTCCAGGACCGGCGTGTAACTGAAGGTACCAAAGGATAAGAACCACAGGTTGAATTATCCCACACAAAGGTAAGGCTCCCACAAACTCATCCGCAATCCGAGTCAACAAAGGAGAAAGGGCCCCTCCTGCACCGCACACACGTGGGGCCAGCAGGCCGTCAAAACATCAAACCCTGAAGTCCTCAACCTGAAATTTTACCCTCTGCTTTCAAGTCTGCAAAGTCAGTGTTAGTCACTCAGTCGTGTCCTACTCTCTGCGGCCCCACGGACTGTAGCCCGCCAAGCTCCTCTGTCCATGGAATTCTCCAGGCAAGAACATTGGAATGGGTTGCCATTTCCCTTCTCCAGGGGATCATCCCAAGCCAGGGATCAAATCCAGGTCTCCTGCATTGCAGACGGATTCTTTACCGTCTTAGCCACCAGGGAAGCAAGTCTGCAAGACTTGTGGTAATTCACACAGGTACCCAAGCCCTTAAACGAAGAGCTCTAAAGCTGAGCACCTTTAAGAAAACAACTAAGGAACTTGTCCTCCTTCAGGAATAGCATTTAACTGGCACAGAAGACCGCTGCTTAGATCATCTGAAGGTACATGGGCCTGACTTCCCTGGACCCTGTCCCCCAACACCAGGTCCTGCCAGCCAATGAGCTACACTGAGTTGAGATGAAGAGGGTGAACACCATCCCAGACACTTAGTCAGTGGCATTTCATGTGGAGACTAACCACCCGGGAGCCCTGGACGCGCCAAGGCAGGCACACAGAACAGGCCACAGGGGCTCAGACCCACAGGCCCAAGACATCCCAGTACTCAAAGCACCAAGCAACCTCCCAGCCAGCAGCCCACAGCTCCACCACCATGTCCCAGCACGTGGGACAACACCCTGGCCGCGCCAGCCCTGCTCTGCACCTCTGCTGCGAAGCCCCTCGGCAGAAGTCACGCTCTGCTCTGCACTTTCTGCCCTTCTCTCCCCATCAATGCAACCCCAAAACCATGAGCCAGCCATCAGACTGGGACGTTCAGGGCACTTCGCTCCTCCATGACACACACCATAAATGGAGAAGGACCCCCGGACACCCACAGGTCACATCTGAAATATACCCATTTCAGGACTGGTAAACCACTCCCCAAACACTTGAAATCTCTGCCTTTACAATCTGGATTTATGACAAGGGGGAAAGTCACCCAGATCCCCGAGCTTCTTCCTGGTGAACTTTGGAAGCAGTCAGGGAGGTGGCTCCGTGGAAAGGAAGGAGGAAACCATCCGGCAGCCGGATGAGTCTCAACAGGATGGGAAGCCCCCAGGCGAGCCGCCCACGGCCCCGGGCATAGCACTCCTCACCCTGCTCCAGCAGCAGCGGCCACAAGAGCCACCCTCTCAGTGCTGGCCGTCAGCCTCCCGCCCAGACTGCCAGGACAGACCCAGTGGACTGGCTCAGAAGGACAGAGGCCCAGGCTGGTGGCTGTGGAGCTGATCTGGGACCAGGAGTAAGGAGAGGGCAGGCCGCACCGCACAGCCACTGCCAGCCCTCACCTGCCTCGCATCCCTCCAGCTCTACCCTGGCCTCCCCAGCGACCCAGACAGTTCAGACCCCAACAATAAAGCTTACAGGACACACCACTGTTAGATACCGCTAACTTTAAAAAACTAAACGTCAGGGTTCATAACAATAACCTGGCCATGGTGGTCTCAGCTCTGAAGTGCCTCATACAAACCAAGACAGAGTACCTGGCCAAGGATGCGGCCTCACTGAGGGTCCGGTTTCTCCTCCAAGCAGAGCAGGGCTGGGGGGAAGGGGTGCGGGGTGCTCAGGGCTGGCCCAGCCCAGGTCATGGCGCCAGCGCACCACAGTCACACACCACCTCCCCTCTGTCCTCGGAGCACAAGGCCATCCACACGGCCACTGCCGTTGCACACAAAGAACCGGAGCCTCTAGGATACAGCCGACAACACGACAAGCACAAAGTTATGAAACCACTCAGGTCTCAATCGACTTTCAAAGTGATAGCAATTATACACTTCAAAACACAAATAAATGTCTTGGTATAAGAATAACTGCCGACACAAATCTTGCCGAAATTTTCTAAACCCATGAAGCACACCCTAGCGCGCCAACAGCTCTAGGAAGTGACGTAGAAAATACCACCAGGAAGACTGATGGTCTCAACTTCTGAAGCACCAGAACCACTGACGGCTCTGAACCCTGCCCCCGCAAGCTCTGCGCTGAGCCCAGGTGGCAAGAGCGGAGACCCCGCCACACAGGGCGGCGTGGCGGGCAGACACAGCCAGGTTAGCAGGCACGAATGCGTGCTGGGCACCACTGAACTCAAAGTACCCACGCTCCGTTCTCTTCCAGGGGATCCTACCATCAGAAGTACTACCACGTGGGCATGAAAAAGGACAAATCTGAGCCAGTTCTAGTGAGGTAGATGAACCTGTTAAAGTGAAGGAATTCAGAAAAACAAATCTCCTGTATTAATGCATTTATGTGGAATCTAGAAAAATGGTACTGAAGAACCTATTTGCAGGGAAGGGATGAAGACAGACATATAGACAACAGACCAGTGGACACAGTGGGGGAAGGCGAGTGCAGGACAGAATGGGGAAAGTAGCATCAACATGCATATCTACATACACGAGAAGGGCACGGCAGCCCACTCCAGCGTTCTTGCCTGGAGAATCCCACGGACAGAGGAGCCTGGCGGGCTACAGTCCATAGGGTCACAAAGAGTTGGACGTGACTGAAGCAATTTAGTAGGCATGCATGCTACATATACATGCGGAGATAAACACACACACACACACACACACACACACATGTATCAACATATATACTGATACATATAAAACAGATAGCTGGTGAGAACACAGGGATCCCAGTCTGGCACTCTGTGATGACCTAGACAGGTTGGATGGAGAGAGGGGAGGGAGGTGATATATGTATTAATTATGGCTAATTTGCATTGCGCTAGGCAAAGAATCCAGTTCGATTCCTGGGTCAGGAAAATCCGCTGGAGAAGGGATAGGCTACCCACTCCAGTATTCTTGGGCTTTGCTTGTGGCTCAGCTGGTAAAGAATCCGCCTGCATACCGGGAGACCTGGGTTCGATCCCTGAGTTGGGAAGAGTTGGGAAGAGCCCCTGGATTCGGGAAAGGCTACCCACTCCAGTATTCTGGCCTGGAGAATTCCAGGACTGTATAGCTCATGGGGTTGCAAAGAGTCAGACATGACTGAGCAACTTTCACTTTCAGCAGAAATCAACACAATACTGAAAAGCAATTTTCCTCCAGTTAAAAAATAAGTTACAAAAAAAGAATTATTACTATGTGGGTAAAAACACTTTTGTTTTAAAAATTAGTCCTCAAAAACAGCGTGCTGATTATGTGGAACACCCACTGAAGTATTTAGAGGCAGTGGAGTGATTTAAAACAGTTCAACAACACAAGCGTGTGTGGTTGTGTATTTTAATATACACACACAGGTGCACACCAACACATAAAACACACATATATAAAGTCAGGAATTCAAGGACTTCACAAGAGTCCACAGAAACCAAAAGGATAACAAAGGAATTTTATAAACTTTATGACAACAAGTAAGACAACTCAAAGGAAAGCGACAAACTACGAGATTCCAAATTAGCAGAAATGACTTAAGAAACAGAAAATCTGAATGGACCTGGATCATGTAACAAAACAAACAAAAAAACTAATTAGTACTGCAGAATCTTTCCAGAAAGAAAACCCCAGGCCCACATGGCTTCATAACAAATTCTAGCAAACGTGTCATGTGTAACACGCGTGGAGAATCCTCAGCACATTAGGGGGTAGAGAACGAGGAGTCCCCTTTGAAAACTTCATTTTTATTCTATACTTGGTGACGAGATCAGCAGTTTAGGGGCTGTGTGTCTGTCCCGTAAGCTTCACTGTTGGGGTGTGAGCTGTCTGGGTCCTGTGCGAGGGCCTGGCCTGGCTTCCAGGGGAGGCCATGGTAGAGCTGGAGGGATGCGAGGCAGGTGAGGGACAGCAATGGGCTGTGCGGTGCGGCCTGCCCTCTCCTTACTCCTGGCCCCAGACCAGCTCCACGGCCGCCACCAGGCGGACTCTGTACACACGAAGGGAAGGGTCACAGGAGTTACGGATTCTCCTGTGAATGGACTCAGAAGGGCAAAAGGGGTGAACAGGAACAAGAATCACAGAGGGCCAGGGCTTTGGTTTTGTTGGTTGGTTTGCTTTTCCACAGGAAACGGGGCCGTCTTCACTGGCCTTCCCTCCCGAAAACACAGTCCAACCCAGCGTGCGCAGAGGATGGTGACCCTCAGCAAAGGGAGGAAGTGGCCCACAGAAACAGTCTGGTCTTTAGATGCTCAGGAGGAGCCATCAGCCAAGCCACTACATGGGGAGGGTACCCCACTTCTCATGGATGCGTAAGACACGGGCCAACTGAAGACCCCTGAGGCAATCACCCCACACAGAGACAAGGCCACAGAGCATGCACATCTGAGGCGGGATGACTGTTCCTGCTCTTCTAGAAACCAGCACACACAAGGTGCAAACAGACGCGTTTCTCAGTAATCGCTCTCAACCACCACACCTTCCAGTCACCACCCACCCAAGCCGGCTCTTCTGCCCACTGTGCAACCAGCTTCCCTCCCCGGGGCATGTTCTCTAGCCGTAAATCACAGGCTGTCAGCTGCTGGAAGCAAGTCTGCCTGGCTGCCGAGCAGGAGATGCTGGTCTGAGGCCCCTGGAGGCACCACCGAGTCAAGGCCAAGAAAAGCAGCTCCACCCCAGGCTCCGGGAGAAAGGGGCCCACACCACAGGGCTCAGGGGTGCCACGAGTACCCGAGAACTGTCCTGCGAGCTGAGGAGCACTGCGGGACACCTGGCTGCACGACGGCCCATTCCCCGTCCCCCAGGGAGACGTGACACCGCCAGCAGACGGCACAGGGCCAGGAAGGGCAGCCTCCCCTGTTCTGTGCTCCTGAGGCCCATCTCCGGGCCGAGGAGGGCACCGGGCCCCGGTACCACTGTTCCTGATGTGCGCACACAAAGGGGACAACACGTGATCGGAAAGGACCGTTGGCACCAACACTTCAGTTCCAGGCCGGATGCCACTCAGAGCTTAACCCACGGTCCTTGTGGGAGCCACAGAGCCCAAGCAGGGCCAAACCTTCCAGGGAAGGCAACAAAGGCTAATTGCTGAGCACCCTTCAAGTAAACCCAAAGGCACTGTACAGAGGGATTCTCTTAACTCACTCTCCAGGCCCCCTCCCACCAGGTCAGAGAAGAAACCTCACCACCACCCCTCTTCCACCACCTTCCACTCATCCACCCTCACACACACACACACACACACACACCTGGAGGCTTGCAAAAATAAAAGTGGGGGGAACATGAAAGATGCCGTCATCTCCCTAAGAAATCAAAGTAAGCTGAAACTGGATGAGGGAGCACTAACAAATACAGAGGAGAACTGACCTGAAGGCCATGCCCAGCAGGCTACACTGAGGAACAGGCCTGAGGGAGGGGAGCAGGCAAGCCAGCCCGCCCAGAGGCACCTCCAGCCTCAAGCAGCAGCGAGACTTCTGCTCCCTTGAGAGTGTGCCTGCTCTACGTCCTCAGGGCTATATACATTAAAGGGAAAAGAAAAAAACTTCCTTAACTATGGAAAAATTCTAATTGCTGAAGTTAAGTTTTCAATGGTTGGGAAAAACAGCTGACTATTATTGGCTAAAACCCAGAATGAAAAACTACAATTCTGATAAAACACATTTATTAATACATCTAGTAAACTTAAAAGGATTTTAAGTACATAAATATGTAAATAATAGTTAACAGTTATAAAGAAATGTTTAAACGATCAAAACAATCACGTCTAGCTTTATCTTCCCACTGTGAGTTCAATCTTTCCCTAACCTAACAGTGAAATCCCAACCATAAACACACACCTTCACAGGCAGGCAGATGGAGCCCCGGCCCAGCCCCTGACCGCGCCTTCCAGGGTCCCACCTAGAAGAGGAGGCCGCACAAGAGCTCAGAGGACACCGGACGACCATGCCCTCCTGTCTTCAGATGTCAACCTGCTTGTGATGATGCATTCTACCACCTTATTAGCCGCCAAGCTTTCTCAACCGCTCCAAACAGAACATGGAGAGGTGAGGATCCTAACTGCAAGCTGCATTTAGAGGTTCCCATTTAAATGACCCCTCCCCAAACCCGAGCACTTGGGCTGCCTCTGGCCTCACCACCCGGAGGGGCCATTTTTCCAGGCAGAGGCAGACGACTGGGAAGCCACTCAGGTGGCTCTCACCTGGCCCGGCCACCCTGACAAAGCCTGGACAGACACCACAAACCATGAGCAGCCACACAAAGGCACAGGCACAGGCAGGCTTTCCACCACCCCTAATACATGAATTTCAAACACCATGAAGCTAAAAAAGCTCAAAGCTCTGCTCTTAAAAGGATCAGAATCAATCTGAAGAGCAGTAAAGAGGCTGCTGCACCTCGACCTCCATACTGGGAAGGTAGACCCCGAGGATGGCAAAGACCAGAGGGACAGTCTTGGAGGCAGAGCCAGACCAGTGGACTTCCGATCCCTCCCAAACGGGCCTCACTAGGACCACTGACTTTACTGCTGAAGATTCTTCAGATGAAAACAGACTCTCAATTGACAGATGAGTATCAAAAATACTGACTGCGCAAACTATTTGCCTAACACATGGCATACAAAGGATACAAACACACGATCCCTATCCCAGAAACTGAGAAACAGTCAACACAGGGCTTGCACAGCTCCCAGAGCAGAGGTCAGAGGAGGGGGCTGTGCTCCCCAGAGAACAGTCCCAAGCAGAGCTGGCTAGGACGCAGGAAGGGGCAGGGGCCGAACTCTGGAGCCGAGCCCAGCAGGAAGACAGGACTATGTGCAGAAGTGAGACAAGAAGAGGGAGACACAAAGAGAAAGGGGAGAAGAGCCTCGCCTGGGACCAGATGGGCAGAGCTGAGCCTACTGAACCAAAGGGCTTTGACGGGGCAGGCCACGTAAAAGCCCTTTGGTTCAGTAGGCTCAGCT
>NW_011494943.1:13265982-13266320 GCF_000754665.1 Bison bison bison | reverse complement strand
GAGAAAAAAAGGAGTTATTATGAGATTATATGAAATTATGTGTGCGAAACTTCTGAAAACTGGGAAGCACTACAGAATATGACAAATCTTTCATTCAATTAAAAAAAGAGTAAATCCAAAGTCATCACAAGGAAAGAGTCATCACAGGAAAAAAAGTTTTTTTCTGAATCTTTTATTTTGTATCTATATGAGATGATACCTGTTCACTAAGCCTACTCCGATAATCATTTTATGATCAGCTTCAGCAATACATGAACCGTGAACTTCCAGATGTTCAAGCTGGTTTTAGAAAAGGCAGAGGAATCAAAGATCAAATTGCCAACATCCGCTGGATCATC
>NW_011494943.1:13265308-13265882 GCF_000754665.1 Bison bison bison | reverse complement strand
CCCTCCACTCAGGGCGGGCCACTGAGTGGAGGGCGGGCAGCAGCGGGCAGACACCCGCGCTCGAGGCGAGGACCTGGGTGGAGGATGGGGGGAGGCGGGGGGGCAGCGGCAAGCGTGGCCCGCCGAGCACTGGACCAGTAAAGGAGGGCTGGGCCGGGGAGACACCTCGCACCACGTCCCTGCCGTGGGGCTCAGCACTGGACTTGGCCTGGGAGGGCACAGACAGCGCCGGCCGGCACCCTCCTCTGCTGCGGGGCCGCACTCAGAACTCGGGTGGGAGGAGGGCAGAGCCACAGCACGACAGACACCGCCTTGAGCTGTGGAGCCTGAAGCACCAGAGGTGAGCAGAGCCAAAGCTCTGGGAGCGAGGACAGAAACCAGGGACGAAGGTCAGGGAGACTCAGGCACACACAGAGCACGCTGGAGGGCAGGGCAGCGTGGCCAGGCAGCCGGGTGGGTGGGGGCTTCGAGGTGGGCACTGCCACCTGGGCGGAGGGACAACGGCAGTCTGCATCTGTCTCCCACCGGGCCCAGCGGTCTGTGTATGTCTCTCATTCAAGGGTCGGGGGCGGGC
>NW_011494943.1:13261054-13265208 GCF_000754665.1 Bison bison bison | reverse complement strand
TGGGCCGCCGGCGAGGGCACACCTGTCCTGCCGGACACGTCACCCCATCATACAGCAGGTGTACAAACCAGGCCGCCAGGGAACGGAGGCCAGCCTCACACCGTGCGTGTTCTAACAAGACCCGTGCTCTGGGCCGCCCGCCACGCACAGAACAATGAGTCACGTGAGACGAAAGCGGACTCGGAGTTGGCTGCTCCACATCTCAGACACACGAGGAAACTGAAGGTGCCTTATTTCTGCTGAATCTGACAACAGCACACGAACTTTTCATAAATGTGCACACCCTGAAAATGGCCACATTCAAAGGGTTCTTAACCCATGTTCCTCCACCCAGAACCTTGCTCCAGGCAAGTGCTGTGACTGAAAAACCCCAGCAGGTTCGTCTGTCCTCTGACCAAACACCTTAAATGAAACCACTGGGTGCTGTTTCCAAAGAACCCTGAACAGACAGGCACCACGTCCGCGTGAGAAAGGTTCTGGGTGAGCCCGCGCCTTCTCTTCACTTCCCTGGTTTCTCGTGTCGTCTGTGACTGTTTCACCCTTTAACAAGGTGTACCTATGACAGTGATAGAACGGACAGAAGCAGCCTCACTGTGAAGGGGGGACACACCCCAGACTTTGGCAAAGAGGACAGCGCACCCCTGTCCAGTGCCAGGGTAGGGGTCACGGAGCGGCAGGGCGGGGCGCACAGAGAGCCACCCGTCGGTCTGTGAACCTCCAACCTGCAGGGCCAGAGCAAGGACGGCACAGCTGCCAGTGTGAGCAGAGCACACCAAGTCCAAATGGCCACCAGCCTCCATTTTTAATACTATGTTTCCTTTCCTTGAATTTCCTAGATTTCCACTAATCCTAATGCTTAAGGAGGGCCTAAATCAAAGGCTGTTTCAAAGAGCTAGAATTAAGGGGCCTTCCAATGACATGAAGCCGCCAGACACGTTTCCCTCCCACAAGAGTTAAAAAAAAAAAAAAAAATCACCGCTGCAAGAGAAATATGCTTCAAGGGAAATAAAAATCAAGGCCCAGTTTCGACGGTACTTGTTACGAGTCCACCTGTTTCGCCTAACCCACACTAATGAGCAGGTGGATAGAGTGCAGCCAAGTGCATCAGAGGCGGCAGATGGAATCCTGCGGCGCAGCACACCTGCAGGATTCGTCATGCACAGCGGACGCCGAGCCTCCCCGTTCAGGTCTGACGAGCTCATGGCGAAACCGCTCCTGCCCGGAGAGCTCAGCACCAACACTGCTTCCTCCTGCCCGGGCGGGCGGCGGCAGCAGCGGCAATTAGACCAGATTTCTCCTTCAAAAGAAAGGAAAGGAAAGAAGGCACATGACTCCAGAGAGACCCTAGGGCTTTTTTTTTTTCTCCAGAGGAACCACCGGGCTTCTGAGGCTGCAGAAGAGATGGGCCTGCTCCCGGGAGCACGGCAGGGTCACCTCCCCTGGCAGGACTGTCGAAGCAGGCAATACCCTCGCCAAGGGCACATCTCCCCAGAGAGCACCAGGGCGTGGCTGCCAACGCACCTCGGCCTGCAGGGCTTCCTCCTCTGGGCCAAAACAGGGGCGGAGACGTGGGGTTCAACTTTGCTAAGGCTTTGAGAAAATCACTTTACTCTTCAGGAGGAAGACACAACAGGCCTTCACTCCTCCTGAGTGTAAAACGGGGAGGCCTCCCGGTATAAAGCCCTTCCCCACTTGAGGCCAGTGAGGGCCGGCAGGAGGGCGGCAGCAGGCTCGCCAACACCTGTGCCCCACGTAGGAAGGAGCAGCAGAACTTGGGAACAACCCAGAAACAAGCAGTGAGAGGATCAAAACTGTTCAAAAAAAAAAGAAAGGACCTCTGGGCCCAGCCACAGCAGAAACTGGGAAGTGACCCCACGACCCTCTCAAGCCAAGAGGCCCCAGCATCCCGAGGACTTGAGTTGGAGAAGGCCACAGGACTGCTCGCTAGTGGCCTGAGCCAAAAGCCCACCGCCACCAATTCTGGGCGAGGGCCACAGAGGCCCTGCCAGCTGCAGGCCCCGGGGGTGGTCACCACTGGCTTCAGCCCCCCAGTGGAGGCGCCCACAGCCCAGGTGCCCTGATATGAGTGCAGCAATGGCCTCAGGAGGGGTGGCTTCCAGGCCAGGGAGCACTGCCAGGAGACCCCAGGAGCCTGTCAAGGACGCAGATTCCAGACTGGGCAGAAGAGGTCTAAAGCAGGACAAAAGTGAGTGAGTCAGGAAGCGGCACCCATGTCCGGACGGGCCTACCCTGCAGGCCCAAGTGGACTGGCAGGCTCAGTGGCGTTCGTCAGACCCTTGTTTCTCTATGACCTAAGACTTCTCGATGTGACTCACGCCAAAAAACTAAGAATCCACTTACACTCAAACCTTCAAATAAACCATCTCAGCCCTATTCACCCCATTCTTCACCAGGACTCGATGCCCTGCACACGCCCACCCAGGAACCCTGCAGCGAGAGCCTGGTGACCAGGACCACTCCCTCCCCTCTACTCCATGCTCAGCACCGTTCTTGGCCAGCCTCCCCCAGCACCGACCCCCAACAAAGCAATAAAGTCCTCCTGAAGCACCTCCCCACACACGCGGCTGGAATGAGAGTTGCCTGCAGCCACAGGCTGATACCCATGTTTTGTCAGTGTGACAGGTGGGTATGCCATAAAAAGTTTCTAGAAGACCTCAGAAACACAGGAAGTATATTTAAATTGTTACACTTAAAAAAAAAATCTACTGCTACTATTGTAGCAAGGAAGTTGAAAATATATGCTCAAACAAAATCTGACACACACATTTTCAGATCAGCCTTATTCAGAGTATCTCAGAATTCTGAGTAACTACAAGGGAGTATTAAGAAGGAAGGAAGCACGGACAGGCTGCGACACGGAAGTCCTGTGGGAACACGACGCCAAAGAAGCCAGATTCAAAAGGCCACACCGTACACGACTCCGCTTGTGTGAAACGTCCTCGAAAAGCAAATCCAGAGAGACGGAAAGTAGATCACTAGCTGCCAGGAACTGGGGGTGCCCGGGGCCACGGAGGAGGAGGTGCTGCTCATGTGTGGGGGGTTTCCTTTTGGGGTGATCAGAGTATTCTGGAACTAGACAATGGTGACAGTTGTTATCTTGTGCATGTACAAAATAACCACTGAACTTTAAAGGGTGTATTATGGAAACTGTATCTCAACTTATTAAAAACCTCTGTAATAACACATCACGTTTATTTACAGAATAAAAGGCCACAAGGAGAAACAGACATCACCTCAACAGACCACAGGAACTCAGGACAGGTCTTGTTTTTCAAGGTTTTTGGTTTTGTTTTTTTTTAATGTCTTAGATAGTCTCATCATTTAAATGACAGTCCTTCCTGAAGATACTGTGAATGAAAAGACACAGATGAGAGAACATTCTAGGAGTGGAGGAGGCAGGGCCGAGTGCTGTCCTCTGCTTCTCCCACCTCCTGTCCCTCCGCCCCGGGCCATCACGCCATCAGCCCCGCTTTCCCCAGGCCCTCTCGCCTCCTACACCCCGTCAGAACCTGCCACCGCCAAAGAGAGAAGATGGGACGACACCCAAGAAGATGACATCACACTGAGTCACGGCCCAAATGCCCCCATTTAAACACAGCCCGAAACACCCTGCTCTCCTCTAAGCGGGCCCTGGGCCCGCCAGCTTCAGAGACAAGGACAAAGTTGCCCACTGCAAGGACCACAGGGTCCAGGCAAGGGAGCCATGACCCCAGAGCTTCAGGTGCGGCAGCCTCCCCTCCCCCGAAGAATTTAAACTAACCTTTCCTCCCCGTCTACACTAGAAAAAGTACCACCAGACAAGCAAAGGCAGCCAGGAAAGGGTGCGGGTCCGGTCTGCACTTGGTGCAAACACCCAGAGCATCTAAACAAGAACAAATTCCAGATCACCTGCCTTGTTTCCTTTACGCTGGTTCTAACCATTTTCCTCTGTAACATGTCTAAGCAGCAGGAAGCCCGAGGAGGACACTCCCCTGCCCGCCCACTGGCTCTGGCTCTGCTCTGCGGGCACCAGTGCCCCCTGGTGGCGACGCACAGCATCACCAGTCCATCCCCTTCACCTGGGCAGAAAGTCGATGGCCAACAGCACAGGGCCAGCCCTGGGTCACAGGGCCCAGTGCAAAGCAGCAGAGGAG
>NW_011494943.1:13259701-13260954 GCF_000754665.1 Bison bison bison | reverse complement strand
GGCCCCATGGACTGCAGCCTACCAGGCTCCTCCGTCCATGGGATTTTCCAGGCAAGAGTACTGGAGTGGGGTGCCATTGCCTTCTCTGCTCAATGTCCTTAGCCCTGTTTAAAGCCCTTTGATGAGGGGGAGGGTGCGGATAGGATGAGGGCCACACATAGCGATCTGATCCTCAGCCTGACTTCTGATCAGCCCACAGGCTGAAGACAACAGCCAGCCGCCAAGCACCACACTACGTGGGCAGGCGCAGAATCCGCAGTGAGGCAGCCCTCGGGACAGGCAAGGGGACAGGCACAGAGTGGCCCACAGGGCCGACAGGCAGCCCGGCTGGAACTCGAAGCCCTACTGAGAGACACAAGTCACAGCGCCAGCCACTAGGGGTCACACTCCCTGCTTCCTCCCCCCACTGGCCTGCGGAGTCCGCAGGAGCCCGATGCTCTGCGTGCATCCTGCAGTGGCTGACTTCCGTTCCCAGGCGAAATCATACAAGGCGAGTTGCCAAATCACAGTAGAACACCCAGGGCTCCTTTGAAAGACTTAAGCAGGATTTTTTTCTTCTTACTAAACATGTAACAGCAGCAGAGGTCCTGAAGTACAGATAAGCAAAAATGGAAAACATCTACACCACAGATGTAACGCCCAGAAGAAGACCCTTCTGCACACACTGAAAGATCTCTGAATCCTATGCTTCCTTACTTTTTAGGAAAACTTACATCACAAATTACGTCCACTGTCAATGTGGAGCCCAGAAAACACATGCGGGTGTTCAGAGACCCCCCCTTTTCCTTCTCTCAGAAAGGTAAGCGCCAGAGAGTGAGCAGCAAAACCTTCTAACAGGACCAGACCTACCAGGTGGGACGGACACACCGCTCATTGGTGCTGTTACCACACGGCACCTGGCCTGAGAGTGAAACAGCACAGGCGAAGTGACGAACCCTATTTTGTGTATTTTAAATTAATTGTGTATTTTTGTGTATTTTTAAATTAATAAAGGAAAAGTGAAATGTTTGTAAAATGGTGAATTTAGTTACAAGAGGGGGAAAACATCTGTTATATAACCTATGACAAAAGAAATTCCAAATGGATTACTAATTCCATATGAAACAATAAAAAGGTAGAAAAATATCAGTCAGTCCAGTTGCTCAGTCATGTCCGACTCTCTGTGACCCCAAGGACTGCAGCACACCAGGCTTCCCTGTCCATCACCAATTCCCTGAGCTTGCTCAAACTCATGTCCATCGAGTCAGTGATGC
>NW_011494943.1:13258129-13259601 GCF_000754665.1 Bison bison bison | reverse complement strand
TGCTGAAGCCCCACTGGGGCAGTGTTCATTTTACCAGGGCCTGCAGCGTCCCGTCCATGGCGATGACCCCCTCGATGGTCTGGAAGGAGGAGCGGGCCAAAGTGCACAGGCTCCAGTCCAGGAAACTCGCCATCTTCTTCTGCTTGACGTCAGGCCGCGTAACAAACCTGCCAGAAGGGAACAGACAGGTAATGACAACTCAAACCTGGCCCCGGCTGACAAGAGCCCACCCCTTCCTGGCCTACCACCGCTCTCCAATGAAGACCCTGGCCCTCGGGTGGCGATTCCCACCACCACCTCTCGGGAGTCTCACACAGTCCCTCCCCTCCCAGCTCCCACCTCCTGAGCCCCCGCTCACCCCGAGGCCCCATGGACCACAGGCCCACCTTCACCCAAGCCCAGCAACGCCCACTCCTTGGCCCACTCGGGACCCCTTCCCCATGGGGCTCCGCGCTGCCACCTGCGATCTCCGCTCTGCACCTCCCTCAGGACGCGTTCCCCGTCCTCTCTGCCTGCTGCACAGCCCCATGCGGAGCGCCAGCCGTGTCCACGGCCCCACTGTTCCCATCGCAGGTGCGTGCTCAGCGCTGCCCTCCCCACGTGCTGGCACTTGCCCACCCTCTTGCATGCTGGTCTGGGCCGGCAGCCACCCTCGGGCTCCCACACTGAAGCTTGGGCCCCCTTCGCTCCTCTCCAACCAGCGCACACGCCTGTCCCCCAGCTCTAGGACTGAGGCTGAGCCCCCGTCCTCCAGGGGAACCTGCAGTCTGGGGGCAGAAACACAGGAAGCAGGCAAACAAGAAGGAAAGAGCTGAGGGGAGGACAGGAGGCCCAGGGACAGCATCAGGGAGGTGACCTGTGAGGACTGCTCGCTCTGCCAGGGGCTAAGTGCCTCGGCACCAATACCACGGAAACACACAAGGTCACACTCGCCCCAGGAGCAGCATTTGGCAAGCCCAGCACCATCCTTTGCACCCTGCAGGAGCCTCTCATCCTGACCAGAAGCCCCCCAGCCGCCCCCCATAAGCCCCTCTTCTCTCAGCCACCACCACCCAGTGCTAGAATTCTATTGCAGCCACGTGGAAGGTCTCTGGGTCAAAAAAAACAAAGCTGCCGTTACTGTCTTCCGCCACCCCCAACAGGGAGCACACCCAGAGACAAGGTCACCAAGGAGTTACCAAACTTTAGGATGCTGGTTACCAAGGAAAATTCACATGCCACACCCTCAAGACATCTTGTTTCAGTGGGTCTGGGAAGAAGGGCCAAAAATTTCACAAAATCTGCACTTCGGGGGATCACCTAAAATGGATAATTGGTGATATATCTCACCAATGTCATTGTCCTTGCTGCTGCTGCTGCTAAGTCACCTCAGTCGTGTCCGACTCTGTGTGACCCCATAGATGGCAGCCCACCAGGCTGCCCCGTCCCTGGGATTCTCCAGGCAAGAACACTGGAGTGGGTTGCCATTTGAA
>NW_011494943.1:13253680-13257757 GCF_000754665.1 Bison bison bison | reverse complement strand
CAGTCATGTCCGACTCTCTGTGACCCCAAGGACTGCAGCACACCAGGCTTCCCTGTCCATCACCAATTCCCTGAGCTTGCTCAAACTCATGTCCATCGAGTCAGTGATGCCTCCAACCATCTCATCCTGTTGTCGCCTTCTCCTGCCTTCAACCTTTCCCAGCATCAGGGTCTTTTCAAATGAGTCAGTTCTTCGCATCAGGTGGCCAAAATATTGGAACTTCACCATCAGTCCTTCCAGTGAATATTCAGGACTGATCTCCTTTACCATTGACCGGTTTGATCTCCTTGCAGTCCAAGGGACTCTCAAGAGTCTTCTCCAATACCACAGTTCAAAAGCATCAATTCTTTGGCACTCAGCTTCCTTTATGGTCCAACTCTCACATCCATACATGATTACTGGGAGAGAAAACCATAGCTTTGACTAGACGGACCTCTGTCGGTAAAGTAACGTCTCTACTTTTAACATGCTGTCTAGGTTAGTCATAGCTTTTCTTCCAAGAAGCAAGCGTCTTTTAATTTCATGGCTGCAGTCTGCAGTGATTTTGGAGCCCAAGAAAATAAAGTCTCTCACTGTTTCCCCATCAGATGCCATGATCTTAGTTCTCTGAATGCTGAGTTTTAAGCCAGCTTTTTCACTCTCCTCTTTCACTTTCATCAAGAGGCTCTTTAGTTCCTCTTCGCTTTCTGCCATAAGGGTGGTGTCATATGCATATTGATTATTGCAGGTTATTGATATTTCTCCTGGCAATCTTGATTTCAGCTTGAGCTTCATCCAGCCTGGCATTGCTCATGATGTACTCTGTATATAAGTTAAATAAGGAGCGTGACAATATACAGCCTTGACATACTCCTTTCTCAATCTGGAACCAGTCTGTTGCTCCATGTCCGGTTCTGTCGCTTCTTGACCCGCACACAGGTTTCTCAGGAGGCAGGTCAGATGATCTGGTATTCCCGTCTCTTCTAAGAATTTTCTACAGTTTGTTGTGATCCACACAGCCAAAGGCTTTAGTGTAGTCAATGAAACAGAAGTAGATGTTTTTCTGGAATACTCTTGATTTTTCTATGATCTAACGGATGTTGGTAATTTGATCTCCAGTTCCTCTGCCTTTTCTAAGTCCAGCTTGAACATCCGGAAGTTCTCGGTACACATACTGTTGAAGCCTGGCTTGGAGAATTTTGAGCCTTACTTTGCTAGCGTGTGAGATGAGTGCAATTGTGCAGTAATTTCAGCATTCTTTGGCACTGCCTTTGGGACTGGAATAAAAACTGCCCTTTTCCAGTCCTGTGGCCACTGCTGAGTTTTCCAAATTTGCTGGCATGTTGAGTGCAGCACTTTCACAGCATCATCTTTTAGGATTTGAAATAGCTCAGCCAGGATTCCATCACCTCTGCTACCTTTGTTCGTAGTGATGCTTCCTAAGGTCCACCTGACTTCGCATTCCAGGATATCTGGCTCTAGGTGAGTGATCACACCGTTGTGGTTATCTGGGTCATAAAGATCATTTCTGTATAGTTCTTCTGTGTATTCTTGCCACCTCTTCTTAGTATCTTTTGTTTCTGTTAGGTCCATACCATTACTGTACTTTATTGTGCCCATCTTTGCAATGAAATGCTCCCTTGGTATCTCTAATTTTCTTAAAGAGATCTCTAGTCTTTCCCATTCTATTGTTTTCCTCTATTTCTTTGCACTGATCACTGAGGAAGGCTTTCTTATCTCTCCTTGCTATTCTTTGGAACTCTGCATTCAGATGGACATATCTTTCCTTTTCTCCTTTGCCTTTCACTTTGGAATGCAGAGTTCCAAAGAATAGCAAGGGGAAATAAGAAAAATATGATTCTTTGTAAATTCTCTTATGACAGTAAACCTTTAAGCATAAAAGTAAAAAATAAATAAAGGAAAATAGCTACCACGTTGACATTAGAATTAAAAACTTCAGTCCAAAGAAGTAAAAGGCTACCATCCAAGCTTCCCAGGGGGCTCAGTGGTAAAGAATCTGCCTGCCAGTGCAAGAGTAGGTTCAATCCTTGGCACAGCCAAGACCCAACATGCCATGGAGCAACTAAGCCTGTGCACCACAACTACTGAGCCTGTGCTACAGAGCCCGGGAGCCGCAACTGCTGAGCCCAGGTGCTGCAGCTACTGAAGCCCGAGCACCCAGAGCCTGTGCTCCACACGCTCTAGGGTAGAGTCACTGCAACAAGAAGCCTGCACGTGGCAACTAGAGAGCAGTCCCCGCTCACGACAGCTAGAGAAAGCCCACGCAGCAACACAGACCCAGCACAACCCTAAATAAACAATTAAAAAAAAAAGGTTATCAACCACCTGGAGAAAATATCACACCCTCCTTGAGCTAACATCCTTCACTGAGAAAGTGCACACTAGCAGAGAAAAAGCACCAAGAAACCCACAGATATTAGAAATCAGATTACAACACAGGACATATGATGTTTGAAATAAGATTAATGTGTTGAAACTCACCAGCGATCAGTGAAATACAATCTAAACATTAGTAATAAATAAAACAATGCACAATCCAACTGGGAGAACAGGGTTGTGCTAAAGGCTGCCTGTGGTGCCAGAGATTTTGAAAACTTGCTCCCAAGAGTCACTGGTGTACAGATTCAACAATGTCCTTGTGTCCTGTGACTCAGAAGGCCATCTCTAGGGGACTATCCTAAAAAAAAAATCCCAAATATCAAAATAGGTTTACACCCAAAGCTAGTCATTACATCACTACTGATAAGAGGAAAATGTGAGGAAGCTGGTTAGAGTTAAAAACAGTGGAATATAAAGGAGCCATTTAATCAGTGGTAATGTGAAATTAAGTGAAAAAACAAATGTTAATTCAAAGAGATTGTGCTACGCAAATTCCATACAGTGACAGCACAGAAAAACAAAACAAAACAAAAAAATACAACACATTATTGTGTATTATTATTATAAATGGGTGGGGTTTTCCCAATTTTCTATGTTCCAACTTTTCCACATGGAGCATACATTGATTTCACAGTTAGATAAAAGCATCTGCTTTTTAAAACTAATATAATCAGGAAGAATAAAGGCATATTTTTCCACTGATGCATTTCTGTACAATCAGGAAGAATAAAGGCCTATTTTTCCATTGACAAGTTTCTGTAAAGTAACACTCATATCCAAATGTCTTGGCATCAAAGTAACAAAGTTACAGAACTTGCAGGTTCTGGTTAATGAAGGGAAACAGATGCAGCTGCAGATGAACTGCACATGGTAAGGGGAAGCCTTCAAAGCTGATAGGGCAGACAGGCAGCTCCCTCATGAAACACCAGAGAACAGACGCAGTGGGTCAAAGGCCACATGTGACCACTCTGCATACCCAGGGTCTCACTGTAACAGCTCACCAAAAAAGACAGGCGAGTCAGAACCCACCTGTGAGGCACGTTACCTAGAGCAGCTCTAGACCTGAGGTCATCTGCCCTTTCTACGGCTAAAGGAAACTGGCTGACCTACAGCCTAGCTAAATCAGCCGGAGCTCTTTTAACGCGCTAAATAAAAACCTGGCCTCAACCTCTCGAATGCCAGCTTGTCCAACCACTAGATGGCGCAGGAGCAGCCAGTCAGCAGCGCACAGCCCACCAGGGGTCTCTGGCTACCGCCTTTCTGGAGGACACCTGCCACCGAGGGAAGAAGGGTTTAGGGTCTCAGCCCCCTCGCCCCACCGTGCAGTACTCCACCAGGTCAAGCTCAGCAGAACGCTACCAAATCAGTACTGCTGATAATAAAGACATTATGCTTCATTTAACAAATTTAGCAAACATTTGGGAAAAAGGAGACTTTCAACTTGATCAACCTTTCCAGTAGCTGCATTTAAAACCCCTAGAATGTTCATTCCTCTTCTACGAATTCATCCCTAAGAATCAATCAGAAATCAAACAATCTCACAGAAAACGAGGTCAGACTTATGGCTACCAGAGAAAGGGGTCAGGGAGGGAACTGGAGAACAGCAGTCAAAAAGGTAAAAATGCCCAGCTATAAGGTGAATAAGTACTAGAGATGTAACACGAAACATGATAAATATAATTAACACTGATGTATGTT
>NW_011494943.1:13245939-13253580 GCF_000754665.1 Bison bison bison | reverse complement strand
TCAGATATGCAGATGACACCACCCTCATGACAGAAAGTGAAGAGGAACTCAAAAGCCTCTTGATGAAAGTGAAAGAGGAGAGTGAAAAAGTTGGCTTAAAGCTTAATATTCAGAAAACTATGATCATGGCATCTGGTCCCATCACTTCATGGGAAATAGATGGGGAAACAGTAGAAACAGTGTCAGACTTTATTTTTGGGGGCTCCAAAATCACTGCAGATGGTGACTGCAGCCATGAAATTAAAAGACACTTACTCCTTGGAAGGCAAGTTATGACCAACCTAGATAGCATATTCAAAAGCAGAGATATTACTTTGCCAACAAAGTTCCGTCTAGTCAAGGCTATGGTTTTTCCAGTGGTCATGTATGGATGTGAGAGTTGGACTGTGAAGAAAGCTGAGCGCAGAATTGATGCTTTTGAACTATGGTGTTGGAGAAGACTCTTGAGAGTCCCATGGACTGCAAGGAGATCCAACCAGTCCATTCTAAAGGAAATCAGTCCTAGGTGTTCTTTGGAAGGAATGATGCTAAAGCTGAAACTCCAGTACTTTGGCCACCTCATGTGAAGAGCTGACTCACTGGAAAAGACTCTGATGCTGGGAGGTATTGGGGACAGGAGGAGAAGGGGACAACAGAGAATGAGATGGCTGGATGGTATCACCGACTTGATGGACGTGAGTTTGAGTGAACTCCGGGAGTTGGTGATGGACAGGGAGGCCTGGCGTGCTGCAGTTCATGGGGTCGCAAAGAGTCAGACACAACTGAGCGACTGAACTGAACTGATAAGTCAAATCTCCATGCTGTAAGCCTTAAACTTGTACAGTGCCATACGTCAATTATATCTCAACAAACCTGGAAGGAGAAAATAGAGCCAATCAAACGAGTACGAAGTTTAATGTTGAGTGTCTGAGGCTGTGCTAATTTTACTAACCAAAGGTCTACTCGAGCCGTGGGGCTGGAGAAAGAATACACCACACCTTCATCGCGTCTGGAAGACTGACCAAAGGTCTAGGCCGGCCTGCCGGCCCCTGGAACAAACCTGCGAGTGCAGCCACGTGCCAGGGACCAACACGCCCACCGGCAGCGGAGAACAGAGGACCCAGCGGTTACACCTCCGGGCATGACAGTACATGTGAGTCTTATTTTGCACTTTTTTTTATCTTCCAAAACACACGATTACTTTCACAGTTAGAAAGAAACCCATGCTTTTTCATTCCTTGTCAAAACCAGGAGAAAGCTCTGTCGGTGACTTTCTCCTCACCCAGGGGAGGTATATCAGACATGTTCAGCTGCTTCCTTCTTCACTCCTAAAATCAGCCTCCTGAATTCAGCCTCTGCCCAATGGCTTAGCAAGTACTTCCACAAATACTTCCTTCAATGTCCCTGCTGTTGCTGCTGAGTCGCTTCAGTCATGTCTGACTCTGTGCGACCCCATAGATGGCAGCCCACTAGGCTCCCCTGTCCCTGGGATTCTCCAGGCAAGAACACTGGAGTGGGTTGCCATTTGAATGCCCCATAAATCAAGCACATCTCTTCCCACCTTGCACAAGATCACGGCTACACACCTAAGACAAGGTGACCCTGAAGTGTTGCCACAATCAAGACATCCAAAAGCTCTTACAGCCAGTTTTCAACTTTCATAAACATGGAGGAGGGATAAAAGTCAAATTTTTTAACTTATTTACACTCTACACATACTTTAAATCACATCATACAAAAGAGTTATAAAAACTGCTTTCTTCCATTCTCATATTCCATGAAACAAGTTACTCAGTTTTCATACCCATCTTTGGCACTATTTTTTTTCTTGAGACTTCAGGCCCTGCTGCCTGGGTCGTCTTACTCAGCTCATCAGAAAAATCCATCTTTGCCTGCTTCAGGCACAGACTGTTTTTAGTTAACATGCCATGTTTGGGGATTTTTATCATTGTGATTGCACAATGATGCAATCACAGCCCATGATCTCCACAAACCACAGTGTAGTCTGCTCTCTAAGTGACTTCCAAAGGCTCTTTTAACTGACACCCCGCTAGAGGAGAGATATGGCCCCACAAAACTGCTACACCTGTTCAAAATCTGCACTCCCTTGATGGGCCCACAAGCCACTAACCTGGCATCAGGTAACCCTGAGCCCCTGACCAGCACTGAAGGTGGTCACATCAGGTTCAGGGTTCCTTTACCAGTGCTGGGTTCCCTCAGGGAATGCAGCAAAGTCCTCAGGACGGCAAAGATTCCCCAGGCCTCGCAACCGAGTGTCCTCTCTGATGACAACAGAGACACAGGTAACAGACGGCAAATCGTCTCAGAAAGCACTTACTTGGACACGAGGACAGCAGCTGCGTCTCGGGCCTTGTCGCTGACGACCAGGTAAGACTACAGGGAAGGGTAAAAGGACAGGCATAGTTACACACATAATATAAACATCAGGGACCCGCTCGGCCATCTGGTCCCTCACTCAGCAGATCCACTGGTCAGGGTGCAGGCTCAGCGGCAAAGGCCAGACACTCTGAAGCTGCATGAAGCACTCATGAACTTGAGCTCAGGGCTGCAGCTGCCACACATGTGCTCACCCTCAGGGAAGGGCCCAATCCCCACGCAGCGTGTGGCCACACTCCTTGAAATGTACATCTGCAAAAGTGACTGGAAAATGAAGCATGTGTGTTGCCACCCAGAGTGTGCACGGAACAGGCCTGGGCCCGCCAGCTCCATGGCATTCAGATCAGCCAGGAAGCCCTGCTCAAACACAGGAAGGCTGCAGTTCACCGCAGTGACTCCGACACCTCTCAGAGGTTTCCAATTCTCAACTGCTTCCCAAACAATATACTTAGAAGATCTTCCTTCTGAAGGACAACTCTCTAGAAACTGGGCCTCTCCTTGGGCAATCCCACTTAGGAGACAAGCACCCAGAGGGTAACCAAACTCAGCTAGAAACAAACCACCCATCTAGAAAAGACTATTAGTATTTTAGAAATAAGGATACAGTGGTGCACCTTTTCCCTTAACGACCGTGAGGGAGATGTCTACTTACTGACGTGAGACATTCAGACCAAAGTGCTCCAGGGAAAAGCAGGTCCCAGAGCAGCAGGACACCGCGGCCCTGTACACACGGGCCACAGGAAGCAGTGTGAAGAATAGGCTGGGAGCCAAACCCCTGGGTTCAAATTTGGATCCACCATGTGTGAGAAAGAGAGCTGGCAAAGGCATTTATTTTTTATACATGTTGCCCCCTCAGTAAAATGAGGATGAACAACAGCGAACTGTCTCATTAAGCAAGATGAAAGAGTTAATGTATGAACAGCCTCTTAGAAGAACGTCTGGTGCAGAGCAGGCACCCAGAGCAGCTTAGTTGAAGTGTGGCAGGCGTCCTGCCCACCAGCGCCCACGCCCTGTGTAATCCCTCCCATGTGGGTTGGACACAATGACTTGCTTCTAACCAAGACAATTTGGCAGGAGGTAGGATGTCACTTCCATGATGACGTCACACGAACGTGTGACCTCTGCCTTGCTACAGACCCTGCCCCTTGCTGGTTTTCACAGAGTAAGCCACCACTGTTGTGGGGGGGGGCGGCTGCATGGCAAACAGCCAGCAAAGCACTGAAGCCCTCAGCCAACACCCTCAAGGTCTGACTCCTGCCAACAACCATGAGAGCTTGGAAGCAGACCTGTCCTAGGCGAGCTCAGCCCGCAGCCTGGGGAGACCCTGAAAGAGAGGGCCCAGCGAGCCATGGCCAGATTTCCTGATTCACAGAAACTATAAGATGATGAACATGTGCTAAGTCATTCAAGTTCAGGGTAATATTTTCCACAGCAGAATATACAAAAACCTGTATCTACACACATAAGGCATGCATCAGGAGAACCTTGAAGAAAAAAAATAAAGTGTTATCGCTCAACACTAATAGTTGAGAGATTTCACTTTAATATTTTTCCTGCTTTTCTTTCTGATTTTCCTATGATGATCATGTATTATTTACATAGTGCTAAAAATTAAAAAGTTAGATTTTAAATGGACCTTTCTCTTATCACTGCCCCCTTTTATGCTATCATCAGAGTATCTGTATTATCTACAGAGAAATGAGATTTGCTGAAATAATACATCCTGATCCCTGTAAGAATTATCAGTTTCATGTTAAGTTATGAAATGGAATTCCACCTCACTGAAAAAGGGTAACAACAGCTGAAGAAATACCCAAACATCACAAGTGTACCTAATTAAGTCCCAGCGGCAGGATGGCACGAGAAAGGACACCGGTCAGCAGCTCACTACTGCAGGGCCACACTCACCTCCGCTACCTGGAGGATACGGTCCATGGTGGATGCTCGCTCTTGCCCAGGCTGAGAGAGGTTTCCGTCGAGGCGGGAAAAATCAAACGGGATCAGGCAGGTCACAGAGAGCCATAGCAGCAGCATGTAGCGGGTCTCCCAGGTCTACGGGGCCGGGACAAAGCAACATGATTCCTGTGTGGAGGGCATCCACACAGTCCCACGGCCCCTCCCGCTCAGCGCCCACCCAGGACTCCAAACACACAATGCTCTGCCGCACGACCTCTGGCACGCAGCCTGGCTGCTACCTTGGCAGGCAAGAGAAACAGCAAAACGAACAAATAAAAATCATTAACATGTCAGTGTAACGGCTTCTTATCCCTGGCACCCTTCAGCATGCAATCAGCATTTCAAGAAAAATGGAAAACAGAGTCAAAGATAAAAAAAACCAGAAGACTTAAGAGTAAAGAAAAAAATTCTCAACTTCTTATCACAGAGGAGTCAACAAAACAAGATTCCGCTTTGGCCCCAGACTCCCTATCAGAGGCATGAGAAACGGAGGAGAGCAGGCCACATACACGGCAAGACAATTTCCTGAGTTTGAAGTTAAAATCCATGTGCCCTTCTGAATGAATCCTGCGCCCGAGCGCACTCCACAGCACACACAACTGCAAGGCTGGCCATTGGCAGCCATCTGGGAGCCTGAACTGTGGGAACATTCCCACTGCCTCCTAACTGATGACGGTCACTCTGTGCTCAGACAGCTGGCACACACCATGTGGCTTATGCTGAACACCTGCTCACCTTCCGTGTTTTCGTATGTGCCTGGCAGAGTTCCCACATGACCAGCCTCCTAGAAATCGTGGGTGCTGGCCCCTGTGATCTTCCTGTTGGGACACCTCATGTGTTCTCACAGCTTGGTGCTGTGGGAAATCGCAAGTGCCTTGGGTGACCCAGTGTAGAGAAGACTCTGGAAGCTCACGACTGATTTCCTCTGGACTTCACCCCATATGCCTTCTCCCTCTGCTGATTTTGTTGGAGTCATAGCCATGAGGATAACTAGATGTCAATTCTTGTAGTGGTCCTAGGGAATCACTAAACTTGGAGTGGTCTTGGGGAGCCCCAACATAGTTCTATTTTAAGTAAAAAAAATTTTGGATAATAATATAGTTATCATCACACCGTATTCAGGTATAGTTTTCTTTATAAAGGGAATTTTGAAAAGAAAATAATTTAAAGCAACATACGTAAAAAGAGAAAATCAAAGGAACAAATGAAAAAGAGGGAATGAACAAAATAACACAAGATAAAATCGAAGGAAACAGGAAAGGAACCTGCCAGTGTAGAAGCAGGCAAACCAAGGAAACAGTGAGGACTAGGGGGAGGAAAGGGACACTTACTTCATGGTCTTTAGGATTCTGGTTTGTAAACATGTCTAAAACAGGCTGCACATCAGCCACTTCATGTGGAAATAAACGAAGAAATGTTTTATATCCTCGAACCTATCAAATAAAAAGATACTGAATCATACAACCAGAAAATACAAAAAGTAGCAAGATTACTTCTCTATTATCAAAAATCACCAACTATGCCACCCAATGATCAAAGAAAATTACATATTACAGTGATACAACTTAGTAAGACTAAACAATAAGAAAGCCACCTTTACTTCTTGAATCATTTCAGAAATGTGTTCTGTTCCAGTTTGACCAACCAATCTTGGCTCATCAGAAATACAGATATATTACAAACTAACAAGTTTTGCATCTACCTTGATTATGAGGAATAAGTCCTCAAGAACCCAAAAGGTCCCAAATTCATTAAGGCTTCCACGAAACATGGTGCTACACTTTCAGGAGACCCTGCACTCAACCAACCGAGGGCAAGGAGTGTGCACGCAGGCCTCTCTCCACCACACGGCAGGCCCCACAGAGGCAAAACCCCAGCCGGGAGGGCCGAGTCTCTCCCATGGTGCGTCTACAGGCCAGCACACACATCATCTGGGAGCCTGCAAGAATGCAGAGTATCAGGCCTCATCCCAGACCTACTTAACTCAAAATCTGCATCCCATGAGATCCCCAGAAAGCCATCTGCACATTCATGTCTGAGAAGCATTTCTGCTTCCAAGTTTGTTCGTCTTCTCCTCATAGGAATCTTTTCTCAGTTACTGACACATACTTACATGTATGTATGTGTACATATATCTTCTCCCTCCCTTTCTGGTTAGCTGATGCCTGATCAATTCAAGTGCAAGATGATGAAAACAATGCTGAAAAATGCTGTTGCAGCCAAAGGACCCCCTGGGTCGCTAACAACTGATCCCCAGCACATGGTAAAAAGAGAAACGATGAAACCCACAACTTTTGCGTGAGAACCATCTTTCCTGATAACATTTTGGAAGGTACCTCTGGACCAAGTTTATCAAGAAAGTGTTTGGTCAGCTACAATGTGCCATCTAAATATTACCTTGGAGATGATGTAAAGAAATTTAAAAGCCAGATGTACAAGGTCTGCTGGAGATGTCTTATTTTGCACAAATTCCAACAACAAGTTCAACATCCATTCTAGGGAAAAACAAACGTAAAACATTTGCTATTAAACTAAACATCAATGTGACATTAAAACAAAATGCCCAAAGAAAAAAGAGCTATTTAGAAATATCAGAATAGTTTAATATTAGTAAATCTCTATAATCCAAGTATCAACAGAGCAAAAGAAAAGGTTTCATCTTCAGTTTCTAAAAGGAGATTAGAGTTAATATAACATTGACTCCTGCTTTTAAAATGTAGGAAAAATATTATTTATTATTCAGTTCAGTCACTCAGTCGTGTCCGACTCTTTGCAACCCCATGAATCGCAGCACGCCAGGCCTCCCTGTCCCTCACCAATTCCCAGAGTTCACTCAGACTCACGTCCGTCGAGTCGGTGATGCCATCCAGCCATCTCATCCTCTGTCGTCCCCTTTTCCTCCTGCCCCCAATCCCTCCCAGCATCAGAGTCTTTTCCAATGAGTCAACTCTTCACGTGAGATGGCCAAAGTACTGGAGTTTCAGCTTTAGCATCTTTCTTCCAAAGAACACCCAGGACCGATCTCCTTTAGAATGAACTGGTTGAATCTCCTTGCAGTCCATGGGACTCTCAAGAGTCTTCTCCAACACCACAGTTCAAAACCATCAATTCTTCGGCACTCAGCTTTCTTCACAGTCCAACTCTCACATCCATACATGACCACTGGAAAAACCATAGCCTTGACTAGACAGACCTTTGTTGGCAAAGTAATGTCTCTGCTTTTCAATATGCTATCTAGGTTGGTCATAACTTTTCTTCCAAGGAGTAAGCGTCTTTTAATTTCATGGCTGCAGTCACCATCTGCAGTGA
>NW_011494943.1:13236287-13245839 GCF_000754665.1 Bison bison bison | reverse complement strand
CCTCTTCACTTTCTGCCATAAGGGTGGTGTCATCTGCATGTCTGAGGTTATTGATATTTCTCCCGGCAATCTTGATTCCAGCTTGTGCTTCTTCTAGCCCAGCACTTCTCATGATGTACTCTGCATATAAGCTAAATAAGCAGTGTGACAATATACAGCCTTGACGTACTCCTTTTCCTATTTGGAACCAGTCTGTTGTTCCATGTCCAATTCTAACTGTTGCTTCCTGACCTGCATATAGGTTTCTCAAGAGGCAGGTCCGGTGGTCTGGTATTCCCATCTCTTTCAGAATACTGTCTCAAATCAATATCTAATACCATGCTTTACAGAGGACACGTCTACAACTACTATGTTTATAACAATCTGGTTCTAAACAACAAATAAGACAGACAAAAAGGATTAAAAAGATTTCCACTTCCAGTTATAAAGGAATAACTGATATGGAACTACCTTTCCACCAACAATTAGACAACCCAAGAATTGTACTGGGTCGGCCAAAAAGTTCCTTTGGTTTTCAAGTCAAAATAAAAGACATATTTTCATTTTCACCAAGGATTTTATTGAATAACATATTCACCATTTTGTTCCACTACATTTTGCCATGTTTCAGGCAACTTCATAATTTCATCTTCCCAAAACTCTTTTATCTTTTTGAGCAAAGAACTGTTCCAGGTGCCTTTTACAGCCTTCCAGGGAATCTGAAATCTTTTCCATCAGGAGAATTCTGTAAAGACCTTTGAAATAGGCAGAAATCCAAAGGTGCAATGTTGAGGCTTCCCTGGTGGCTCAGCAGTAAAGAATCTGACTGCCAATGCAGGAAACACAGGTTCGATCTCTGATCCAGGAAGATCCCAAAATGCATGGAGTAGCTAAGCCCATACACCACAACTACTGAGCCTGTGCTCTTGAGCGAGATCCGCAACTACTGAAACCCGTGTGCCCTAGAGCCCAAGCCCCACAACAAGAGAAGCCACCGCAATGAGAAGCCCAGAGGCTGCAACTAAAGAAAAGCCTGCGCAGCAACAAAGACCCAACACAAGTCAAAAATAAATTTTTTTTCCAAAAAAAAGGTGCAGTGTCTCTTGAATATGGCGGATGCATTAGAACATCCCAGCCAAGCTATAACCGTTTTTGCCAGATCATCAGAGAAACATGCAACCTTGTGTTATCCTGATGGAAGATTATGTGTTTTCTGCTGACTAATTCCAGATGCTTTTCATCCAATGCTGCTTTCAGTAGGTCTAACTGGGAGCAGTACTTGTTAGAATTAATTGTCTGGTTTTCCAGAAGCAGCTCATTAAGAGAGGACTCCTTCCAATCCCACCATAAATACAGCATCACCTCCTTTGGTGTCGTTCATTCAGTTCACTTGCCCCATAATCTCTTCTGTTCCACATTACTGTGCAGTATCCACTTCACTGCCCATCACAATTTGTTTTTATTTTTTATTTTTTTTTTTTACACATATAGTCATCTTTATTAAAGTTCACGATTACATTAGAAGTTGATGGATTTCTTTAAGACATGCTGATTCTCATGGGCACCTACTTTCCACTTTTAAGAGTGATAGATAAAGAGGTCAATATCTTAGTGTCATTACATCAAGTTTTCACCAGATAGGAAACCTGAAAAGGTCTTTTGAGCCTTCCAGGTCACTATACTCTAAGACCTGCCCATATGGTCTTTGGCATTTCTTATACATTTCAGAACACTAGAACTCATGGGTTTTAAGGTGCAGTTCCAAGGGGTTAAATATCGTACCTATACACTTCCAAATCTCCCAGGCTTATCTTCAATGAATGTATTACTCATTTTACTTGGTGTTTCAGAATGTAAAGAATCTACCTGCAATGCAGTAGGATCTAGGTTCAATCCCTGGGTCAGGAAGATCCCCATGGAGAAAGGAATGGGTTCCACTCCAGTAGTTTTGCCTGGAGTTAATTTTTACTTTACTAATTTCCCTGTCAAAGAAAGACTCCAAAGCATTGCTAACTGCGAAGTTGGTGAGGCTCCTCTTCTCTCCTCAAATCCAGTTGTATTGGAATCACAAACAAAATGCTCAAATCCAGTTGTATTTGGAATCCCAAACAAAATGCTGCAAAAGAGGGAAAACCTTAACCCAACTGCACAGCAAAACAGGTTAAAACAATTAAAAAAAATTCACTTCGGAGCAACCCAGATCCAGACAGATTGCTCTTCAGAGCTGTTTTCTGCATGGTTTTTCTCCTCAGTCATTGTCCACAGGACTCTGAGAAGACGTAGGAATATGCAGGCGCAGACTCAAGGCCCAGCTTCATCTCCAACGTTGTGGAAAGGGACTGTACATTACCGGGCAGAACCCTATGCTCCCGTACGCCACCTGGACAGAGCCCGGGGAGAGTGACCTCCCGGGGTATCCACGTTGGTCACAATTTGTTTTTAAAAACAGAACCCTTTCATTATGTTTCAGTAGAGCATCACATGCACAAATATGGTCAAGAAAAAAATTTTTCGCAACTTATGCGGGACCCAAACAAAGCAATAACATAACCAAGCTGGTGCAAATGATTTTTTTTTTAACATTGTAGGTTATTTAATGATATAAGAAAATAAGTGCAAATGATTTTCAACACTTGATTTGGGTATTTTGAGTACGTAGGCTATCTCCTGCATGGTATAACGTTGACTATTCTCAATTAATGTCTCAATTTGATTGCTATCAACTTCAACTGGTCTACCTAACCATGGAGCACTGTCCAGTAAGAGATTTCCAGCATGGGACTTTGCAAACCATTTCTGACAGATCAGTCACAGTCCCTTCTCCATACACTGCCCAAACCTTTTTTTTTATTTCCACCGTGTACCTTTCTTGAAATAATAAAGCATAGTATGCCAAAAATGTTGTTTTTCTTCCATCTTCATTATTTAAATGGCTATATAAATACTCACCAATTTTGATAAAAATTTTTTTAATGGATGCTGGTAAGACAGCTGTCACAATATAATCTAACAAAACTGTTTCAAATGAAGTTAAAGACAACCAAGCACTACTAGAGCCCACTTAGGAAAAAACCAAATGAACTTTTTGGCCAACTCAGTATTTTCAGGTACTAGGACGACAGCGACTTGTAACCAACCAACTGGACTCTATAGCTACCCAAGCTGTCCACTAGAAAATAATTTTTAGAATCCACTGCAGAGAAGGGGGACTCAAGCAGAGCAGCTGCTTTAGCTGAAATTTGCAGGGCAACATGCCAGAAGAAGCTAAGCAGAAAACGAGCTCTGTAAGTCTGAAAGGTCCCCTCAAACCTTTGGCTGAATCTTCACATGCACAGTGGTTAGAGTTCACTAGGCTGGGTAAGAACTGCCAGGAAGCTCTAAGGCAGAGTTCCCATAGCCCATACAGGGCTGACACTCAAACTCCATCGGGCCAGAGTGCAGAGTCCTTGTTGAACACCCAGAGCCACCAGCAGACATTGCAGAAAATTCTTTACTTAGACGCTTACTCCTTGGAAGGAAAGTTATGACCAACCTAGATAGCATATTCAAAAGCAGAGACATTACTTTGCCAACAAAGGTCCGTCTAGTCAAGGCTATAGTTTTTCCCGTGGTCACGTATGGATGTGAGAGTTGGACTGTGAAGAAAGCTGAGCGCAGAATTGATGCTTTTGAACTGTGGTGTTGGAGAAGACTCTTGAGAGTCCCTTGGACTGCAAGGAGATCCAACCAGTCCATCCTAAAGGAGATCAGTCCTGGGTGTTCTTTGGAGGCAATGATGCTGAAACTGAAACTCCAGTACTTTGGCCATCTCACGTGAAGAGTTGATTCACTGGAAAAGACTGATGCTGGGAGGGATGGGGGTAGGAGGAGAAGGGGATGACAGAGGATGAGATGGCTGGATGGCATCACCGACTTGATGAACGTGAGTCTGAGTGAACCCCGGGAGTTGGTGAGGGACAGGGAGGCCTGGCGTGCTGCAATTCATGGGGTCGCACAGAGTCGGACAAGACTGAGCGACTGAACTGAACTGAAGACTGAACTGCACTGAAGACTAAATTAGAGAAAAATTAGAGAAAAAGCTATATCTGCCTTAACAAAGCTTAAAAAGGATTGAAAGGATATACATGATACACAATTAACTGTCTGCCAAAATTCATTCTTTAAAGATAAAAACCTTAAAGCCACCCAACATAAAAATCACAATGTCAATCATCCACTCAAAAGTTACTAGACATAAAAAAGGACAAAATAATGCCATTTGCTGAAATATGGATGGGCCTAGAGATTGTCATACTGAGTGAAGTCAGAGAAACAGAAATATATGATATCCCTTATATGCAGAATCTAAAAAGAAATGATACAAATGAAATTATTTACAAAATAGAAACAGACTCGCAAACTTAGAAAAGGAACTTATTGTTACCAGGGAGGAAAGGGTAGGGGCAAGGGATAGTTAGGGAGCTTGAGATATCCACATGTACACACTGCCATACTTAAGATGGATAACCAGGACTTTCCTGGTGGCCCAGTGGTTAAGAATCTGCCTTGCAAAGCAGGGGACGCGGGTTAAGACCTAAGGGGCTACAACTAAGACCTGACAAATAAATGGATAATCAAAAGGACCTACTGTACAACACAGGGAACTCTGTTCAATGTTATGTGGCAGCCTGGATGGGAGGGGAGACTGGGGGAGAATGGAGACACTACATAAATGGCTGCCTCGCGCTGCTGCACACCTGAAACTATCGCGACGTTGTTAACGGGCCACACCCCCAGAGTTTCCAAAATGACGACCTTCCACAGGTATTACGAGGTTACTGTGATGATTAAACTGAAGCATTAAAAACCATTTAGAACAAGGTAAATACAGTAAGACTAAATGAGTATGAATGGGCAATTCACAAAGGGGAAAAATATTGTGCAACGGTAATAATATATGTTAAAAAAAAAAAAATTTGTCCTCACTAGAAAACAACAAAATGCAAAATAAAAGCACATGATGCCTTTAACCCCTTTAATAGGTTAACTTTATGCTGGTAAAGATTTCAAATATTCAAATCTCATCTTGGCAGTGATATATATACTGTTAATGAAAACGTACGGTGAATTTGAAGTTAAGTATCGAAAGCCTGAACTGACTGATCAAACCAGTTAATGCTAAAGGAAATCAACCCTGAATAGTCATTAGAAGGACTGATGTTGAAGCTCCAATACTTTGGCCACCTGGTGTTAAGAGCTGACTCACTGGAAAAGACCCTGATCCTGGGAAAGACTGAAGGCAGGAAAAGGGGGCAAAGGGGATGAGATGGTTCGATGGCATCACCGACTCAATGGACATGAGTCTGAGCCAACTCCAGGAGACAGTGAAGGACAGGGAAGCCTGGTGTGCTTCAGTCCACCGGGGTCACGAAGAGCCGGACGGGACTGAACAACAACAAATCAGAAGCACAGCACTTCCACTTCCTGAAACTCTAAATTGTGCAGAGGTGTGTGGATGTCTAGGCTACTTGGAAGAGTACAAAACTGGACAAAACAGGAGTCCACACACATCTGCTTCCTCTTTCTAAGAGCCAGTAAAATAAAGGGACAGCTGCACAAAATGGAAAGTCCTGATCAACGGCAAGAATGGGGAGAGAGCAGATGTAAAGACTTCTGGGAAAAAGCCAGCTCCAAATTAAACAGGCAGAGGAGCCCACTTTATAGATGCCCAAATGCAGAACCAAGGAGAGCCTAAAGTCAGGAGGCACGGTGCAGCCCCAGGTGGGGAAGGGTCTGCAATCACTGTAGCCCCAGACTCACCAAGTCTTGGGACCAAGCTCCGAGCCAACCCTTAGGAAAATGAAGGGCTCTCCGGAGGAGACAGGAGTGCCCCAGATAAAGCCCTTCATTCTGGCATCTGGAACATCCTCAATGTGATAGAGAATTCTCAACCAGCTCAATGGCTCTAAGAGAAAATCTGTCCATCAACTCATCATACTGCCCCACAAGGAGCTGCCTATAAGAATCCTGTTCAGGAAAAACCCAGATGAAAATGCTCCAACTTACAAAACAGAAGCAGAGAAGCCGTTGTCTGCATCCATTTGGTCTGAACCAGCAAGACGAAGGGCTTCCCTGGTGGCTCAGAGGTTAAAGTGTCTGCCTGCAATGCGGGAGACCTGGGTTTGATCCCTGAGTAGGGAAGATCCCTTGAAGACGAAAAGATCAAATTACAAGGAAAAGCTGACCCCAGAGGAAAAAGGAGAACCTGGGGACCAGTAGATAGAAGCCAGGACTTGGCTCAGAGAGACTCAGACAGCACGGCCCTCACCATGAACAGAGGCTGGGAAAGCCGACGACTCTAGAGCTCCCCTGAGCAATGTCCCCTCCAAACTCCAGTAAATCAACAAAGAGAAATAAATCCACAAGGAAGAGAAGGAACAGCAGCCAAGAGACTTCAGCATGATGCCCAGGCTGTAACTGAGCCACTCAGGGAAAGCACAGCAGCAGCTCCTGTGCCACAGCTTGAGGCCAGAGCCCTGAGGCGCCAGGGACAGCCCAGGACAGAATGGAGGCAGGGCTGAAAACAGGAGGAGTGGTCCAAGGTCTCCAGACCACAACCCTGTGCCAATCCAGGCAGAAAACTAAAGGCTTACTCAAGAGTGGAGAATACTATAGCCACTGGCCACATCTGGGTTTTGTTTTGTTTTGTTTTTTAACTTAAATCAATTTTAAAATTCAAAGAAGAAAACAAAAAATAAGATGAAATAAGATAAAATTCAGTTCCTCAGACATACGAGCCATATTTCAAGTGCTTAACAGCCACATGTATCTAGTGGTGATCTTACCACACAGACAGCATGAGTCTAGAACATTCCATCATCACACAAAGCTCTCCTGGACAGAGGTATCCCAAAGACAGTAGGCTAAAGGGCTTAGAGCTGGAAGCCAGCCTCGGTGCCTGACTCAAAAGGGAATTCTGGGTTAGGAAGCCCACTACAGGACCCTCCCCATGGGCCCATGGGACTCCCCTCCCCACGGGGGGCCGGGGGACACAGCAGCCAGGCATGTGCTCCCCAGGGAGGAAAACCTGACCAGTAAGACAACTGTGAAATACACCCAACCAAGGACAAGCACTCTTAGAAAGTAAAAATGACTGTAAAAAGAATTCAAGAACATCTTCTATGTGCAAAAACAAAGATCTGAAAGTAGAACTATAAAGGAAAAAGCTTAGGGACCCACAGGATCACTCCTGGAAATTCAATACCCAGTTCACAGGCACACCAGAAGGCAGAGCAGAGAAGCGATCAAAAACACACCAGAAGCAAAGCCCCCTGTACCAAAAGATGCAAGTCTTTAGTGTAAAATTGTCCAGCTAATGCCTAACATAAGAAGAGAATGGAACTGTGGACACAGAGGGGGAAGGGGAGGGTGCGACGAATTTAGACAGGAGCACTGATACATATATGCTACCATGCGTAAAACAGACAGCTAGTGGCATGCTGCTGTATAACACAGGGAACCCAGCCCGGCACTCTGTGATGACCTAGAGAGGTGGGATGGGGGAGGCAAGGTGAGACGGAGGCTCAAGAGGAAAGCGATAATTCATGTTGGTGTACAGCAGAAACTAATACAGCTTTATAAAGCAATTATCCTCCAATTTTTAAAAAAATTTAATAAAAACACTTAAGAAAACCAAAAAAAAAAAAAAGGCCAAGAGTGAGTCACACCCTCCTAAAATATCAAGCTCCAGAAACTTTCCAAGGCAAAAAGGCTCCTGAGAAAGAAACTCAGACAGGGACTTGGCATAACTAGACGAGAGACAATGGACCCATGCCCTCCATCCCCACCCAGCCAAACAGGCATGAAACGCATTTATTCTGCCCAAGACAGCGGAGAGTTCAGAATGCTTACCTTCCACAAAACCTGCTGGTTACTTACAAAAGAAAAATCAACACACACAGCACCAGCCCACTTTTTAAAAAGCACCTGTGTGCACACTGAGGCTAACTGTTGGTGCCTCTCTGGTGACCTGAGATCTCCACAGCCCAGCGGGCAGGCAGCACTGATGATGCCACGTCACAGGTGAGGAAACTCAGGCATAGAGCAGCTCAGCAGCAGAGCTGGGATATAAATCCAGGCAGTCCAGCCCCAGGGCTGGTGACCCTAACCACCACCCCGTGTTTCCCTCAACGTAAGTTACTATCACTACCTTCCTCCTTCCCAAGTTCACTTCCAGGTGGAGGTGTTACTACTGTCGGCCCCACTAACAAGAACAACCTGGGCAGTTTATCCTGATAGTCTCAGCTGGTGCACGTGCACACACACACACGCACACACACATATTCCAAGGCCTTTGTGATTATCTGTAAATGATCAAAACCTCAGCTTCTGTTCTTACCTAGGTGTGGGTCCAACAGGTGAGGCTGCTCCTGATATTTGTCCATTATTACTAAAAAGAAAAACGTGAGACTTAACATGAGCCCTGGAAACCCTCGAGTTGTCCCATGCGGACTTCCCAGGCAGCTCCCAAGAGCACAGGCCAGCTGGAGTGAGCCCCCCAGCCACCCGCCTCCTCAGGGCCACACTACCCCGGCCTCTGCTCTCTGTTTGCTCAATGCACCTTCCTCTCAGGTCCTCACTTCTTCCTTCCTTCACTGCCTGCTGAGAGCCAAGCTGAGTTCTCCCCTTCATTAGGACTCATACTTTTCATGTTCCCTCTGCCACACACATCAAGCCATGTGCCCTCCTAGCCCGCTCATACTCTGGCTTTCTTAATCCCAAACACTCTGGTTTCTACTCCTACCAGCAGCTAGAACCGTTCCTATCAGATTCCACGCCCACCTGGCCTATGGCAGTTCTCATGAGCCACACACCTCCACATCTGACCACTCCCCATGAATGGGAAAGCCAGCTTTCACTGCTCCCTGGATTTTCACCTCACTCTCAGGACAGTTCTGTGCCTGAGGTATTTTCAGTGCTAACCCAAGCAGCCAGTCAGAGAAAAGGGCACAATCAAGCAACTAGCCCAAGTGGCAGAGTGGGATTTGAACCCAGGGAGGAGTTGCTCAAGTGAGTGGCACAAGTCCACCAAGGCAAAATCATGTAGAAATTTCTATAGCTACAAAGGTCCCCAAGGACGGTTTTACTGAATCACAAAACCCTAGTTATCTAACCACGGGATCTTAAGGAATCGTTTGTAAGTTATCCATTATAGACAACGGCAAGGGTCTGTCTAAACCTGGAGAACCTAGTCTGACTAAGCATCTTGCACTGCCCGGAGCAGCGCTACTGCACTGGGCTGCACGCACGGTCTTGGCAGAGCCACGGGGGCTGAGGAGAAGGCTCTGGGTGGGGGCCCCCGCCCGTTCCTGCATGTTGGGCCTCTCCTGCTCCCACTGCCGCGTTCACACAGCTGTCTCGGAGGAACTGCGCTTTGCGGTGGTCCCAGGACAGGGTGGGGACAAGGACTGGGAAATGACCCACCCAGGGGAGCTCCACCATCCCTACTCGTGACGGTGGAGGCCCACTGCCCTCCATCTCTTAGGCACGCCCGTGTCTGGGGCCGCAGGAAAGGCGACTTGCACACCCTGCACG
>NW_011494943.1:13228092-13236187 GCF_000754665.1 Bison bison bison | reverse complement strand
CCCCGGGGCGGGGCGGTCGGCGACCCCCGCCGGCAGGTGGCCGAGCAGCTCCCGCGTCTCCGCGCTCTCGCCGAATGACTCGAGGGCGGCCCCGCAGGCCAGAGCCGCGTCCTCCCCCGCATCCTCCACCGGGTCCTCCGCAGGGTCCTCAGCGGCGCCCGCGGCCGGCTCCTCGCTCAGGGCCATCTTCCGCAGCCGGACTACGCCCGCGCGCGAGGTAAGGGCCGTGGGACTAGGGTGGTGGGACGCTGGGCACGGGATGCTCAAGAAGCCTGAAGCTGAGAAGGCGGCAATAACACCAGCCCCGCCCCCACGAACTCCGACCTTGCACGCCAGCCCCCGCTACGGAACGCGCCGGCCACCAAAAGAGTGCGAGCGGAGGCCGTGCCGAGCCCGGGTGGGGCAGGGCCCAGGGGACAGGGGCGGGGCGGAGGCGGAGCACAAGACTCCAGCCCGGCCGCGCCTCCTTCCCCGCGCACGCGCGCTGAGTTTCCCCGTGACCGCAGACAGGTGTCGGGAATCTTTCTACCAGACAAAGCAGCCCACAGGTGCGCAGGCTGCAGTGGGAGATAAGAAGGGTTGACTGGGCGCTCGTAACGCCCCGAAATAATTGGTGATGTGGACGGCTTGGTCTTCAGAGACCCACACTTGGGTGGCCGCGGGGCCCGGCAGCCCCGCCCCTCCACGGTGACACCCCGCTCACCCTGGACACCCCGTGCACCTACCAGGGCACACCCGCTACCCAAGACTCCCGCCCGCCCCCCTCTTGTCGAGCAAAACTACCAACTGCAAAATGGAGCACGGGAGAGGGGCAGTGGCTCCAGTACTTGAGGGGTAAGGGGGCTTTCTCCCACCCGCCCACCTCAGTAAGGGTGGACTTGAACACAGCCCCAGAGCCACTGCTCAAGAGTTGGGCCCATTTCATGGTCCCCAATTCTACCTAAGCCAGAAACAGGAGCCCTGAGTCCACGGCGGGGACTGTGACACCAACTTCTGCCTAACCAAACCCCAGATCTGTGTGAATTTCTGTACAATTGTCATGAAAGTTTCCAAACTCCATGTTCCCCCTAGATTGGACTAGGTGATGAGCCTGGCAGAGAACTTGCGGGTGGTCTGGGCCCCCAGTAAACTAACCCAGCTGCGTGGAGGACAGAGACGCAGGTGAAACTAAGACACACACAGTTCCGTCCCTGACACCCCCACGGGCTTTATTTGTTCCTGAAACTGCCTTGGTGCGGCTGCCCTGGTCCCTTGGCAAGCAGCTGGGCAGGGGACACAGGCGGGCTGCTATTTGAGAAGCTTCCTCATGGTGCCCAGGGATGGGCTCCTGTACTGCCTACCGAAGTGGTTCCAGTGATTCAGGTAGTTAAAAAGCTGATAGAGCAGCAGCCGCCTGTCGAATCCTGGAGCCTTGGGGACCTTCTGGTGGTAGGCAGTGAAGAAGGGCCTGGGAAACCCCCCGAACATCAAGGCAATCGCCAGTTCAAACTCAGAATGGCCGTAGAAGGAGGCTGGGTCATAAATAATGGGCCCGCTGTCATCCTCTGCCACATTTCCCGACCATAGATCCCCGTGAAGAAGGGCAGGGACAATCTCCAGGCCACAAAACAAATCCGGAATCTTCACCTAAGAAAATAATTATGGTACATAGAGTTATCACAGGCCTGGGAGCCACAGTCTCCTCATCCAATACTTGGAAATAAGGTAAAGAGGACCTTGTGTTTACTCAGGGTCCAACTACCACTGCCTACTAAGCCCACAGATAAATATCCTCTGACTCCAGGGGAATGTAATTTTGTCTTGGTATTTACTGCTAATTTAGGTCTAAAAGCTCTACAACATTAGTGATTGTCATACAGTAGAGAACCTCGGAGATTATAGTTTTACCGTTGTGTAGAATATGAATCTGAGTGAAGTTTTTTGTATGTAACTTAGCAAACTTTCTCTGCTGTTCTTTTATTTCATAGCACATATATATCTGTACCTCTTTTGTAGCCTGATTATTTCAGTAAGGAGTTCAATAAAATTTCTTTTATGCGTGCTCATGAGGGACTGATTTTCGAGTTCTGTTTTTAACATCTTGAGAGTTCTGTTTTGAAGCCAGTCACTCTGGGGCACCTGCTGTTCACACCTGCTCTAAAAGGTAAGTCATTTGTGCCTTGGTGGAAAGAACAGCATAAGAGTGGGCAAGAAAGTAGCAGTAAATGACACCAATCACAAGTCAAACACCTACATTTCACACGAGCAAAGTTTGAGGTTAATATCTGATGACCCAGGAAGTGAGAGGTGCTCTCAGGGGCCACCCCCTTCTCAGTTTCCCCATCGAACCAATAGTCAGGACACTTATGTGTCCATGATTTGCCCAGCCCTGCTCCAGGCTCAGTGGTCCCCTCTCTGGCTCTGTTCTAGCAGAGGGGCCACACAAATGTGTTGGTAAGGCTCGTAAGAGGACAGCCCTTCTCCCAGAGGATAATTGCTGTGCCCACCTGTAGCTGTGACCAGAGTTCCCGTGCCTCTCGGTCAGCATAATCCTTCTCAATGAGGTCCAGCTGTGCTTGGAGCCGGTGCCGGGTGAAGAAGGTTGGCCAGTCATCCTGCCACTCGTTCACCTGAGTGACAAGGGAAAGGGAGGGGCTGGTGCTGCAGCTGGTGGTCATAGGACAGAGTTATGCACGGAAACGGCCTAAACCCTAGAGCAAATGCTAAAAGAGCACAACACATGTTATCATTGGCCAACAAGGGAGCCAAGATGAAAGCATTAAAAAATACTTAGTTAATTCAGAAGAGCATAAAGAGTAAAGGGGGAACAAAGAACAGATAAGACAAATTGAAAAAAAAAGAATGACAAGACGACAGATCCAAACTCAACCATATCAATAAGTATGTTAAACATGAATGGTCTGTAGACCCCAGTTAAATGACAGATCAACAGGTTGAAAAAATAAAGCAAGACCCAATTATAAGCTGTGAATAAGATACACACTTTATACATAAAAACGGAAACAGGTTAAAAGGATAGAAAAGATAAATTGTGCTAAAAGAAAGCTGGAGTGGCTATATTAATATCAAAGTAGATTTCAGAGCAAAGACACCGACTATAAAGTCATTTCACAATGGAAAGAGAGTCAACTAATGAGGAAGATATAATAAGCCTAAATATTTATGTCCCTAATATATAGCAAATCAGCACCTGAATAGATGCTCCACATCCTTAGTCATTAGAGAAAATAGAACTTCACTGAGATAGCACTTCACATTCACTAGGATGGCTACAATTATAGAAAAAGGAAAATACAAACTGTGTGAGGGTGCAGAGGGCCTGGAACTTTCTACACTAGTGGTGCGAATGCAAAATGATATAACCACTTTGGAATATATTTCGACAGTTTCTTAAAAAGTTAAATATCGGGCTTCTCTGGTGGCTCAGTGGTTAAAAAATAAATCCGCCGGCCAGTGCAGGAGACGTGGGTTTGATCCCTGATCCAGGAAGATCCCACATGCTGCAGAACAACTAAGCCCGTGGGCCAGCACACTGCAACTAGAGTAGCGCCTACAGCAATGAAGACCCAGCACAGCTCAAAATAAGAGATAAATGTTTTTAAAAAGCAAAATATGAACCTACATATGACCTAGTCATTGGCTCCTAGGTATTAACCCAAAATAAACGGAAGCAAAAAGTGCATAGCAGCTTTATTTGTAAAAGCAAAACTTGGAAACAACTCAGATATCCATCAACCAGTGAACGGATAAACAGATTGTAGTTTATTGTACAAGGAATGGATTTTTGACATGTGTAACAACATGGATGAATACTGAAATGACTGCTGAGTAAAAGAAGCCAGACGAAAAGGAGCACACACCATATGATTTCATTTACATTAAATTACGCAAAATGCAAACCTGTCTATGGTGACAGAAAACAGATTGGTGGCTGCCGGGGCAGGGAAGGGCAGGAGGAAGACATTAAAAAAGGGCAGGAGGACACTTTTGGGGTGAACTTTTTGACACACTGACCTGACTGTGGTTAGTGGTTCACAGGTGTGTACAGGTGTCAAAACTTACCAATCTGTACACTTTAAATAAGCGCAGTTTATTTTATGTCAACTATATACCTTAATAGAGTCGGGTTTTTTTTAAGATGCAAAGCTTATTTTATACAAAGGGTTACTTAATGAAATTCCTTAAGGGAAGAACTTTCCAGACAACATGCACCCCCGGTCAGCATCCTGTGCTGAGGGCTGTGGTTGCTGAACCCCTGGGTTCATCCCCTTGGTGCTAGGTGTACCTCAAGAGAAAACGGGAGTTCCCCTCCCCAAATGGCCTAAGGCATATGGGATGGCATGCCCTCCTGCCCCATCTCCTGCCTAGGCCCATGGTGTCCCAGCTTTGGTCTTCCTCCTAGATGACCAGGTCATAAAAGACACAGACTGTGTTTGGAGCTGGACACCGGCATGGCTAGCCCTCCACCTAGAAAGAGGGGCCATGATCCCCTCACCCACAGAAAGACATGAACTTCCCCTGAGCTACCAAAGGCAGGGCTACCTGGGTTCATGGCTGGTGGGAGGACCCAGGCTTCACCTGGACAGAGGACCAGCATGTGTGGTGGTCAGGGTCTGTGCTCTGAAGTCAGACAGGGCCACACTCGGGCCCCTCTGCTTACCAGCTGCACAACTAGACCCCGCCTGGCTTCTTTGCACACATCGTTTTCCCCATCTATAAAATGAGTCAGTGAAAACCTGCCTCCTGAGGTTGCTATGGAAACTAGGGAGCTGAGTTGGACATGGCAGCAAACAAACCGTGTCAGTACTCTGACCAAGCCAGTGGTCCCAAGGGGGCTCAGCTCAGGGTACCATCATTCAGGGTTGCCCCATCGATGGCTGAAGCCCCTTAGGGCCCACTCGGTTGTCCCAAGGAGCAGGAAGCTTCCTGAAACTTCAGGCTGGACCATCCAGGCTGTGTCCATTGGACGCCATGTTCTGTACCATCTTGTCACAGCACAAGGAGGTGGACCAGGGGTCCTCCCAGGTCTCCCACCCCTTCCTAGCCAGGCTAAAGCTAAACCAAGTTGGTTCATTGATCCTAGACTCCAATGGGGGTGCTCAGAGGCTGCCTGTGTCCCTAACAGGCCAGCTCCATCCTCACCAGCTTCACACATTGGGGTTCTATGTACAAGTTCATTCCTCAGTTCTTGAAAGATCAATGTATGAGGTCAACCGAGCCTTTGTAGACTTGCATTCTTAAACTCGACATCTGAAGCAAGACAAGCCACATTTGGACACACTGGCCTGGAACCACTATTGTGCTGGTCACTAGCTCCATGTAACCCCCAGGGGAGCTGGCCTCAGCAGAGATTCATAGGGTCTTAGTAATCCTGGTAAACCATGGGGTACAGTTCTAGGTACCCCAGATCTGAGGGCTGGCCCTTGACTCAGACCCCAAAATCTGCCTCCAGCTTCATAAGGATTTTGCTCCTAGTGACTCTGCCTGGGAGAACAGCCCTCTGTTTACACTGTTCTTACCACATGCCCTCCTGTGACATGGCCTTTGCACCTGCTGTTTCCCCTACTTGGAATGCTCTTCCACCTGCCCCACAGCTCCTTGCCTCCTCTGAGCTCAGTGCAATGAACCTCAACATCAACTCTTCCAGCTCACACACTGCTTTCAGGAATCAGGTAGTCAGACTTCCTGGTGCCCAGGGGACTGGAACTCTGTTATACACAAGGGGTGGAATGAGCAGCACTGGAGCGCCAGGAGCTAAGTAGGCACGCCCTTGCCAGGCACTCACCTGCGGGATGAAGCCGCAGCAGGTCACTGTGTGGAAGCCGAACTTGGCCACATACCGGGGCCCAGCACCCTCAGCCCTCTGGCCTGTTAACAGAAAGAGCTGCTCATCTTTCTCTTAATGTCAGACCTCAGCCGAGCATCAGGACCACACTGCTAGGATATGGGTGGCTGAGGATGTACTCCAAGAACATCGTGGGGGCACACAGCCTGCCACATCATCCCAGATCCCTGAGCCCCACAACAATCCAGCCTTGGGACCCAAGCCTGCCCAGTTTCCAGGGATATGATATCATGGTCACCCAAGTGTGTGGCCCATGGTGACCCATGGTGTCCAAGGTCACCATGGGATGACGTGGTAGCAATTGGTCCACACAAGACCAGCCAGAACATGCCTGTCTCTAGCACATTGGACAACAGGACTGCGTATAAAGAAGTCATGAGCCAACTCTACTAACTTATCATCAAAACTCTTTTTTAACAATCTCATTTTTCACTCTGCAGTCTGAGCAGGTGGCATGAAACCCAACCCATTACTAAAATGTCCCCCCAAGCACCTACCCAGGGTAGACATACCCAGGTCAAGGGTTCACAACAGCATTCTGAACATACCCACTCTGTTCTCCTCCTCCCTCAGCTTCTCCCCGAGCTTCTGGTTGTAAAGGTGCAAATCTGCCATCTGGTCTCCAAGTTTTGATGCCTGACTGAGGATAGAAGAAAATGTAGCCAACTGAAATAAGAAACAACAACCAGGGAACATGTTCCCTTTTGAGAAATGTTTTAAATACCTTAAAAACAACTCTCTGTTCTTTAAAAAGTGAAAAATGAACTGCAGCAGGCAATGATCTTCTCCAAAAGATCAAAATAGTGTAAAATCACCCAAGAAGGGAATACCAGGAATTAAGGATCAAATACTAAAAAAGTTAAGGAAAAAAAAAAGCTCCAATTTTTGTAAAAACAAATGTAAATCACAAAAAAGAAAACGACAGTCACACATCATAGCTGTGACTGCTCCCTGCCGCTGGGATGTCATGTGCCTTTAGTCTTCTTTTCACGAGTTTGCCTCTTCCACCATTTTCTAAACAATAAACATACATAACTTTGGAGCTCCCCAGGTGGCGCTAGTGGTAAAGAACCCGCCTGCCAGTGCAGGAGACATTAAGAGACTCAGGTTCCATCCCTGGGTGGGGAAGATCCCCTGGAGGAGGGCATGGCAACCCACTCCAGTATTGCCTGGAGAATCCCATGGACAGAGGAGCTTGGCAGGCTATATAGTCCATAGGGTCGCACAGAGTCAGACATGACTGAAGCGACTTAGCATGGCATAACTTTAATAATTAGATTTCAGATAATTACTAGATCAGACCTCACTGCCCATACTGAACAGGCACTGGTGTTCACTAAACACAGAGTAACAGATGGTTCAACGTGCTTATTTGGTGCAGCTTTGTGAAGCCAAACTGGCCTCAGACTGGCCCTGCGTGGAAAGCAAGAGCTCCTGTCTCCATCAGGGAGGCAGGTGTGGCTCTCAGCCCTGCCTCTGCTCCTGCACTGAGTGATGTGGGCAGCTCAGCAAGAGGCTGTTCCCTCCGCCTCTCCTGTCTCCCTCTCTCTGTCCCTCTGTCCCCTCCCTCTGTCTCTCTCTCTCAAATACGCACACACACACTACACACACGCACACTCTCTCTCTCTCACCTCCTCAGGCCCCTCATCTTCAGATGCTCCATCACAAAGGCAGCCCCGCCTCCAGGCAGGTCAATCACCTTGATGGGCCGAGGCACCCGCACCAGGCCAGTGCTCCGAAGAGCCTCCAGGCTCGCCATCTCCCCCTCAAACATCTGCCGGGCCTGCGTCCAGAACATGGCTGTGAGCTCCGAAGCCAACAGTGGCTCTGCAGCCCGGCTGAAGCCAGGAATCACAAGTGCCCAGGACCTCCGGATGACGAAAACTGACTGGAGAGCAAGGCATCAGCCCCGCAGAGAGCGGGATGCAGGTGGCCCCCTTCGGATAGAAAGGAGCTACAAAGACGAGGTTGCACAGGGAGCTTGGGGTGGACAGGATGCTGATGTCTGCAGCAAGCGCCTGCCCTGAGAGGTGAGGAAGCACAGGACATGGTAGGGGGGCGGGGTACTGGGGGTGCTGGGAGCACCATGGAGATACCGTGGGGCCTGCTGGGGTACTGGGAATATCATGGGAATACTGTGAGGTGCTGGGAGGCCATGGAGTGTCGTGGTAGACCATGGGGGTGCTGGGGTGCCACAGGGTGCCATGGGGTACTGGTGGGCAACTTGGAGCGCAGGTTAGTGGAGGATCC